>NC_081354.1:178872395-179178710 GCF_030684315.1 Stegostoma tigrinum | reverse complement strand
TGAGGCCAGAATTGTACAAGATCAGAAGTCACATGACACCAGTTATTGTCCAACAGAAATAGTAGGGTCTAGGCCCGAAATGTCGGCTTTCCTGCTCCTCTGATGCTGTATGGCCTGCTGTGTTCATCCAGCTCTATACCTTGTTATCTCTATTGCCCAACAGGTTTATTTGAGATAATGAAACGTGAGGCTGGATGAACACAGCAGGCCCAGCAGCATCTCAGGAGCACAAAAGCTGACGTTTCGGGCCTAGACCCTTCATCAGCTTTATTTGAAGTCACCAGGTTTGTGGAGCACTGCTCCTTCATCAGGTGATGTTCAACGCATCTCCACATCAGAATTATATGTAGGACTCTAAAAGTAGCTTCACCAATGTCTCATTTCATTTATGAAGACATTGTTTAAAACATTAACCATTCTGTTCTCTCCACACAAGCAGATAGATCTACTTAATAATTCTAACTTTTCCTTTTGGATTACTTCTCTTCTTCTCAAGTTCTTGCATTTGTCTTTAATTGGACCTATCCAGATCACAATATCACAGAATTGTTATGATACCAAAGGAGGACATTCAGCCTATTGTTAACTGAAGAAATTAGCAGGAACAGTTTCTAACACTAAACCAGGTACACAGTTGATAACCTATATAATTGTCCTTATTGTCAGTCTGGTAAAATTTAGGACCAACAGAGTCATGAGACCAAAGAGGAACTGATGCAGCATTCCAGCCTCAGGTGTAGCTACCTCTAGTCAAAGTAGAGAAAATTATTATTAACAACTAATTTCTTGACTTTTCACCCTATTCCTGCTCACAATTTCTATCCAGTTAATCATCCAATACCCTCTTGAGTGCCTCCACCAGATTTCCAGTCAGTGTACCCCAATCTCCAAAAAGATCTTAAACGTCAATTTCTGTTTTGCCAATTGATCTTGTGGTCTTTGGCCCTACTCTCCATCTTCTTTAATGCCCTTTTGCAGGTCTACCTTACCTATACCCTCTGGTATAACATGATGAGGATATCAACTTCTGTCCTTCCTCTTTCTTGGCACAGAACATTTCACATTGGGATCAGGAATTGAGATTTTAGGATTGGGCCACATGGAGGAAACTAATGGCCTTCTTTCTATTGACATGCTCAACAGCTTCAAAGGGCTCATTCTGGGCTGCTTTACAGGGAAAAATGAGCCAATGGAAGGTGTGTGGTACAAATTCACTGGAATAATACTGGGAATACATACAGTTCAATGTTTGATTGAATCCTTTGAATTTTGAGAGGAATTGGAACATTAGATGAAGAGAAGTTAAGTCCACTGGTGGGGTTAATGTCGGTGAGGTAGACATAACCCAAAAGTCAGAGCTTCATCATTCAGGAGAGATGCTAGAAACAAAGTTTTGGCAAATATCTGTAATTCGGGTTGTGGGTGAGGTTGTTGACTTGCTCACTGAGTTGGCTTATTGTCATTCAGACAATTCATCACCACGCTAGGTGAAATCATCAGTGGGGCCTCCGATGAAGTGATGTAACTCTACTCCGCTTGGAATTTATACTGTCTGGTCCGTTATGGTGAGTACTGTCATTTCCGATTTTTGTTCTGTATGGGTTTGTATGTGGGATCCAATTCTATGTGTTTGATGATTGCATTACGGGTGGAGAACCATGCCCCTAGGAACTCCTGTGTGTGTCTATGTTTGGCTTGTCCCACTATGGTTACCTTGCCCCACTTAAACTGATGACCTTTATTGTCTGAGTGTACTGATATTGAGGAGAATTCACCGTGCTGTTTTGCTGCTAGCTGATGTTTGTGTATTCTGATGGCTAGTTTCCTTCCTGTCTGTCCCATGTAATGTTTGTGCCAGTCATTGCAGGGTGTCTTGTAAAGCACATTGGCTCTGCATGTTGTGGGAATGTGATCTTTAATCCTTGTAAGTGTTTGTTGTAGGGCAGCTGTGGGCTTGGGGGCCACTATGATCCCTAGTGGTCTTAGGAGTCTTGTTGTCAGTTCCATATGTTCTTAATGTAGGACAATGTGCTCAATGTGTTAGGGCGTACTGTGTCCTCTTGTTGTTGTCTGTTTAGTACGCATCTGTGGATATGGGATATCCAGTTATAACAAGGATTTTGTCTAAGTGTTGTTCCTGTCTCCAGCGTAGTGCTGGTGTGTTGGAGTGTGTCCTGGCCCATTTAAATAGTGTCCTAATGCAGCTTTTTTGGGGGATGTTGAGGATTTGATCAGTATGGGTTGTTTCCTATATACTGAGTTTAGGGATTTCCCATTGGCCCATGTGTGTAACTTTAACATCCAGAAACGGAAGTTGATTGTTGTTTTCTTCTTCCCGAGTGAATTTAATTCCTGTGAATACGCTGTTGATGAGGTGGTGGGTCTCTTCTAATTGGCTGTGTTTAATAACGACAAATGCGTTGTCTGCATCCTGGATTCGCAGTTTAGGTTGAATGTAGGGAAGGGTGGTGTGTTCTAGTCTTTGCATGACTGCTTCTGCAATGAGCCCTGAGATGGGTGATCCCATTGATCTGTTTGTACACTTGACCATTAAAGACAAACCGTGTGGTGAGGCAGACGTCTAGTAGTTTAAGTGTATTGTCATTGATAATGGAGCTGCTGCTCTGTGTTTCTGGTACCTCTAGTAATGTGGCTACTGTTTTTTAAGCTAGTGGGATGTCAATTGATGTGAATAAAGCTGTGATGTCAAAGGATTCTGTAAGCTAGTTGTTACTGATTTTTATGTTTTTGAGGGTATTGAGGAATTCTTGAGCTGAGCGGATAGAGTGGGATGATCCACTGAATAGGTGTTTCAATCTCTGTTGTACGTCCTTGGCCAGTTTGTGTGAAGGTGTATCAGAGATAATGGGAACTGCAGATGCTGGAGAATCCAAGATAATAAACTGATAATATGCTGCTTGGCCTGCTGTGTTCATCCAGCTTCACACTTTATTATCTTGTGTGAAGATGTGCTTGGTCTGAGAGGGATGTCTGGATTACATACTTAAGTAAGTCCACAGAAGCAGGGAGTGTTCGTGTCCTCTGGTTTCATTCTTATGTAGTCCATCTTGGTTATCTGCCCTCCAATCATTAGTCCCTTCAGTGTCTGGGCGATCCTATTGCCTAGCTGCAGTGTTGGGTGTATCGCCACCTGTTGGTAAGTCATTGTATCTGCAAACAATGCCTGTGCTTTCTTAACGTAGTCTGGTTTGTTCATAATGTCAGTCATTAGTCTTTTGGGTGCTGGTAGGATTATGGTATTCTTGTTTCACATAGACATTTGCAATTCCCACAAAAAAAAACAGCTCAGGGAACAATTTAAAACCTGGGATTGAGAGGTTTCTTTGTGTGTCTCAGGTCTAAGGAACATAGAAATAAAATGTGAACTTTGAATCAAGCTGCATGCCAGCATGATTTCACTGAATGGTGGAATAGGTGTGAGGGGCTGAAGGGCCTGCAGTTGCTCCCCTGAGGGTGGGCTGGTTCCTTAACCACCAGTAAGAAGCCTCGTTGACTGAAATCTTACATTCCTTCAGGGCTGTGCTAACTGGAGAATGTGAAATGTGTAACATAATATCCGAGGTAGGCCATTCAGCCCTTTACACCTGCTTGAACATTCAATAATATTATCATTGCTCTGTTAGTTTTGAGTTCCACATTGCCATCAATCCCTGAATCCCCAGCCTACATAAATACTTTGTACAGGCTTACTGAACTGAATTTCACAATGTCTTAAAAATCTTCCAGTTGCCAATCTAGCTATAGCTCTTGTAATTTGGGGGTTTTAATTTGGAGACAAAACTTTGGCAGAAGCAATCATGACAGGGATGATTTCATTCCAAACTTGATACTTACAAGCTCAGAAGCATCAACTGAGCAAATAGACTCAAGTCTGAGATCTGCGGGCTTGAACTCATGCAGTAGTTTTACACAGAGTGCGTGACAACCATTCATTCAACACAAAATTTGTAAAAATCAGCTGTTATCACTGCTAATGAGGGGGTGGAATTTAATTGTCACTGTGACAACTGAATCATTTTGTGAGCCTCAACGTTTCAGGGCAAAAAAAATGAAAGCCGAACTATGTCTCATTAATTGTTACTGACAGTGAATTAATCTGGAGCAGCTGCATTTGCACAGTATACTTTAATTCAGATTCAACCTTAGTGCTGTTATTAACCTTTGCTGAACTTCTCAATTATTATCTACGTCTGTGGGATGACTGTATAGTCTGACTGGACGTGCAGTACCTGTAGCCTGTTTTCTCAGTAAAGTACCTAGCTTGGCCTGGAGCCCCCTCAAAAGTACAGATTTCCACTCATGGTGGAGCAGGGGTTGAGCATGCCAGGGTCACAATGATTTTATTTTATTAATTTGTGGCAGATGGGTCTCACTAATAAGACCTGCCTGATCATCCTTAATTGTCTTTGATGGCAATTAAGTGTAGTGCAGTAGCATTTAGATTTGCAATTTTTATAAACAGTTAAGAGAGCCGTTGCTGTGCCTTATGGGAGTTTTGTTAACTTTGCAATGTCTCTAAGCTTCGAGAGCCAAATCGGCTAAGAAGCTGAAGTCAGACAAGGTAAGATTAGTAACTTTCCTCGCCTAAAGGGTGTAAGTGAGCCAGATGAGGTTTTTTTTTCAACAAACAACAATAATTTCATCGATAACAAAAGGTGTGGAGCTGGATAAACACAGCAGGATAGGCAGCATCAGAGGAGCGGGAAAGCTGACATTTCGGGCCTAGACCCTTCTGAACGGTTTCTGAAGAAGGGTCGACCCGAAGAGTCAGCTTTCCGGCTCCTCTGATGCTGCCTGGCCTGCTGTGTTCATTCAGCTCCACAACTTGCTATCTCAGACTCCAACATCAGTAGTTCCTATTATGCCTATCAATAACTTGATGGTCTCTACTACCATTGGTAAAGTTAAGTTCTAGATTATTGTACATGAATTTGAATTTATGGTTCTATTTGAGCATAAGTTTTCAGAGCATTAGCTTGGGCCTCTGGATCTTACAGGAAGGATGTAGAAGCTTGAGAGAGGGTGCAGAGGAGATTTACCAGGATACCTGTGACCAGTGGTGTTCCACAGGGACCTGTGCTGGGACCACTGTTGTTTGTGATATATGTAAATGGTCTGGAGGAAGGTGTAGGTGGTCTGATCAGCAAGTTTGCTGATGACACTAAGATTGGTGGAGTAGCTGATAATGAAGGGGACTGTCAGAGATTACAGCAGAATATAGATAGACTGGAGAGTTGAGCGGATAAATGGCAGATGGAGTTCAATCCGGGTAAATGCGAGGTGATGCATTTTGGAAGATCAAATTCAAGGGCGAACAATACAGTAAATGGAAAAGTCCTAGGGAAAATTGATGAACAGAGAGATCTAGGTGTTCAGGTCCATTGTTCCCTGAAGATGACAATGCAGGTCAATAGGGTGGTCAAGAAGGCATATGGCATGCTTTCCTTCATTGGGCGGGGTATTGAGTACAAGAGTTGGCAGGTCATGTTGCAGTTGTAATAGGACTTTGGTTTGGCCACATTTGGAGTACTGTGTGCAGTTCTGGTTGCCACATTACCAAAAGGACGTGGATGCTTTGGAGAGGCTGCAGAGGAGGTTCACCAGGATGTTGCCTGGTATGGAGGGTGCTAGCTATGAAGAGAGGTTGAGTAGATTAGGATAATTTTCATTAGAAAGATGGAGATTGAGGGGGGACCTGATTGAGGTCTACAAAATCATGAGGGATATAGACAGAGTGGATAGCAAAAAAGCTTTTTCCCAGAGTGGGGGACTCAATTACTGGGGGTCATGAGTTCAAAGTGAGAGGAGGAAAGTTTAAGGGAGATATGCGTGGAAAGTTCTTTACACAGAGGGTGGTGGGTGCCTGGAACGTGTTGCCAGCGGAGGTGTAGACGCAGACACGTTAGCATCTTTTAAGATATATTTGGACAGGTACATGGATGGGCAGGGAGCAAATGGACACAGACCGTTAGAAAATAGATGACAGGTTAGACAGAGGATCTTGATCGGTGCAGGCTTGGAGGGCCGAAGGGCCTGTTCCTGTGCTGTAGGTTTCTTTGTTCTTTGATGCTGCCTGGGCTGGAGGGCAGGTCTTATGAGGAAAGGTTGAAGAAGCTTGGGTTATTCTCATTGGAGCAAAGAAGGATGAGGTGACCTGATAGAAGTGTACAAGATAATGGAGATGCGTTGATAGAGAGGATAGCCAGAGACTTTTTCCCAGGGTGAAAATGACTATTACGAGGGGGCATAATTTTAAGGTGATTGGAGGAAGGTATAGGGGAGATGTCAGAAGTAGGTTCTTCACACAAAGAGTGGTAGGTATATGGAATGCCCTGCCAGCAGTGGTAGTGGAGTCAGATACTTTAGAGACGTTTACGCAACTTTTGGATAGGCACATGGGTGATAGTAAAATGTAGGGTATGCAGGGTAGATTGATCTTAGTAGGATAATAGTTGACACAACATCGTGGGCCGAAGGGCCTGTACTGTGCTCTACTGTTCTATGTTCTATTATTATTATCACTATACCACCATCACCATGCCATTAAACTTAAAATCACTTCATGCAAGGAAAGTATTGGCTTCCTAGAAACCACAGCAGTTAAATTGACACAAGAGGTATATGTTGACACAACATTTTTCCCCCACAACAACTAACATACTTCTACACACAAAAAGTCATCATCCTACACCCATCCAAAAATGTGAAAGCTAGGTGGGTTAGCCATGGTAAATGTGGGGTTACGGGGATAGGATGAAGCTCTGTGTCTGGATGGGATACACTTTGGTGGATTGGTGTGGACTCGATGGGCCAAATGGCCTCTTTCTGCACTGTAGGGATTCTATGATTCACACACTTCCTTCGATTGGTGAGGTCACAACTCACATTTTTCCCATCACACATGAGCAAAACTGGAAGATTTTCATCCATGCAGTTGTAACTCTTTTCACCCAATCTCTGATTTATGTTGAACAAAGTGCTGGATAAAATAGAATCTACCACATCCCACATCTCACCCATAGTCACAAACTCGGAGTAATTCGGCATGGAAACAGGCCCTTTGGCTCATGCTGACTGTGATGCACACCAGGTGATAGCCTAGTGGTATTATGACTGGGCTGTTAATCTAGAAACCGAGACAA
Source organism: Stegostoma tigrinum (assembly GCF_030684315.1). Lineage (NCBI taxonomy): Eukaryota > Metazoa > Chordata > Chondrichthyes > Orectolobiformes > Stegostomatidae > Stegostoma > Stegostoma tigrinum. The sequence goes on along the minus strand of NC_081354.1, from coordinate 179,171,547 downwards.
CATTCTGGAGACATGGGTTAGAATCCTGCCATGGTAAATGGTGGAATTTGAATTAAAAACAAAAGCCTGGAATTAAGAATCTAACGATGAACATGAACCCATTGTTGATTGTCGGGGGGAAAAAAAAGCCATCTGGCTCCTTTAGGGAAGGAAACTGCCATTCTTACCTCGTCTGGTTGATACTCCAGACCCACAGCAATGTGTTTGACTGCCATCTGGGTAATTAGGGATGGGCAATAAATGCTGCCTAGCCAGCGACATCCTCATTCCATTAATGAAAAGAGGGGGAAAAAAGAACAGAAGCTCAGCTAGTTCCAATTGTGGATGTGAGTTTGCTCGCTGAGCTGGAAGGTTAGTTTTCAGACGTTTCGTCACCATTCTAGGTAACATCATCAGTGAGCCTCCGACGAAGCGCTGGTGTTATGTCCCGCTTTCTATTAATCTGTTTAGACCTGTTTACCTGTGTAACCTAACCAGATCAATAGAATGCGGGACATAACACCAGCGCTTCATCGGAGGCTCACTGATGATGTTACCTAGAATGGTGACGAAACGTCTGAAAACTAACCTTCCAGCTCAGCGAGCAAACTCACATCCAGAACCTCAACCTGAGCTACAAATCTTCTCAAAACTCGCTAGTTCCAATTGTCCCAGTCCTCACCCCTCTAAACTCTAACTATCCAAGTTTTTTAAAAAATTTTGCTATTTTACCTGCCTTAACCACTTTCTCTGGCAGCGCATTCCATTTACGTACCACTCTCTGTGAGAACAAGTTGGCCCTCAGGGCAACTCTTAGATCATTCCCCTCTCAGCTGTGCCCTATAGTTTTCAATTCTCCATCCCTAGAAAAAGATTAAGTGCTTTAACCGTATGACCTTATACACCTTAAATAAGGTCACCTCTCATTCTCCAAGGAATGAAGTCCTACCCTGTCCAACCTCTCCCTATAACTCAGGCCTACTTGTCATGGAAACATCCTCGTAAATCTTCTTTGTTCAGTTTCCAGTTTAACTCTGTGTTTCCTATAATAGGGTAACAAAAACTGTACACAATACTCCAAGTGCGGCCTCACCAATGACTTATACAACTATAACATGACATCCCGACTCCTATGCTCGATGCCTCGACCGATGAAGGCCAGCATGCTAAATGCCTTCTTCACCACCCTGTCTAGCTGTGTTGCCAATTTCAATGCACTATGTACTTGTACTCCTAGGTCCCTCTGTTCTGCAACACTCCTTCGGACCTTACCATTTACTGTAGAAGTCCTACCTTGGTTTGACTTTCCAAAGTGCAGCCCCTCACACTTATCTGTATTGAACTGCATTTGCCAAACCTCAGCCCACCTCCTCATCTAAACAAGATTCCTATATAATTTTTGATAACCTCCTTCATTATCAGCAACACCTCCTAATTTTATATTAGGGACAAGCAATTCTAAAGGCAATGAGTCACTTGTGGGTGTGGTGCACAGAACCCTTAACAGTGGCCACATGGTTAGGTTAAGGCATGAAGGAAGCTAAAAAGGGACATTGTCAGATAGGCATGGCAATAACTATGGAGTTTTCAATCTTTATAAAGGACTGGAAAGGGGAGACAGGCAAAGGAAATTTAGATGAGGAATTCATAAAATATTTTCAAGGTAAATTCTTTGAATAAGATGTTCTGGGGCTAATCAGAAAGAAGGCTATAGGAAATCTGGCAATGTGCAATAAGATTGTTAATTAATCCAATCTCATGGTGAAAGCACTGCTAAGTAGTGACTGAATTTTATCTTCAGTTTTGAGGGACGGACAAGTGGATCTGGAAGTATTTTTATAAACTCAACAAAGGCAGGAAAACAGAGCTAGCTAAAGTAAATTGGCAAATTAGTTAAAAGGTACGCCAATTACAGGATGCAACATGGAGATATCTGAAGTTATATTTCAGCATACACAGAATAGTTAAACTTTAATGAGTAAAAAAAACCGAAGGGATTGTTTCGCCATCTGCAGTTAACTAGAAAATGTTGAAGTGTTTCAAATTAAAAGCAAAGCATACAATTGTGTAATAATAAGGGGCAGGTCTGAAGATTTGACAGAATATAAAAAGTAGAATTATGAAAAAAGTAATAAGGAGGCAAAAAATTGTTAAGAAGGCAAAACATGAGAGTACATAAGAAAGTTAGTCAGAGGAAATATAGGTAAAAGTAAAACTTTCTATAGTCATTTTTAAAAAGAAAGTAAAGAATTAACAACTCCTTGTTAGTTCTAGAGAAAGTGAGTTTGGAGATTTGTTAATGAAAATTAAAGAGATGGCAGATGAGTTGAGCAAGTATTTTCCAACAATCTTCAATACAGATAATACAAGTACTTTCCCAGAAGCAGAGATAAATCAGCAAATGAACAGATGGGAAGATCTCAGAAAAAATATACTCACAGAGTTGATACTAAATAAGCTGTTGGAGAAGCTTCTGGCTGACTAGTATCTGGGGATTAATGGATTTCATCCTAAGGTTTAGAAGAGGACACCAGTGACAGGTAATGCATTGATTTTAATTTTCTAAACCTTGCCTGATTCAGTTGAAGTCACATTAGATTGAAAAATAATGCATGTAACTCCTTTACTTAAAACCCAAGTGAGACTGAAAGCAGAATACTCCAGGTCAGTTAACTTAATATCCATCATCTGGAAAATGTTAGAACTTATTGTTAAGGAAGCATAATAGGGCATTCCGAGAAGGTCATGGTGATCAGGCAGAGTCAACATGGTTTTGTGAAAGAGTAAACATCTTTAACCAATCTATAGGAGTTCTTTCAGGAAAGTGACGTTCCCATTTATCTGCTTCCATTCTCCTTCTAGATGTTAGTTGTCATAGGTTTGAAAAGTGCTGTCAAATGATCTTTTGTAAATTTCTGCAGTGCAGTTTATAGAAGGTACACACTGCTGTTACTGAGTGAATACTAAGTCAGTGGTTGAGGGAGTGAATGTTTGTGTATGTGGTGTCATTCCAACCAGACAGACAGACAGTCAGGTCCAGTGCCAATTAAAAGTTATACAGACCTGTGGGAAGGATCAGGGATGGGGACAAGTGAATTACTCTCACAGAGAGTAAGCATAGATCAACAGGCTGAATGGCCTCCTGTGATATAAAGATTGCATGTCTGTACTGCATACACCATCCTTCATGCTGCTTTCCAAAGTGCATCACTTTGTGCTGCTTCATGTTAAAATGCATCTATTTATGTATGAGCTATTATATATATTTAGCCTACTTCTGACTCATCCTGCTGGTCTCACTAACACCACGGTCACCAAACGATATCTTCCACAGAGTATGTCAGAAAGTGTTAAAAATCCAGCTGCAGTAATACTTCTGTTTCATTGGAGAAATCTGAGCTAAGAACTCTGCTGGTGCTCCTGTAGGCTTCATTTTCCACGTTTTGTGTGCACTGTCTCAGCGGAGTGTACGGTTAAATCTAAATGACAGAATTTAGATCCAATTAAAATTGGAATCTGAAGTCAATTTGTTTCAGAAATGCCAAGTCTCATCAGTAAGAAGGTGCAGAATTAGCAAATTGGGAATTGGAGGTCAGAATGGAAACAGATTTTAAACACAAACTGGCCCCATTTTGCATTCACTTAACTTGAGTTGCTTTTGTAAGTTTTTGGTTTTTGAACAAATTATTGTTTTTGGGAGATTTTCTTTTCCTATACCATTGGAAGGACTGCATGATAATTCACTGCATATCTTGGTTTGTTTTCACTGACATGTGTTCGTACCAATGCAGGACTGCCAAGTTTTCTAATGAGCTTGTGGGCCAGTCCTGTGGCACCCACTGCCAAATGCTTCAGAAAATTGTGAGCTGTATAACTGAGATATGTCAAATGCCAGTTGACATCAGGCAAGGCTTCCTGTCTCCCGAATATCTGGAAAATTATACTTTTTTTTCAATTCAGTTAGCTTTCACGTCACTGGTATTTATCATCCATCCCTAGTTATTCTGAGAAAATGGTCTTGGATCCTGAACTGCTGGTGGGAGTTTTAGAACATAGAACATTACAGCACAGTACAGGCCCTTTGGCCCTCGATGTTGTGCCGACCTGTCATACCGATCTCAAGCCCATCTAACCTACACTATTACATTCCCTTTTGACTGATTTGTCTTTTAAGACTGGCTTAGAGGTGACTTATGAGTTAGATTTTCAATGACAGTCATTCCCCAGCACTTGTTGCATTTCTGAATTTTCCAGATCATTGGAGGTCTTTTTAAAGGCAGAGCAAGCAAAAATTTGTTACCATGCTGAATTTATCAGCGAAAAACAACTGCTTAGTTAGTTCAAGAGATAATGGGAACTGCAGATGCTGGGGAATTCCAAGATAATAAAATGTGAGGCTGGATGAACACAGCAGGCCAAGCAGCATCTCAGGAGCACAAAAGCTGACTTTTCGGGCCTAGATCCTTCTCTCTGATGAAGGGTCTAGGCCCGAAACGTCAGCTTTTGTGCTCCTGAGATGCTGCTTGGCCTGCTGTGTTCATCCAGCCTCACATTTTATTATTTGCTTAGTTAGTTCAATATCTGCAGCAATTTATCATCAGCCAAGGTCTCTCTGACTTGAGGATCCTTTGAATTGAAACTGTCCTTCAAGAGGAAACCTGTGTAAGGAGCAGAAGCTGAACGTTGAAAATCCACCATTTCTTTAGATTTCTGCCACAGGAATCAAGATCAGGCCGGTCTGGGCTTCCCGAAGAATGGGCCAGAACCCGAGATGGGTCACAAGTTGAGACGTTAGTCTTGTGAGCTCCAGGGTAGCCATATTTGTTGTAGAGCTTCATCTGGTCCCAAGCGCAGTCATTCTCCAGCTCTCACATAGACTTCTCCCCAACCTCAACCCTCACAATTATCACGTGGGATTCGTGACAATTTTCATCTTCAAAATGGATAAAAGAACGAAAACCGCTGCAGTAAGTATGTGTAAGACACACATCTTGGAGTGACTTTGGAAAGAACTCACTGGGGATAGCATTCTTTCTGCTGCCCTTGTCCTTTTGGGCAGGAGAGGTTGTGGGTTTAGAAGGTGTGGGTGGTACAGTCTTGGTGATCTACTGCCATGGGTTTTTGGATGGTGCACACTGCTGCTGCAGTGCGTGTGTGGGAGCATTGATTATTGAAAGTGGCAGATGGCTTACCAATCAAGTGGGCAGCTTTATCCTGGATGGCATCAAGCTTCTGGAGTGTTTTTATGGTTGCACTCATTCAAGCAAGAGGAGAGTATTCCAACACTTGAGCCTTGTAGATGGTGAAGACTCTTTTGGGGAGTCAAGAGATAAGTTGTTGGCCATAGGATTCCTAACCTCTAATTTGCTCTTATAGTCTTTATACACCTGGTCAAGTGCCTGGATGGCACTGCTGGCTCACAATGTTAGGGTTAGGGATTCACTTCCAGTTTGGGTGACTGGGTGGGTCTCTGTTGGATGCTATGGTTTCCTCCCGCAGTCCGCTGATGTGCGGGTTAGGCGGACTAGCCATGCTCAATCACCCATAGTGCTCAGTGATGTGTAGATTAGGTGCATTAGCCATGGGAAGTGCAGGGTTACAAGATTAGTGCAGGGGCAAGGGGTCTGGATGGGATGCTCGTTGGGGAATTGGTATGGACATGTGGGCCAAATGGCCTGTTAGCATCCTATGGGAATTCATTCTTTTTTTAAAAATGAAGTTGTTTCTGGTCACTGGTCAACCTTAGGATATAGACAGTGAGGGATTGAGCACAGCCCGAGGACAATTTCCTTCATACCTTGCCGCTGAAAATTTGCTGTCGCATTACCTTGGATATCAACAGTTACCAAATTAGAGGTAATGTAGCATTTTAAACCCTGTGACTGATCAGATGCTGGGCCTGTTCAAGGAAGTGACTGATAGTGTGTTGGCCACTAAAGGAATCAAAGAATGTGGAGAGGTGTGGAAGGATATCCTTGCCGTGGAAGTCAGTGATGATTTTATTGACTGGCAGGACATGCTCAAAGGGGTAAAGTCTCCAGCTTATTACCACAGAATTGTATTGGTGCAGCCCGCCGTGACTGCAGGAGTGCTATTACCCAGTGCAATCTCTTGTTTTTATCCCCTAGCCCTGAACATCATTTCTACTAGTCAATGCTCTTACAACTAGTGTTATTATGTAAGAAGTTCCTGGAAAAGTGAAGCAGTTAAGCTCAGTCCCTAAAGATCCAAACAGATGAAGAATTAACTCTGTCAATCAACCATATAAAGACAACTGGCTGAGTATCTGGGCTCCTAAATACTTGGGGCATCTTGTCTAATCCTGAAATAGCAGCACAATTACTATCCACTGCCATTACTGATTCAAACAGCACTAAATGGTCACGAAAAGCATTTCATTTATTGTTACCCATGAAGGAATGATAAATGTGCCTTCCAAACCTTCAAAAAACTTTTTGAAAACCATTTTCTCTTTGATTTGAACATTGACTGATTTTAAATTCAGTGGCAATTTGGATCAAACTAGATGCTTTGAATGTTTTGTGCATTTTAACAACTGTCTAAAACAGTGTCACTAGCATACCAGTGCAGGTGCTCTCTCGGCTATATCTAAGGCATAAGGGCAGGAATTGGTCTTAGAGGTCCTACAATGTTTGGACGATTTTTTTTGCCATCTCCCCAAGGGTGAAATGGTGGCTCAGTCGTTAGCAAAGCTGCCTTAGAACATCAGGGACCTGGGTTCACTTCCAGCTTGGGTGACTGTCAAGAGTTTGCATGTTCTCCCTGCTTTCCTCCAGGTGCTCTGGTTCACTCCCAAAAGATGAGCAGTTTAGGTGGACAAGCCACGCTAAATTGCCTGCAAGCTGGGTGTTTTAAAAATGTGAGTAATTTTATGATTCTATGATATTTTTCCCTGCTACAAAAAGTGATGGAGGCCAAAATATTAAATCTTTTTGAGAAGGTGTTGGATATAGTTCTTCGGGGCAAAGGAGTCAAAAGGGTTTTGGGAGAGAAAGTGGAATTGGATGATTGGCCGTGGCTGAATGGTGGAGCAGGCTTGAAGGGCTGAATAGCCTACTCTTGGTTCTATTTTACATTTGCATGTGCCGGCACTGTGCCTCACTGCACCAGGGACCGAGGTTCAATTCTCAGGAGACTGTCTGTGTAGAGTTTGCATATTCTCTCTGTGTCTGGGTGCTCCAGTTTCCTCCCACAGTCCAAAGATGTGTAAGGTCGGTGGATTGGCCATTCTAAATTTCCTGTAGTGTTCAGGGATGTATAGATTAAGTAGGTTAGAGGGGGAACAGGTCTGGGTGGGATTCTGAGCCCCAGTGTCGGCTTGCTGGGCCCAAGGGCCTGTTTCTACACTGTAGGGATTCTATGATGAACATGGGATGTTGCATAGACTGAGCCACTTATGGGACAGTTACTGTGCTTCTGAAGTGAACAATGCTCACAATTTTTCAGCCCACTGTGCTGGCATGATTTCCTGCTTAGTTGCTCCTTGGATAGCCTGCTTTGCAGAAGTCATAATTCATCCCATAACAATATCACTTCATTCATTTCTCCAACACTGTACCTCTGGGGAGCAACACCAGTAAAGATACCCAGGCTTACTACACCCATAGTGATCAGAATTTTCAATACAACCTCCCAAGGGGCAAAATCTCTGCCTTTGGCTTGAGGAGACAGAAACTGACCTCATTATCTGCAGAACTTGTCTCTAGATACTGTCAAGGGTTAATCTTTGTGCTTCTGCTGGAGGTGGGGAGAAAAGTCTGAAATTTATGTTAGTTTTTTTTTCCCCCCCCACATTCAAAAACTTTGCATTAGGCAGCATTAAATTTCTGTCAAAATAACTGTGCATATTTAAAATTATTAGATTAGCACCTCTTCATACAGAGCTAGTGCCCCATTTGTGTGAGAGTGTAGAACTTTCAAACTCTCAGTACTTTCAGGCAAACTATATATTAGCCTTCATGGTGAGGGGAGTGGAGTACAGGAACAAGGATGCCAGTTTGTAATTATATAGGTTATTGGTGAGGCCACACCAAGAATAGTGTGTGCAGTTCTGACTTCTTTGTATGAGGAAGGATGTTCTTTCTGCAATTCCTGGGATGGCAGGACTGACACCAGAGAAGCTACTGAGATGTTTAAGATTGTATTCAGTGGAGCTTTGAACTGTGAGATAGGGATGGAGTGGGGTGGTGTGGGGTAGAAAAAAAAACCTAAAGTATTTTTAAACAGGATACAGACGGTAGATGCAGGAGAGATGCTCCCATTGGTGAGAGAGTGTCCAGAACCAGGGGCCATTGCTCAAGAATAAAGGGAGAAATCTTTTAGGGGTGAGGAGCTAAGGAGAAATTTCTTCAGAGTGATGAGCCTGTAGGATTCACTACATAAAAAAAGTGGTTGAGGCCAAAATATTGTGTTTTCAAGGAGGTAGATACAGCTCTGGTGGCTACACAGACAAGGGATATGGGATTGGGCTATGAGATGAGAATATTGAATCTGGGTGATCAACCATGATCTAAGGAATGGGACAGCAGGCCCAAGGTCAAACAGTATTTAGCTCCTACCTTCAACGTTTTTGTTCACTCAGAATAACTAAGCCTGTTAAGATGCAGGGAGAGTGTTCCTGGGTGTTAAGAACCAGGGATCACAGTCTGAGGATTTGGGGTAGACCATTTAGGACAGAGACGAGGAGACATTTCTTCACCAAAAAGAGTGGTGAGCCTGAGGAATTCATTACCACAGGAAATAGGTGATACCAAAAACATTGAGTGTATTCAAGAGGTGACTAGATATAGCACTTTAGGTCAAATGGTTATGGGGAGAAAGCAGGATTAGGCTATTGAGTTGAACGATCAACCATGAGCATGAAGAATGATGGAAGAGACTCAAAGGGCCCAATGGCCCCCCCCAGCTTCTATCTATACTTCTATGTTAATATCTCTTGATTTTCCTTGAGAAAATCTCCACGGCCAGACATTTCACTTTCCTAACGGTTATCTTCAGACCCTCCAATGAGGTGTAAAAAGGAGCAGTGGCAGCATTGGATTGCTGATTTTATGAAGGAGACGGTGGAGGGCCATGGTGAAGTCCATGGTGCACTGCTCAAGGGTCAATGTTAATCTCTTTGTTGACCTGCTCTTGGGTTTAAAAAGGGACTAACTTCACTACCTTCTGAGTTGGTACAAAACTCAAATTGCATTAACAGTGATGAGGACAGTAGCAGACTTCAGGAGGAGAGGTGAAATGTGCAGATAACATGGCCAATAGAATTTACAGTGGGAAAGTGAGAAACAATGCAATTTTGAGGATGATGGTAAGAACAGAGAGACTGAAGGGTTTCATGCACACAAATCCAGGAAGGCAACAGGACAAATTGGATGAGGCCATTTCATCCAAAAAGGATGAAAGTCATGCTAAGACTTTGGTTAGGCATCAACTGGAGAAGGGTGTGCATTTCTGCTTACCACGCTTTGAGAAGACTGTCAAAGGCTTGACAAGGGTGTAACAGTGATTTACTTGAATGCTGCTGGGATTGAGGGATGACAGAGTCAAGTCATTTGGGGAGGCTGGAGATGTTGGGATTTTTCCCCTCATTAGATGGAAAGTATAGGAGACCAGCATTACAGTGGATGAACTACTTTCCAAGTTCTCAGCCATGAAGGAAACAGAGCAGTCAACTTGTGTGTACAACTTTCATTCTTCTCATAGGGCAGCTGTCAAATCAGGATTAACACGTGGCCATTTCTTAATCAAAAAGGCAAAAAAAAAAAGAGATTGCTGAGGAAGAGATGATGGAAACTACAGATGCTGGACAATCCGAGGTAACAAAAAAAAAAAAAGTGTAGAGCTGGATGAACACAGCAGGCCAAGCAGCATCAAGTTCTGAAGGCAGCTCTCGGGGCTCAAAACAGTAGCCCAATTCTGTCTCCGCAGATGCTGTCGGGCCTGCTGATTTTCTCCAGCAGTTCCTGCTCCTGTTTACCATTCCAGCATCTACAGTCCTTTGCTTTATTTCAGTTGTCATTTCCTGTTGTCGATGGTCAATTGGGCTTCTCAAAGATTTGAGTAACCTATCTACCCAGTGAAGGGGTTTGTGGGTGTCAGTTAGCTCAACTGCTGGTCCAGCTGAGTACAGCCAACAACATAGGTTCAATTCTTCTACTAGTCAGAAGAACCTTCTCAAACTCTCATCTCATCTGAGGCATGGCGACCCTTAGGTTAAGCCACCACCAGTTGCCTCTCTCTAATGAGGGAGCAGCCCTATGGTCAGGGAAGATGATGGCAACTTTACCCATCATCTTCTGATTGCCATTTCAAATTGGCACACACTTGGACAACTAACGAATGTCTCCAAGAGCACAAATTTTGGGTGTAAAGTCAGACCGGTGTTGCTGTAATATTTGTATCAGTCCAGCCAAAGCTATTTAGTTACAAGTTAACATTGAAAAATAGAATTCTTATTGCTGCAAAATCCTTGATAAGTAAAAATTACTACATAAGGCAAGTCAGCGCTCTTCCAAATTTGAACTCCCTAAGTAATGAGTATCACTGAACTTTATAAACTACAGAAACACAAATTTTACAGTGAGAAAGCTGCTATTAAATAGAAACCTTCACTGTGAGTCAGCTTGCATCAGTCAAATGGCTGTAAATGAAGTTGCTCATCAATAACCTGCTCAGCGAAGCCCAGTTTGGGTTCTGCCAGAGCCACCCAGCACCAGACCACATTACAGCCTTGGTCCAAACACAGACAGAAGAGCTGAATGCCAGAGGTGAGGCAAGAGTCACAGCCCTTGACATCAAGGCTGCATTCAACCAAGTGTGGCATCAAGGAGCCCTAGCAAATCTGAAATCAATGGATATAGGGGACAAGCTCTCCACTGGTTGGAGTCATACTGGTCTCATAAGAAGATAGTAGTGGTTGTTGGGGGTCAGTCATCTCAGCAAGAGTTTCTCAGGGTAGTGTCCTCGGCCCAAACATCTTCAGCTGCTTCAATGACTTTCCCTCCATCATAATGTCAAAAGTGAAGATGCTAGCTGATGATTGCACCATGTTCAGCACCATTTATGACTCCTCAGATACTGAAGCAGTCTGCATTCAAATGTAACAAAATCCAGATAATAAAACGTGAGGCTGGATGAACACAGCAGGCTCAGGAGCACAAAAGCTGACATTTCGGGCCTAGATGTCTCTGAAGGAGGGTCTAGGCCTGAAACGTCAGCTTTTGTGCTCCTGAGATGCTGCTCGGCCTGCCGTGTTCATCCAGCCTCACATTTTATTATCTTGGATTCTCCAGCATCTGCAGTTCCCATTATCCCTAACAAAATCCGGAATTTGTTTGATGAGTGGCAAGCAACATTCATGCCACACAAATGCCAAGCTATGACCATCACCAATAAGAGACAATCTAACCACCACCCCTTGACATTCAAATGGTGTTACCATCACCGAGTCCTGGGGGGTTATCATTGACCAGAAACTCAACTGGACTCACCACAAACAGCGGCTAAAAGAACAGGTCAGAAGCTAGGAATGCTGCGGTGAGTAACTCACCTGACTCTTCAAAGCCTGTCCACCATCTACAAGGCACAAGTCAGGAGCGTGATGGAATACTCCCTACTTGCCCGAAGGAGGGCAGCCCCAACAACACTCAAGAAGCTTGTCACCATCCAGGACAAAGCAGCCCTACACTACATCCACAAACATGTACTCCATCCACCACTGACACTCAGTAGCAGCAGTGTGTACTATCTACAAAGGTGCACTGCAGAAATTCACCAAAGATCCTCATCTTACCAACAATGGTGAGACCAGAATTGCACACAGTATTCAAAAAGTGGCCTAACCAATGTCCTGAATGAACACAGCAGGCCAAGCAGCATCTCAGGAGCACAAAAGCTGACGTCTCGGGCCCAGACCCATCAGAGAGCTTGGCAGTTCCCATTATCTCTAACCAATGTCCTGTATAGCTGCAACATGACCCCTCACCTCCTAAACTCAGTGCACTGACCAATAAAGATAAACATACCAAATACTTTCTTCATTATCCTGTCTACCTGCGACTCCACTTTCAAGGAACACCAATGATAACTCAACTTGAACAGTCATTGAATTGTTACCATACAGGAAGGTTCATTGGTCTACGTGACACCAGACCACACAGCAGGGCCACGGTCTCTTACCTGTCCTCTGGGCTCTAAAATATGGAATCTCTACACTATGGAAGCATGGATAGAGTTGATAGCCAGAGACTATTTCCCAGGGCAGAAATGGCTAGCACGAGGGGTCATAGTTTTAAGCTGGTTGGTGGAAAGTATAGAGGGGATGTCAGAGGCAGGTTCTTTACGCAGAGAGTTGTGAGAGCATGGAATGCGTTGCCAGCAGCAGTTGTGGAAGCAAGGTCATTGGGGTCATTTAAGAGACTGCTGGACATGCATATGGTCACAGAAATTTGAGGGTGCATACATGAGGATCAATGGTCGGCGCAACATTGTGGGCTGAAGTGTTCTGTGTTCTGTGTTCTGTGTTCTGTGTTCTGTGTTCTGTGTTCTGTGTTCTGTGTTCTGTGTTCTGTGTTCTGTGTTCTGTGTTCTGTGTTCTGTGTTCTGTGTTCTGTGTTCTGTGTTCTGTGTTCTGTGTTCTGTGTTCTGTGTTCTGTGTTCTGTGTTCTGTGTTCTGTGTTCTGTGTTCTGTGTTCTGTGTTCTGTGTTCTGTGTTCTGTGTTCTGTGTTCTGTGTTCTGTGTTCTGTGTTCTGTGTTCTGTGTTCTGTGTTCTGTGTTCTGTGTTCTGTGTTCTGTGTTCTGTGTTCTGTGTTCTGTGTTCTGTGTTCTGTGTTCTGTGTTCTGTGTTCTGTGTTCTGTGTTCTGTGTTCTGTGTTCTGTGTTCTGTGTTCTGTGTTCTGTGTTCTGTGTTCTGTGTTCTGTGTTCTGTGTTCTGTGTTCTGTGTTCTGTGTTCTGTGTTCTGTGTTCTGTGTTCTGTGTTCTGTGTTCTGTGTTCTGTGTTCTGTGTTCTGTGTTCTGTGTTCTGTGTTCTGTGTTCTGTGTTCTGTGTTCTGTGTTCTGTGTTCTGTGTTCTGTGTTCTGTGTTCTGTGTTCTGTGTTCTGTGTTCTGTGTTCTGTGTTCTGTGTTCTGTGTTCTGTGTTCTGTGTTCTGTGTTCTGTGTTCTGTGTTCTGTGTTCTGTGTTCTGTGTTCTGTGTTCTGTGTTCTGTGTTCTGTGTTCTGTGTTCTGTGTTCTGTGTTCTGTGTTCTGTGTTCTGTGTTCTGTGTTCTGTGTTCTGTGTTCTGTGTTCTGTGTTCTGTGTTCTGTGTTCTGTGTTCTGTGTTCTGTGTTCTGTGTTCTGTGTTCTGTGTTCTGTGTTCTGTGTTCTGTGTTCTGTGTTCTGTGTTCTGTGTTCTGTGTTCTGTGTTCTGTGTTCTGTGTTCTGTGTTCTGTGTTCTGTGTTCTGTGTTCTGTGTTCTGTGTTCTGTGTTCTGTGTTCTGTGTTCTGTGTTCTGTGTTCTGTGTTCTGTGTTCTGTGTTCTGTGTTCTGTGTTCTGTGTTCTGTGTTCTGTGTTCTGTGTTCTGTGTTCTGTGTTCTGTGTTCTGTGTTCTGTGTTCTGTGTTCTGTGTTCTGTGTTCTGTGTTCTGTGTTCTGTGTTCTGTGTTCTGTGTTCTGTGTTCTGTGTTCTGTGTTCTGTGTTCTGTGTTCTGTGTTCTGTGTTCTGTGTTCTGTGTTCTGTGTTCTGTGTTCTGTGTTCTGTGTTCTGTGTTCTGTGTTCTGTGTTCTGTGTTCTGTGTTCTGTGTTCTGTGTTCTGTGTTCTGTGTTCTGTGTTCTGTGTTCTGTGTTCTGTGTTCTGTGTTCTGTGTTCTGTGTTCTGTGTTCTGTGTTCTGTGTTCTGTGTTCTGTGGAAGCAGACCATTCAGCCCATCAAGTCCACACCTACCATCTAAAGAGCATCCGACCTAGATCCACCCTATTTCCCACAGCTAATCCACCCAACCTGCACATCTTTGAACTGAGGAAACCCACAGAGACACAGTCACCCGAGCGCAGAAACGAACCCTTGGTCCCGAGCACTGTGAGGCAGCAGTGCTAACCACCGAGCCACTGCAGGCAGTGATGCACACAGCTAATGAATGATCAAAGCATGCTGCATAAGGAGGATTTTCCTGATGCCCTCATTAGTTCACTTTGCTCTTCGTGTTAAATCTTCTCAAAAACAATGATATAGGACCTTGAATATTTGATAGAGAGGGGAGGTGGAGCTTCCTACAGAACCACAAACCCTCAGTGAAGCGTTGGCCTGGAACATGTGCTGTTTTATTTCAAAGCTGTGGCAGAATTAACAGTGAAACAACAGGGTGGGGAGATCAGCTAGCAATTTGACACGATTGGGGCTCAGTAAGTTTTGTTCGGAAGCCTTGACACTCCAATTGTGCTGATCTGCTTTTCAATCCTGTGATTGATAGAATTGCAGCATTTTTTTTTTTAAATGCTGCATTACTCTTGGCAATGAAGCCAAATAAATAAGAATCATGTTTTCCTTGAGCAGCACTCAAAACCCTAGTGCTTCTGGTAAATATGACGAGACCATGACTTAGAGTAATCAGAGAATCGGAGGACCGAGTCAGCAAAATGCACAAAGTTTCAACAGCGAGTGCCCCTTAGAATGAGAACGTTAGGAACACGAAGGGAACCAAGGATCCCTTACCCAATAAAGCTGAAGGGCGTTTTTCTCCTTTTCCAGGAAAGGTGGGTATTGTTGATAAACTCAGCATCTGTTGCCCATCTCCAAATGTCCTTGAATTGAATCAGAGATAGTAGGAACTACAGATACTGGAGAATCTGCTACTGTGGTATACTGCATCCACTGTTCCAGTTATGGTCTCCTGTACATCGAGGAAACCAAGCAGAGGCTGGGGGACTGCTTTGCAGAACACCTACACTCACTCAGTGCGCACTAAACAACTGCACCTCCCAGTCACAAACCATTTTAACTCCCCCTCCCATTCCTTATACGACATGTCCATCATGGGCCTCCTGCAGTGCCACAACAATGCCAAAGGTTGCAGGAACAGCAACTCATTCTGCTTGGGAACCCTGCAGCCCAACGGTATCAATGTGGATTTCAAAACCTCCCCCCCCCCCCCCCCACCACATCCCAAAACTAGCTCACCTTGCCCCCGTCTCCCAAACCTGTTCTTCCTCCACCTATCCTCCCCCCCCCCCCCCCAAAATCTCCTACCTACAAACTTCATCCTGCTCCCTTGACCTGTTCTTCCTCCCTGGACTGACCTATCTCCTCTCTACTTCCCCACCTACACTCACCTCTACTGGCTCCATCCCCACCCCTTTAACTTGTCTGTCTCCCCTCCAACTATCTTCTCCTCTATCCATCTTCCATCCATCTCCCTCCTCTCTCCCTATTTATTTCAGAACCCCGTTCCCCTCCTCCATTTCTGTAGAAGGGTATAGGCCTGAAATGCCAGCTTTCCTGCTCCTTTGATGCCGCTTGGGCTGCTGTGTTCATCTAGCTCTACACCTTGTTATCTCTGCCCTTGAATTGAGGCCAGTTAGCCATTAGAGGCCAGTTAAAACACAACACAGGTTCAAGGTGTTAAGGGAAGGGTTTGGGGTGGGGTGGAAGGGAGAAAAGGTGCAGAGAAAATATTTTACGCAGCGGGCGGTGGATGCCTGGAACATGCTGCTAGAAGATGTGGTGGAAGCAGGCGCGTTAGCCCCGTTTAAGGGCTATCTTGATAGACACATAAGCAGGAGGCAAACCACACTTGGGCAACAAGGTCTAAGTGAGGAATAGGAATCAGTGCAGCTTGACAGACTGAAGGGCCTGATCCTGTGCTGTATTGCTGTGGCTCTGGAGTCAGAATGGGTAAGGATGACATGTCTTTTTCTGAAAAATACAGCAGTGAACCAGTTGGATGTCTGACGATTGCTAGTTTTATTATCACCATTAATGCAATTAGCTTCCAATTCCAGATTCAATTCATTGGAAAAAAAATTGAAGTTTCACCAGGGATAATTTACATCCCTAAGAGTAGCTTCTCCTGAACCAAACATCAACTTTCCTGCTCCTCTGATGCTGCCTAGCCTGTCACACTCCTCCAGCTCCACACTGTGTTGTCTTGAAGTTTCACCAGCTGCTTTGGGGAGATATGAAGTATTCCTCTCTCATCACTAAACTGAGCCTCAGTTACAAAGCCAATAGCAGTATCTTCCCTCAGTTAGATCAATATATTGAGTTACATGACATTTGGCAGTGGGTAATGAGCCTGGCCAGGTGTTAGATTTGGAAGTAGGTGAGCACTTTGGTGATAGTGATCACAATTCTGTTATGTTTACTTTAGTGATGGAAAGGGATAGGTGTATACCACTGGGCAAGAGTTATAGCTGGGGGAAAGGCAATTGCGATGAGATTAGGCAAGATTTAGGGAGCATAGGATGGGCACATCAGAAATGTGGAGCTTATTCAAGGAAAAGCTCCTGTGTGTCCTAGATAAGTACGTATCGGTCAGGCAGGGAGGAAGCTGTAGAGTGCGGGAGCTGTGGTTTACGAAGGAGGTGGAATCTCTGGTCAAGAGGAAGAAGGCAGCTGCTAAGATGAGATGTGAAGGCTCAGTTAGGGTGCTTGAGGGCTACGAGGTAGCCAGGAAAGACCTAAAAGTGAGAGCTCAGAAGAGCCAGGAGGAGACATGAGAAGTTGTTGGAGGATAGGATCAGAGTAAACCCTAAGGCTTTCTATAGGTATTTAAGGAATAAAAGAATGACAAAAGAAAGATTAGGCCCAATCAAGGATAGTAGTGGTAAGTTGTGTGTGGAGTCAAATGAGATAGCGGAAGCGCTAAATGAATATTTTTCAACAGTATTCTCTCTAGAAAATGACAATGTTGTCGAGGAGAATACTGAGATACAGGCTGCTAGACTAGGTGGGATTGACGTTCACATGGAAGAGGTATTAGAAATCCTTCAGAAGGTGAAGATAGACAAGTCCCCTGGGCCGGATGGGATTTATCCTTGGAGCCTCTGGGAAGCCAGGGAGGAGATTGCCCGACCTTTAGCATTGATCTTGAACTTGTCATTGTCTACAGGAATAGTGCCAGATGACTGGAGGATAGCAAATGTGGTACCCCTGTGGGGAGTAGAGACAACCCTGGTAATTATAGACCAGTGAGCCCTACCTCTGTTGGTAAAGTGTTGGAAATGGTTATAAGGGATAGGATTTATAATCTTCTAGAAAATAATAAATTGGTTAGGTATAGTCAGCATGGTTTTTGTGAAGGGAAGGTCGTGCCTCACAAACCTTACTGAGCTCTTTGAGAAGGTGACCAAACAGGTAGATGAGAGTAAACCGGTTGATGTGGTGTATATGGATTTCAGCAAGGCATTCGATAAGGTTCCCCACAATAGGCTATTGTACAAAATGCAGAGGAATGGAATTGTGGGAGATATAACAGTTTGGATCAGAAATTGGCTTGCTGAAAGAAGATAGACAGTAGTAGTTGATGGGAAATGTTCATCCTGGAGACCAGTTACTAGTAGTGTACCGCAAGGGTCGGTGTTGGGTCCACTGCTGTCTGTCATTTTTACAAAATGACCTGGATGTGGGCGTAGAAGGATGGGTTAGTAAATTTGCAGACGACACTAAGGTTGGTGGTGTTGTGGATAGTGACGAAGGATGCTGTAGGTTGCAGAGAGACATAGATAAGCTGCAGAGCTGGGCTGAGAGGTGGCAAATGGAGTTAATGCAGACAAGTGTGAGGTGATGCACTTTGGTAGGAGTAACCAGAAGGCAAAGTACAGAGCTAATGGTAAGGTTCTTAGTAGTGTAGATGAGCAGAGAGAGATCGTGCTGTCCATGTACACAGATCCTTGAAAGTTGCCACCCAGGTTGACAGGGCTGTTAAGAAGGCATACAGTGCTTTAGCTTTTATTAATAGAGGGATGGAGTTCTGGAACCAAGAGATTATGGTGAAGCTGTGCAAAAAAAAGAAATCTCTGGTGCGGCCGCACTCGGAGTATTGTGTACAGTTCTGGTCACCGCATTATAAAAGGATGTGAAAGCTTTGGAAAGGGTGCAGAGGAAATTTACTAGGGTGTTGCCTCGACTGGAGGGAAGGTCTTACGAGCAAAGGCTGAGGGACTCGAGGCCATTTTCATTAGAGAGAAGAAGGTTGAGAGGTGACTTAATTGAAACATATAAAATAATCAGAGGGTTAGATAGGGAGAGCCTTTTTCCTAGGATGGTGACGGTGAGCACGAGGGGGCAAAGTTTTAAATTGAGGGGTGAAAGATATAGGACAGAAGACAGAGGTAGTTTCTTTACTCAGAGTAGTAAGGGAATGGAACGCTTTGCCTGCAACGGTAGTATATTCGCCAACTTTAGGTACATTTAAGTAGTCATTGGATAAGCATATGGACATACCTGGAATAGGTGTAGGTTAGATGGGCTCGAGATCAGTATGACAGGTTGGCACAACGAGGGCCGTAGGGCCTGTACTGCGCTGCGATGTTCTGAGTATATTTGTTCTTCGCTTCTTTGCTGTGGGAATGTGAGCCAAGCTGGCCAGGCATTTTTATCCCCCTCCCCCACAATTCCTGATGATATAACAGTCAATCACATGGTTACACATGAGCCTAAACTAGAAATTCATTCAAGATCCTGAGACAGTATTGTCCAAACCTACAACCACTTCTATCTAAAAAGGAGAACAGGTACATGGGAACAACACCAATTGAGAGTTCCCTCTTACTATCCTGACTTGGAAATATATCACTGATTCTTTAGTGCGATTGCATGAAAGTCCTGAACTTTCCTCCCAAATGTCTGTGAGCCAGTCTACAGTACATGGCCTGCACAGGTTCAAGATGAGAGCTCAACATCATCCTCAAGGAAATGTTAAGCATCTCCCAGCTACTGAGGACTCTTGAAACACCTGAGCTCATTTGGGAAAAGTGAAGAAATGTATTCACTAGAATTGAGACTGTCAAGCCCAAAAAAAAAAAAAAAAAAAAAACTTATACGGCCCATTTAGTCTGCTCACTCTTCCCAAGAGTTATACAAAAGTGCTGTGTTTTCACTAAAGAAATCAGTTGAACACAAAAAGGTGATTTGTATGGAATGAACTTCCTGAGGAAGTGTTGGATATAGTTACATTTACAACTTGTAAAACACACTTGGATAAGTACATGAATAGGAAGTGTTTGGTGAGCTATGGATCAGGAACAGGCAGGTGGGACTAGTTTAGTTTGGGATTACGTTCAACATGAACTTGTTTAAGTGAAGGGCCCATTTCCGTGGACTCTGACAACTCTGGATGGGAAATAAGCACTTTCTCAGCTCACATCCCCGATAGTTGGAAGAAAGGAGTAGCAGCTTTCTATACTTGGAAAAGGAAGACCATAAGACATAGGAGTGGAAGTAAGGCCATTCGGCCCATCAAGTCCACTCCGCCATTTAAATCATGGCTGATGGGCATTTCAACACCACTTCCCTGCACTCTCCCCGTAGCCCTTGATTCCTTGAGAGATCAAGAGTTTGTTGATCTCTGCCTTGAAGGCATCCAACATCCCAGCGTCCACTGCACTTGGCGGCAATGAATTCCACGAGCCCACCACTCTCTGGCTGAAGAAGTGTGCCCTCACTTCAGTTTTAAATTTACCCCCTCTAATTTTAAGGCTGTGCCCATGGGTCCTAGTCTCCCTGCCTACTGGAAACAACTTCCTAGCCTCCACCCCTTCTAAGCCATACATTATGTTGTAAATTTCTATTAGATCTCCCATCAACCTTCTATACTCTGAGTACAATCCCAGAATCCTTAGCCGTTCATCATTTGTTAAACCTACCATTCCAGGGATCATCCACGTGAATCTCCGCTGGACACGCTCCAGGGCTAGTATGTCCTTCCTGAGGTGTGGGCCGCAAAATTGGGCACAGTATTCTAAATGGGGCCTAACAACTAGAGCTTTATAAAGCCTCAGAAGCACATCACTGCTTTTATATTCCAACCCTCGAGATAAACGACAACATTACATTTGCTTTCTTAATCACGGATTCTACCTGCAAGTCGTGAGTTTTTTTTAAAGAAAAGACTTTTGTGATAACTTACGAGAAGTACCTGCTTACTGAAAGAAATTTTACTTAAGTGTTACCACAGTGAATTTCTCATAGTGGAACAGTGAGAGGGCCATCGTTTTAAGTTTGTTCAAGCAGGCCACTCTGGGAATGGACAATGCATCCTTACCCCACCAAACCTGTTCAATGTACGCTAGCTTGGCCGAGGGTGCCATGATCAGTTGACTAATTGAAATGTCAAGGTTTAATTGACATGACAACCCTTATTTTACTGAAATGGGACCTGGCAGGTGGTGGCAGAGAGGTGAGGGTCAGCATTAATCTTCAGAAGCATTCTTTAGGTGGTCATATGGAACACTAATACCCTGGGGAATATGGTGGATGACTCCAAATGCCCCTAGGAACAACAATCCTCATCTTGAATGGGAGAATGCTTATTTTAAAATTCTGTCACCTAATTCTAGTCTTCTCCAGTGGAAGAGACATCCTACCAATATCTGCCCTGGGTGTAAATATGCAAGCCATGAAAGTGACAGGACAAGAGGAGGGAACATTTGATAAGTCATACGACATTCTCAGTTTTAGTAATAGGGACATAGAGTACAAGAACAAAAAAGGGGTAATATTGAACTAGTGTCAGACACTTCATAGTAGCCCAACAAGTTCACACCGTCTTTCCAAACAGAATCCCACCCGGACTTACCCTGCTACCCTACCTCTTGTAGCCTTGCATTTTCTTCACCACCCACCCCCCACCCCCAGCCATAGCTAATCTACCTAACCTACACATCCCTGGGCACTCTGGACAGTTTGGCATCTAAGCTACACGTCTTTGGACTGGGGTTGGAGGGGGAGGAGGAAACCCAGACACAGGGACAACGTGCAAACTCTACAGACAGTCTCAAGGGTGGAATCGAACTCGGGTCCCTGGCGCTGCGAGGCCGCAGTGTTAACTGTTTGCTGCCTGTGAACATGAGGACAAAAAGGGCACAGATTGAAAAGTGTTGTGCAAAAGAAAAAAGGTGATGTGAGAAAACAAAAACACTTTTCACTCAGCGTGTAGTTACGGTATGGAATGCACTGACTGGAAATGTGTGATGAAGGCAGTGATATGAAGAAAAGGCAGGAGATTAGCACTAGGAGTCAAATAGCCTTTTTCAGCACCATTCCATTTCTTGGTAAAGCAACAGTGCTAGCAGGAGCTAGGACCATGGGCCTGTTGGGAAGCCGGTGAGTCAGAGATTTTAAATCTTTAAAAAGCTTACCTCAAGCGTCGGAGCCTTCCATTTCTTTGTGAAGCAGCAGCGCGAGCGGGAGCAGAGGTTTCTGGGAAGGGAGGGACCTTTTGTTTTTCATCCCTCAGCTACACAAGTCATCGCTGTGTAAACCAGAGACCCTACCCTTGTAGGGCCTCCCACCCACCCACCACCTCTAACCTTAGACATCAGGGACAAATCAAGGTAAGCTTCTCTTTATTTTACCTTCTGTTTAGGGGATTAGCAGGGATGGCAGTGCAGGTAGAGGAATGTTCCTCCTGCATGATGTATGAGGTGTGGGACGCCATTAGTGTTGCATCCAAGTATGTCTGCAGGAAGTGCACCCAACTCTTGCTCATCCAAGACCGCGTTAGGGAACTGGATGAACTTTGGATTATTCGGGAGGCAGAGTCGGTGATAGGCAAGAGTTACAGGGAAGTAGTTACTCCTAAGCGTGAAGAAAGCTGGGTAACTGTTAGAAGGGCGGAAAAAAAAAAAGAGCAGTCAGTGCAGGGATCCCCTGAAAAACAAGTATTCTGTTTTGGATACTGTTGGGGGTGGGAGGAGGAGGAAGAAACACTTACCAGGGGCATGCAGTAGGGCGCAGGTCTCTGCCAGAGTCTGTCCCTCTTGCACAGAAGGACAGAGGGGGTGGGGGAAGATAGGAAGAGAATGATAGTCATTGGGGACTCAATAGTTGGAGGGACTGATAGAAGGTTTGCCTGGAACAAAAGGACTCACGGTTTGGTGTGTTGCCTCCCAGGTGCCAGGGTCCGTGATGTCTCGGATCATGTCTTTGGGGTCCTGAAGGGAGAGGTTGACCAGCCCCAAGTCGTGGTCCACATAGGCACCAATGACATAGGTAGAAAGAGGGATAGGGATGTCAGGCAGGATTTCAGGGAGCTAGAGTGGAAGTTGAGAGCTAGAACAAACAAGAGAGAGAGTGGTGATCTCTGGTTTGTTACACGTGCCACATGATAATGAGGCAAAGAACATGGAGAGATTTCAGCTGAACATGTGGCTGCAGGGATGGTGCAGGAGGGAGGGCTTCAGGTACATGGACAATTGGGGCTCATTCTGGGGAAGGTGGGACCTCTACAAACAGGACAGTCTCCACTTGAACCAGAGGGGCACTAATATCCTGGGTGTGTGAAATTCACTAGTGCTATTCAGGTGGATTTAAACTAGCTCAGAAGGGGGATGGGAAACTGAGGTGTAGTCCTAGTACACAGGAGGAGGAGTGTAGGAGGACATGGACAGGACCTCACTGTCACAGGAGTGTGCTGGCAGACAGCAAGCTGGATTGAAGTGTGTCTACTTTAACGCAAGGAGTGTCCAGAATAAGGTAGATGAGCTTGCATAGGTACCTGGGACTTCGATGTTGTGGCCATTTCAGAGACATGGCTAGAGCAGGGTCAGGAATGGATCTTTCATTAAGGTCAGGGAAGGTGGTAAAAGAGGGGGAGGTGTGGCTTTGTTAGTCAAGTACAGTAGAACGGTGGCTGAAAGAACTTTTGAGGAGGACTCGTCTACTGAGGTTGCCGAGGAAGGTTTGTCAAATGAGTCAGTATGGGAGGAAGTTAGGAACAGCAAGGGAGCAGTCACCTCATTGGGGGTTTTCTACAGACACCCAAATAGCAGTAGGGAGATCGAAGAACTCATTAGCTGGCAGATTGTTGAAAAGTGCAAACGTATCAGCGTTGTTATGGGTAACTTCAACTTTCCCAATATAGACTGGAACCTCCTTAGTGCAGATGGTTTGGATGGAGCCATTTTTGTCAGGTGTGTTCAGGAGGGTTTCCCTTACTCAGTATGTGGACAGGCCGAGGAGGGGGAAGCCATTTTGGATTTATTGCTGAGCAATGAGCCAGGACAGTTGTCAGATCTCGTGGTGGGAGAACACTTTGACAGTGACCACAACAGCCTCACATTTAGCCATGGAAAGGGAAAGGAGCAGTTACCAGAGGAAGATATTTAACTGGGGTAAAGGAAACTATGATGCAACCTGACAGGAGTTGGGAAGGACAGATTGGGAGCAATTGTCCCACAGAAGAGGCACAACAGACATGTGGGGGCTATTTAAGGAGCAGTTGTTGCGAGTGATGCATAAATTTGTTCCTCCGAGACAGGTAAGAAGGGGTATGATTAAGGAGCCTTGGATGACAGAAACAGAGGGGCTTCTTGTCAAAAAGAAAAAAGGCAGCGTACGTAACGTGGAGGAAACAAGGGTCTAGCACAGCTTTAGAGGATTACAGGCTTGCTCGGAAGGAGCTCAAAAGTGGGCTGAGGGGGGTCAGGAGGGGGCACGAAAAAGGCTTGGCAGGAAGGATTAGGGAGAACATGAAGGCATTTTACTCACATGTGAGGAATAAGAGAATGATCAGGGAGAAGGTAGGGCCGATCAGGGATAGCATAGAGAACTTGCGCATGGAGCCTGAGCAGATAGGGGAAGCCCCAAATGAGTTTTTTGCTTCGGTTTTCACTAAGGAAAGGGACCTTGTTGTGAATGAGAACTTTGAGGAGCAGGGAAACAGGCTTGAACAGTTCAAGATTGAGGAAGTTGATGTGCTGGAAATTTTAAGCCAATGTTAAGATTGATAAGTCCCCAGGGCCAGACCTGATTTATCCTAGGTTGCTCCGGGAAGCGAGAAAGGAGGTTGCTAAGCCGCTGGCGAAGATCTTTGCTTCCTAACTCTCCACGGGAGTCGTACTGGAAGATTGGAGGGAGGCAAATGTTGTTCCTCTTTTCAAGAAAGGGAATAGGGAAATCCCTGGAAATTACAGACCAGTCACTCTTGTGTCTGTGGTCAGCAAGGTTTTGGAAAGAATTCTGAGGGATAGGATTTATGACTATTTGGAAAAGCAGAGCGTGATTAAAGGGAGTCAACATGGCTTTGAGGGGCAGGTCATGCCTCACAAATCTTGAGTTCTTTGAGGAGCACATGAGACAGGTTGATGAGGGTCAAGCAGTGGATGTGGTGTTCATGGACATCAGCAAGGCATTTGATAAAGGTTCCCCATGGCAGGCTCATAACGTCAGGAGGTATGGGATACAGGATGATTTGGCTGTCTGGATTCAGAATTGGTTGGCTGACAGGAGGCAGAGAGTGGTTGTAGATGGTAAGTATTCTGCCTGGAGGTCAGTGCTGAGTGGTGTCCCACAGGGCTCGATTCTTGGGCCTCTGCTCTTTGTAGTTTTCATAAATGACTTGGATGAGGAGGTTGAGGGGTGGGTTAGTATGTTTGCTGATGACACAAAGGTTGGAGGTGTCGTTGATAGTATCAAGGGCTATTGCAGACTTCAGCGAGATATTGACAGTATACAGAGCTGGGCTGAGAAATGGCAGATGGATAAGTGGATAAATCAACCTGGATAAGTGCAAGGTGATGCATTTTGGAAGGTCGAACTTAAATGCTGAATAGAGGATTAAAGGCAGGATTCTCAGCAGTGTGGCAGAATCTTGGTGTTCAAGTGCATAGCTCCCTCAAAGTTGCCACCCAGGTGGATAAGGTTGTTAAGAAAGCATATGGTGTTTTGGCTTTCATTAACAGGGGGAAAAAAAAACCGAGTTTAAGAGCCGCAAGGTTATGCTGCAGCTCTACAAAACGCTGGTGAGACCACACTTGGGACATTGTGTCCAGTTCTGGTTGCCCTATTATAGGAAAGATGGAGGCTTTGGGAAGGGTGCAAAGGAGGTTTACTAGGATGCTGCTGGACTGGTCTTGTCTTTGAGGAGAGGTTGACTGAGCTTGGACTTTTCTCTCTGGAGAGAAGGAGGAAGAGAGGTGACCTGATAGAGGTGTACAAGGTAATGAGAGGCATTGATAGAGTCGATAGCCATAGACTTTTCCCCCAGGGCAGGATTGACTGGCATGAGGGGGTCATAGTTTTAAGATGTTAGGAGGAAGGTATGGAGGAGATGTCAGAGGGAGGTTCTTCACCCAGAGAGTTGTGAGCAGATGGAATAGTTTGCCAGTGGTAGTCGTGGAAGCAGAGTCATTAGTGACATTTAAGCGACTGCTAGACATGCACATTGACAGCAGTGAATTGAGGGGAATGTAGGTTAGGTTATTTTAGGATTAGGATTATTCCATGGCACAACATAGTGGGCCGAAGGGCCTGTACTGAGCTGTGCTTTAATGTTCTGTAACAATTCTGTGATTCGATGTTTCACTAGACCATGTCTCATTTCTTCTAATGAATGAATCTAGGTCTAAGTCTAAATTGTTTCACATTTCCTCATCAGGTGTAGGCTTGACGCCATTTACTCTAAGTCCATTTAGACCTTGTACTTTGGATGTTCATGCATTCAAATCCAAGAGAACCTGGACAATAATATCTGACATTAGTTGCTTTGCAAAGATTGGAATTTGATCTTGGATCCCGCTTTTATGGTTGTCTCAAAACCTTCATTGAATCACACTGTTAAAATCCATTAATAAGTGAGCCTCCTTATTTTAGCGACAGTCAATTTCTCAGTATGAAACCGAGCATTTGTCTGATGTCTTCACACTGATTTCCTATTTAACGTCAAAATGGCTATGTCAGAATGGAAAACTTCAGGTGGCACTAAGCACTTAGGAGTGCATGCTGATATCTCCCTGGAGGTGACAGGATTAAGGCTCCTCCTGCACCATCTGACTGCCTTGCACTTCAGTAACAGCTCTCATTTGACATACACAAAAATCTCACAAACAGCACTTTTGTTGAATAACCAGATGTGGATGTCACATTGGTCAAGAAACTTGAGCTGTAGAATAAAATAACAACATGTTCAAAATCCCGTAGGGTGCTGTTAGCTAGAGCAGTCCTGCACTGGTACTGCTTCATTAACCAGAAAAGACTATATAGTTGCAGCCACCTGGTATGTCAAAACACAAAAGCCTATTTTTTAAAAAAATAATGTGGATGGTGTAGTCAAGGCCAGTATTTGTCGTCCATGAACTGAAGTGTTGCAAGACCTTTTGAGGGTAGCGAGGGCCTAACCACATTATTGCAGGTCTGGAGTCTCATGTGAGTCAGACCAGGAGATTTTCTTCCCTAAAAAACAAAAGAACAGCAATGAACTAGAGATAATGGGAACTGCAGATGCTGGAGAATCCAAGATAACAAAGTTTAGAGCTGGATGAACACAGCAGGCCAAGGAGCATCTCAGGAGCACAAAATGTCAGCTTTTGTGCTCCTGAGATGCTGCTTGGCCTGCTGTGTTCATCCAGCCCCACACTTTGTTATCACAGCAACGAACTAGATGGTTATATGACAATTGTCACAGTCACCATTATTCAAGTTAGCTTTCAATTTTGCAGTGTTACTGGATTTAGGTTCTGACAGCTATTGCATTAGAATTTGAACTATTTGCCATCAGAGTAGGAGCCTGGGCTTCTAGAATGTTAACCCAATGGCAATACACACTCCGTCCACCTCACATCCCCCAATTCCCTTTCACATAGGGAAGCCTTATGGAAACATTCATAAGGCCATAAGATATAACAATATAATTAGGCCATTCAGCCCATTGAATCTGCTCTGCCAACCATCTTCATTCTGCTGGAAAAGCTGAGCAGGCCTGGCAGCATCTGTGGAGGAGAAAACAGAGTTAAGGTTTCAGGTCCGGTGATCTGAGAAAGGGCCACCGGACCCGAAATGTTAACTCTGTTCTCTCCTCCACAGATGCTGCCAGGCCTGCTGAGCTTTTCCAGCAACTTTGTTTTTAATTTCTGATTCACAGCTTCTGCAGTTCTTTTGGTTTTAAACTTCATTCTGCCGACTTCTCCCCACAACCATTGTAGGAAAGCAGCAAATCAAACACAACCAAAGTGATCATGACCAGGTGGCCCATTTCTGTCATGTTGTCTGAGGGATAAGAATGAGCATGTACTTTAAAAATAAAGCCACAAGATTAGATTACCTACAGTGTGGAAACAGGCCCTTTGGCCCAAAAAAGGTCCACACCTCCCCTTGCAGCATCCCACCTAGACCCATCGACATGGAAGTTAGACTATTTTGAAGACAGATGAGAAATCATGGGCCTCTCCCAATGGATGAAAGCCCCTTCCCACCCCCACACACACTGGAATAGGAGTGTTCTATGACCCATCAAGCAATACTCATGGCTGATTTTGGCCTTTCCCTGTCTGTTCCCCACACCTTTTGATGCAAGAGACTGCACGAATCCATCTCAATCTTAAAATTTCTTCACAATGGAACACATGCAATCTTATGGGAATTCCAACATGTTGCCCTACCTTGTGGGTGAAGAAATTGCTCCTCGTCTCAATTCCAGATGATTGCCTCAGGATAAGGGGCAGAAATAACCTCAGTGTTCACCCAATCAAGCCCCTTCTGGATCTTGTATGTTTTAATGAGATTGCTTCTCATTTCCAAGGAATACTGGTTGAATTTATTAGGGCCTCTCCATCCTTCATTCCTGAGAATTATTAGTGAACCTTCATTGTGCCACCTCCACTGCACATCCACCTGCAATGAAGGTGGATCCTATTGTAACTGTGACAACCGTAACAGTGCATAGTCTACCAGAAGTTCCCAGTCAAACCCAGCCATGGAGTCATTCTGCACAGAAACAGACCCTTCCAATCACCCAGACTGTCCACCTGTAGCAGAATTGCTTTACCCCAGCGTTCCAAAGCCCTTGCAATGAAGGAAAGTATGCCATTTTACTCCCTCATTGTTTGCTGTACTGTACACTTTCTGCAGCCAATCCCCTCTGCATCTCAGAGCTCTAGTCTCACATTTGCACTGGGTCTCAACAAGATGTATTCTCTTTGATACTCCTGCATGTCTGTCAAAATTATAAGAACACATTTCCCAACTCCTTTCAGAACTGAAAGGAGTTAGTTTTTTATAGCACAGAAAGACCCTTCAGTCCACACGAACCGTGCACCCTCAAATTAAGCTGTCCCACTTGCCTGCATTTGGCCCAAATCCCCACAACTTTTCCTATTCAAGAACTTACCCAAATAGCTTTTAAATGTTGTAACTGTACCAGCATCCACCACTTCCTCTAGAAGATCATTCTACACATGAGCAAGCCTCTGCAGAAAAGAGTTGCACTTTTTAAAATCTCTTCTTACCTTTTAAGATAGATATACCCCCAGATACACCAGATTCAAAACACTAACCTTATTTCTCTACACCGATGCTGTACGACCTGCTGAATTTCTCCAGCACTTTGGCTTCTCCCTAAAGTAGTCTAATACCAGTTTCTTTTTCTAAAGAAGAGTCCTAAACATTCTTAGAGATAGGAGGTGGCCATTTATACCATGTGATTTGAATACATTTCCAGGCTGAACCTTGAACATAGAGATGACGAATAAGAATAACATGTTGTGCATCAAGGAAGAGGTATTTCACAAGGAAGAGGTATTAGAAATCCTTCAGAGAGTGAAGATAGATAAGTCCCCTGGGCTGGATGGGATTTATCCTCAGATCCTGTGGGAAGCCAGGGAGGAAATTGCCGAGCCTGTGGCATTGATCTTTAACTCATCATTGTCTACAGGAATAGTGCCAGATGACTGGAGGATAGCAAGTGTGGTTCCCCTGTTCAAGAAGGGCAGTAGAGACAACCCTGGTAATTATAGACCAGTGAGCCTTACCTCAGTTGTTGGCAAAGTGTTGGAAAAGGTTATAAGGGATAGGATTTATCATCTAGAAAAGAATAAATTGATTAGGGATAGTCAGCACAGTTTTGTGAAGGGAAGGTCGTGCCTCACAAACCTTACCGAGTTCTTTGAGAAGGTGACCAAACAGGTAGAGGAGAGTAAACCGGTTGATGTGGTGTACATGGATTTCACCAAGGTGTTCGATAAGGTTCCCCACAATAGGCTATTATACAAAATGCAGAGTAATGATTGTGGGAGATATAGCAGTTTGGATCAGAAATTGGCTTGCTGAAAGAAGACAGAGGGTGGTAGTTGATGGGAAATGTTCATCCTGGAGACCAGTTACTGGTGGTGTACCGCAAGGGTCGGTGTTGGGTCCACTGCTGTTTGTCATTTTTAAAAGTGACCTGGATGAGGGCGTAGAAGGATGGGTTAGTAAATTTGCAGACGACACTAAGGTAGGTGGAGTTGTGGATAGTGATGAAGGATGGTGTAGGTTGCAGAGAGACATAGATAAGCTGCAGAGCTGGGCTGCGAGGTGGCAAATGGAGTTTAATGCAGACAAGTGTGAGGTGATGCACTTTGGTGGGAGTAACCAGAAGGCAAAGTACAGGGCTAATGGTAAGATTCTTGGCAGTGTAGGTGAGCAGAGAGATCTCGGTGTCCATGTACACAGATCCTTGAATGTTGCCACCCAAGTTGACAGGGCTGTTAAGAAGGCATACAGTGTTTTAGCTTTTATTAACAGAGGGATGGAGTTCTGGAACCAAGAGGTTATGGTGAAGCTGTACAAAAAAAACTCTGGCGCGGCCTCACTTGGAGTATTGCATACAGTTCTGGTCACCGCACTATAAGAAGGATGTGGAAGCTTTGGAAAGGCTGCAGGGGAGATTTACTAGGATGTTGCCTGGCATGGAGGGAAGGTCTTACGAGGAAAGGCTGAGGGACTTGAGGCTGTTTTCATTAGAGAGAAGAAGGTCGCTTGGTGACTTAAATTGAAACATACAAAATAATCAGAGGGTTAGATAGGGAGAGCCTTTTTCCTAGGATGGTGACAGCGAGCAGAAGGGGGCATAGCTTTAAATTGAGGTGTGAAAGATATAGGACAGATGTCAGAGGTAGTTTCTTTACTCAGTAGTAAGGGAATGGAATGCTTTGCCTGCAACAGTAGTAGATTCGCCAACTTTAGTTACATTTAAGCCATCATTGGATAATCATATGGACTACATGGAATAGTGTAGGTTAGATGGGCTCGAGATCAGTATGACAGGTCGGCACAACACCGAAGGCCGAAGGGCCTGTACTGTGCTGTAATGTTCTACATTCATCATAAAGAAGAAATCTATAAATTGCAAAAAGCTTTCAATAAAATGGAGGCAGGTGGATCAATGGAGTTCATTCTGGAGAATGGACAGGGAGGATTAGAGGAAGGCTGACGAGGCAAAATAATGCTCAACAAGCAGTGAACGCTGCAGAGGGTAGTGGGAAAGCGATGTTCCTCATGTGCACATCCATAGATTCCTGACAGTGGCTTGAAAAACAGACAAGGTGGATAGAGAGTTAGGGGATTCTCAATAAAAGCCAGAAGAACTGCATTTACTGTAAATCAGGAACAAAAACAGAAGTTGCTGAAAAGCTCGGCAGGTCTGGCAGCTTCTGTGAAGGAGAAGAACAGAGTTAACATTTCGGGCCCAGTGACCCTTCATCAGAAGCTGCCAGACCTGCTGAGCTTTTCTAGCAACGTTGTTTTTGTTAGGGAATTCTTACTTTTATTGCATACCTCTGCTGATAGAGAACTGGGAGGTGATGTGTGCCATTTTGGTTGCTGCCCTTTAGCCGACAACTGCTGAGAGGTTATATAGAGTCAGTTGTACAATATGGAAGCAGGCTCTTTGGTCCAACGCATCTGTGCTGGTCAGGATTAGTCTAGTTACATTTGCCATCATTTGGCCCATATCCCTCTAAGCCTTTCCTATTCATATACCCATCCAGATGCCTTTGAAGTGTTGTAATTTTACCAGCCTCCACCACTTCCTCTAGCAGCTCATTCCATACACACACCAGCCTCTGCAAAGACCTTGCACCTCAGTTTCATCTTATCTTTCCGCTCACCTTCAACCTACACCCTCTTGTTTTGGGCTCCCCCACCCAAGTGAAAGATCTTTGTTATTCACCCTACCTTTTCCACCTGGTGGTTTTATAAAACTCTATGAAGGTCACTGCTCAGCCTTTGGATGCACTTGGGGAGGGGAAAAAGAAGCCCCAGCCTATTCAGCCTCTTCCTATAGAGGAAACCCTCCAACCCTGGCAACATTCCTGAAAGGGCTCAGAAAAAATAGAACATACACAGTACAGGCCCTTTGGCCCATGATGTTGTGCTGTGGAATAATCCTAATGCAAAAATAAAATAACCTAAACTACATTCCCAAGATTTACGAGTTTCACAATCAGGGGGACCAGAATTGGACACGGCATTCCAAAGTGATCTGTAGAACTGCAACAGGACTTCCCAACTCCTTCACTCCTGACCAAAGGCAAGCATATCAGACACCTTCTTCACTATCCGCGACTCCATGTTCAAGGAATGATGGAACTGTATCCCAAGGTCTGTGCTCAGCAATGCTCCCAGGACCTTACTGTTAAGGTGTACAAGTCTTGTCCTAAATTGCCTTTCCAAAAAGTGCAACACCTCATTTATCTAAATTAAAACTCTCAGCCCATGGCCCACCTGACCAAGGTCCTGTTGTACTCAGGTAACCACTTTTGCTGTCCATAACACCAATTTTATCATCTGCAAGTTTACTAACCATATCTCTTATATTCATGTCAAAATCATTTATATTAAAAATAAAAAGTGGTGTCTCCAGCACCTGAATCCTTGTGGCACACCACTGGTCACAGGCCTCCAGTCTGAGGAGCAACCCTCCACCACCACCTGGTCTCCTACTTTTAAGCTACTCCTGTATCCAAAATGGATAGTTCTTCCTTTATTCCACATGATCTAACCTTGCTAGGCAAAATACCATGCAGAATCTTACCAAAGGCCTTAAAGTCCATATAGATTGCATCCACCATTCTGCCCTCAATGCTCTTCACAATAACACTATTCAATTTAGAGAAACATGACTCCCCACAAACAAAGCCATGATAAACTACCCATAACTAGTCCTTGTCTTTCCAAGGAGACAACTCTCACCCCTCAGGATCCTCTACAACAGCTTGCCTGCCAACATCAAGTTCACCAGTCTATAATTCCTTGGTTTTTCCTGTTCATTTTTCTTAAATATTGTGACACCACATTAGCCAACTTCTAGTCTTCCAATGCCTCACCAGTAGCTATTGATGAGATTTGTGTACAGTAGATGTTGCAGGATTGGGAAAATTTAGTTGAGGAAAGATTGGATGGTTTAAAGTTACATTCTTTGGATTAGAAAAAGAGTTGAGAAGACAATCTTAGATTCCCTACAGTGTGGGAGCAGGCCATTTGGCCCATCAAAGTCCACATCCTCCAAAGAGCATCCCACCCAAGCCCAGGCCCCTATTGTACCCCTGCATTTCCCAGGTTAATCTGCCTAGCCCTGGATACTACAGGCAATTTAGTACAGCCCATTCACCTAGCTTGTATATCTTTGGAAAGGTGGGACCCTCAGACACGGAGAATGTCTCCCTGGAGTTTGCACTGTTGCCAAGGTCAGATTTGAACTTGGGTCACTGACTGAGACAGTGTTAGCCACTGAGTAGCTGTGCTGCTAATGGAAGCAGATAAAATTGAGGGGTCTTTATAAAATGGTAGCCAAGCCCCTTCAGTTTAAGGGTTTATTAAAAAAAAGGCACAGCTTTTACAGGTAGGAGATTGGAGGAAAATGCCTTCATTTGGTCAGGATGGGGGGGGGGGGGGGGGGGTGCGGGGGCAGGGTACGCAGTGGAGACAGTGGAAAAGTGGGGGGTGGGTCCTGGCTGAAATTGGTGACAGAAGCTAAAATTGTCAGATGATATGAAAAAGTGTACTTGAGCTTGGAGTTGAAGTCTTTTACAAGAGTCTGGATGAAGTGTGGAAAGTAGGGCTAGGCTGACAGCTTATCATCTGCAGGCATAAACACCTGAGCCAAAATGGCATCTTTCTGTATCGGGAATTTTTTAAAGTGTCAATTTTGCACAAGGGTCAGCTGGGAAGCCTTTATTATGAGGGGAGGGGAGGCGAGGCCTAGCAGTTTTATCACTGGACTGTAAATCCAGAAACCCAGATAATGTTCTGGGGACCAAGGTTTGAATCCCACCACGGCAGATGATGGAATTTGAATTCAATAAATATCTGGAATTAAGAATCTAAATGATGGCTATGAATCCATTTTCAATTGTTGGGGGTGGGGTGGAAAAAACACCATCTGGTTCATTAATGTCCCTTTAAGGAAGGAAACTGCTATCCTTGCCTGGTCTGGCCTACATGTGACTCTAGGCCTGCAACAAAAGTGGTTGATTCTGAACTGCCCTCACGGCAATAAATGTTGCCTGGCCAGCAGTGCCCTCATCCCAGTAATGATTAGAGGGAAAAAAGGTCTAATGCACAGGTCATGGGAGAACAGATTTCAGTTGGCATTTACTGAGAAAGAGACAGATGGCACATTAACCTGACAAAATTATTAAAATTCAGGAGTGTTAATTCAGGTAGCTATGATGATTGAGCATAGGAGAAAATTAGTCAGGTCACCAAAGCAACATCAATTATGCATGAGACACAACTGAACAAATGTGAATGCATCATTGGTCTGTACCATTGCGCAAAGATTCATGCGTGTGGAAGGGAATAACAACAGCATAATAATAATTTAGAGGGACACTACCTTCGAGATATTGTCTGGCAAAGTTCTTTTCTTGTTATTACAGCTCAGTGATGTGACATACCACGAGTCAAGCTACTGTACTGACAGCGTTACACAGGCATATTTGAATGTTATCACACAAACGTTAGCCAGCATTTATATAGCATCTTTAAAAGATTTCAGGGTGCTTCATGTGTGACAAGGAAGCTAGGAAGAGAGATCTTTGGGCAAGTGACCGGTTAAAGAGGTAGGTTTTGGGGGGGGGTGCGGTGGTGGAGGGGGCATTGGAGACAGAGAGCGAATTAGCTAGGAAATTCCAAAATGGTGATATGGCTGCCAAGAGAGTGAAGTAATGAAAGTTGAGGAAACAGAAGAGGCCAGTGTGTGGGGAGGAGGAGTGCAGATGGGTTGGAGAATAGGGGGAGGTCAGTGATGGATGCAAAATACAAGAATGGGCAATTTAAAATGGCGACATTGCTTGAAGATCAATGAGGGGGAGGTGTGATGTGTAATCAGGACCTGCCATGTGTTTGGATAAGGACAGTCCATGTTAGGACAAGTTCTGCTTAGTCAAGGAAGTTGGAATGTTGGAGACTGGCTGGATATCAGTTGATAAAAACGACAAATCTAGAGGTTTGCAGGAGACTTGCACCATGAGAGGCAGAAGGGGTGAGGGGGAAGAGTTGGTCTTGATGATAATTGCCATTGTTGCAGTCAGCCAGGGATTATTATTTCCCACAAGTTTACGTTAGCATCATTATTCACCATTTCCCTCTACTGCCTTCTGCAAATGGACTCATCTATTCCTTCAAGTTGTTGCGTCGTTTGGCTGACCCACTTGAAGTCGAAGCCAGTTCCATTCCCTAACCACTGTGCTTAAGTGATTTGTTCTGGTCAATGATCTTTGACAGGGACTACTGGGAGATATCTTTATGCCCATCTGCACTATGCTGGCAGTTTGCAACACCAACCCAATCCCACTATCATGCCATTGGGCTATAATGCTGCCCCTGGGGGGGGGGGGGGGGGGGGTGCGGCGGGGGGCACGGAATAAGTGTTAAGAGTCAGCCACATTGCAAGGGAGCCTGGAGTAGGACAAACCATGCCAACTTACACATGTCAGATTGTTAACACTTTCAGGAAAAGAAGATGGGTTTTACAACAAAAAAGAACCAATGTTGTTATTACAGTCACAATGCCAGGGACTGAATGTATCCCAGACATAGCAATTGAATTTAAAAAAATGCTTCACCCCCCTTTTATCATAGTGAGATTTAAGCCTTCAAAAGTGTTAACCAGCGCCTTTGGATTACAAATCCAGTAACACTGCCACAACACCACCATGAACTCCCCTTGGACAGTTATCCTCGTCAAGAACAGCATTGAGTGGGCAGGGGGGGGGGGGGGGGGGGGTCCTGAATCGAAGTGTCAGCTTTCCTGCTCGACCTGTTGTGTTCCTCCAGCTTGAATGATTCAGATACAAAACAATCCGTCTCCATCACTTCTGAGAGTTTAAGCTGATGACAGCTTGTCTCAGACTCAAGAAGTCAGTGCAGAAGAAAATTTCAGAATTTAAAACCCCTTAGCCTCTACAAATCTAGCATAATTCACCATGGCAATTCATCAAGATTAAGGTTAGAATGACAAAAGATTCTGAAGGGTCCTGACCCAAAACATCAGCTTTCCTGCTCCTTGATGCAGTGTTCCTCCAGCTCCACACTTATCTTGGACACATTTGTGGTAATATCATGCACTTAGCAATCTAGAACCCCAAGCCAAATGTTCCTGAATATAGTTTAAATCCTATAGTGGCACATGATTTGACTTCAGCAATTTTGGGTAAAGCTACCAGAAGAATGGTGGCCATCATTGTAAAGTCCTGCCTAGTTGACTCATGCCCTTTACAGAAGGAAATCTGTTATCTTGACCTCGTCTGGTCAATGCATGTCTCCAGACCCACAGCAACAGGAGCTTGGAGCAGTACAGCACAATTAGTCCCCTCAGCCCAACGTGTCTGTTATGATTAAAAACTAAGATGCTGGAAAAGCACAGGTCTGACAGCATCTCTGAAGAAGAGAGAGAAAAAAAAAATCAGAATTACTTGTTGGGGCCAGTGACTCTTCCACACAGCTGAGGAAGGGTGACAAGGGCGTACTGATTCAGCCCTATTTGGCCATGCACTTTCAGGCACTCTACAATCTCACCCTTGAATAATGGTTTCTAAAATCTTACCAATGACCGCGGTAAGGCTAACCAGCTAATAGTTTGCCTTCTGCCTCCTTAAAACAGAGATGTTACATTAGCCTTTTCCAGTCCCCTTTACTCCAGTAATTCCTGAAAGATCACCAAAAGTGTCTCTACCACCTCAACTAATCACTTTCAGAATTCTGGGATGTGGTCCATCAGATCCAGGTGATTTATTCAGCCTCAGAACTTTCCCCTTCATGGCAGCCACTATACTTCACTTTGTTCCCGACTCTCAAAGCCCTGGTATGCTGCTGCTGTCTTCCACTGGAGGAAACTAATGCAAAGTACCTATTCAGTTCATCCATCATTTATGCTTTCCTCATTACTATTTCTCCAGCCTCAAGTGTTTCAATATCCACTTACCTTTATATGCCAAAGAGAGTCTCTGGACTGCTGCTCCCTCTCATCTTTGTATTTACTTGTATTCAATTGCAATACCATTACATCAGATTCCAGTTTCTCCCTCAAACTACAGGGTAAATTGTAGCAAATTGTCACATTCCCTCAGAGTTCCTTCCCCTTCAGGTCTGTAGAATCAAGCCTGCTTCATTATGCATCACTAGATCCAGAAGAGTCTGTTCTCTAGTGAGGTCTTCAAGCTGTGCCCAAAAAAGCCATCTCAGACAATCCACAAGTTCCCAAAGTCAACTACCATTCTGATTTTCCCAGTCCGCTGCATATTGAAGTCCTCTATTATTGTAATTGCACAACCCCCCTCCCCAACCCCACTCCCATGTTCTACCAACAAAAAATCCAAGTTCACCCAACCTTGCCTGATAAGCAAGGACACTTCTTTTGCATCCCCTCCAAAAACCTCTACATCCTTCCTACAGTGTGGCAACCAGCTACATACTGTACTCCAACCATGGCCTAATTAGTATTTTACACAGCTGCAACATGACTTGCCAACTTTTGCACTCAATGCACTGACCAAAGAAGGCAAGCTTGCTGTATGCCTTTACTATTTTACACACTTGGCACTCAGGGAGCAATCAGCTTCCAGCCCAAGATACTCTTTAGATCAACGCCCTGAATTGATGGAATCATGTATTGTCACATGTATTCAATATAAAAGTGGAACGTGGGTACCAATGCCATACACAGGTTCCAATCACTAACTTAAAGTTTTTAAAAAATAGTAACAACAGAGACCAACATTTTACTTGCCGCTGCCAGAGTCCCGCTCCAGGCTTCCCATGCCATGCCAGTGCCAGAGACCCACACCATGCTAAAGCAAGAGTCCTGCTCCAGACTGGCCAACTCTACAGTCACATGGGCTCTGAAAATGTCACTGCTCCAGAGCTCATTGAAGCTGCCTTCCTACTGAAGGAGTTAGGAACTGCAGACGCTGGAGTCAGATAACAGTGTGGAGCTGGAGGAACACAGCATCAGAGGATCAGGACCCTTCCTCGTTCTGAAGAGGAAGGGTCCTGACCCAAAACTTTTCTGCTCCTCTGATGCTGCTTGGCCTGCTGTGTTCCTCCAGCTCCACACTTCTCTTCCCACTGAAGGGCTACAGAGAAGTTGGAGTTAAAAACCAGAAAACTTCATATCCCCTAATTGTCTTATTCTGTCAAAAAGCTTCAAGTTATCAATGATGTCCCAATGGCCCATCTATTTACTGGAAGTTTTCAGTTTGCATTTGACTTCCCAAAATGCATCACTAAACACGTCTGTATTAGACTCCAGCTGCCAGTTCCTTGCCCAAATTTTCCAATTGATCTATATCCTGCTGCACAACCTTCCTCATTATCCACAACACCACAATCTCTGCAAACGTACTAAAATCAGACCACTTGCATTTTCATCCAAATCATTTACATTTATTACAAACAAAGGTCCCAGCACTGATCCTTGCTGAACACCACTCAGAGTTCCAGTCATAAAGGCCACCCCTCCTTCCCCCAGTCTTCAATGGCTGAGTCAATAATGTTGCAGTGTTACATCACCATTTCTTCACTTGCTGGGTAACAATCCGTAGAAGTGCTCTGGGTGTGCCAAACCCAAGGACTATAGCAGTTCAAGAAGGCTGCTCATCGCCAACTTGTCAAGGGTAACTTGGGATGGGTAACTGCTGTTTCTGGTGATGTTCACATCTCAAAAGGCCCACAATAGAATTCCTACCCATGGAGGTGTGACATAGAAAGTGAGGGAGGCCAAAACCCAGATTAGTACATGAAATGGGTCTTTTGGCTCAGACAGGAATTGGTCATATTGAGGCTTAGGTGCTCAAAGAGAAACAGAATGTCAACAATGTTAAGTCTCCAAATTAGTTAGGGAAGTAACATCTTACCGGGCTACCACTTAAAGGGTTGAGAAAGTAATAAACACAAGGAAAAATAAAACAGGGCAAACAAATTTGTTATCCTTTGAGAAAGAAGCCAATTTTGGGCTGGATTAAGTGCCTTTTTGCCCCATTGAGTTCACTTCTCACTGAATGTCAGGCTTGTGGGTTATCGTGCCAATTATGGAAATCTGAATACACCCATAGGGACACATTGGTAGTGAGTGTGCTCGTTTGTGGTAACTGGGTTGAGATGCTGCTCCATAAGCACTGCTTAGTTGGAGGGCAAGTGGCATTAACTATTAAAGGCAACACTCAAGAGCAAAATACTGAGGATGCTGTGATTCTGAATTTAAAAAACAGGCAGCGCTGGAACTACTCAATGTCAGACTTTGTGGACAGGGTGGGGGGTGGGAATGTTTTTTCCTCTTTTCTGAAGAAAAGAGACAGACATTCAGCGCTCTCAAGCCCACTCCTTTCAATGTGATCATGCAACTCTGTACCCAGTCTCCAATTTCTGCCCTGAACCTTTGACCACTTTAGCCTAAAGAACTGTACCTAACTCCTTGAAAAACAGTCAACATTTTAGCCTCAGCTGCTTTCACTGCCTCGAGAATTCCACACACTGGGTGGAGAAGATTGATATTTGACTGATGTTGACAAATGTTGTCAAGTGCTGTTGTCTTGGTCTCAGTAGGTCAAATGCAAGGAAGCCAAAATTTCAAACTGTCATGGGGGCTTAGATGACAGGTGCAGATGGTGGTGGTGGGGTGGGGGTGTGGGGGAGCAGTTTGCATGGAGAAGGGCATTGCAATTACGTCAGCCATTGAGAAAACAGACTACCATAGGCTCAGAGACCCTGGTAAATCACTTTCTTAAAAAAAAAAGAGGATTGAACTTGTCCCATTTGTTTGCAGGGACTGGGCCTTGTGCACAAAATGTCTGCTGCCTTTAGATCAAGTGGGAATTGCAAGAGTTGCTATGTCAAAAAAAGTGAAGCACTGCAAATGAAAACAGAAAGTGGAAATGCTCATCAGGCCAGGCACCATCTGTGATGAGAGATACTCAGTTACCATGACCTTTCAGAACAGTGTCATTATTCCCAGTTATAGCTGTCTATTCTTGGCTCCAATTTGAGCAGTGGATCTGGGTATTTAGCCTGTCAACATTTTCCAACAGCACCCCAATTATGCCTGCACTCACTAAAGGCAACATGACAGTTAGATAATCACATCAGTTTAACTGTGAGCAAGGTTATCACAAAACTAAATCTCACAGGATATGGACAAAGAGACCACTCAGCCCATTAAGACTGCTTCACCATTCAGTTAGATCGTGGCTCAAAAAAGTATAAGTACTGCAGCTGCTGGATAATAGAAATGAAAACAAGTTGCTGGAGAAACTCTGGTCCTGCAGCTTCTATGGAGAGACAACCAAAGTCATGGAGTCAAAACGGCCACTCTGTCTCTCTCTGCTGTGTTATTCATAGTGGTTGATCAAGAGAGAGACCTGTACTTTAACTCTCCTTCTCGGGGATAGTACAAGCTTTTGAGAAGGAGGGTTACTCAGGGGAAGTCAGATCATGACAAATCCATGCTATTAGAACATCCTCTCGACCTCCATTTCTTCTTGTGAAAGGACTCTTCCAAAGCCTCCAATATGAACTCGTTTGTCCTCAACAGATGGTTTGTCTCCACCTATTGTGGAGGACAGGGTCTTCAGCAGTGTCTGACATGTCCCACACCTGTCCTCACTCCTTCCCTCTTGACCATAGGAATGAGGCTTCCCTTCATCCACACTTACCATCCCATTCTACACCCTCATCCAGGTCAAACAGCAGTGGACCCAACAGCAACCCTTGCGATACACCACTAGTAACTGGTCTCCAGGATGACCATTTCCCTTCAACTACCACCCTCTGTCTTCTTTCAGCAAGCCAATTTCCGATCCAAACTGCTATATCTCCCACAACCTCATTCTTCCGCATTTTGTACAATAGACTATTGTGGGGAACCTTATCAAACGCCTTGCTGAAATCCATATACACCACATCAACCGGTTTACTCTCATCTACCTGTTTGGTCACCTTCTCAAAGAACTCAGTAAGGTTTGAGAGGCACGACCTTCCCTTCACAAAAACCATGCTGACTATCCCTAATCAATTTATTCTTTTCTAGAAAATTATAAATCCTATCCCTTAGAACTTTTTCCAACACTTTACCAAGAACTGAGGCAAGTCTCACTGGCCTATAATTACCAGGGTTGTCTCTACTCCCCTTCTTGAACAGGGGAACCACATTTGCTATCCTCCAATCATCTGGCACTATTCCTGTAGACAATGACGAGTTAAAGATCAATGCCAAAGGCTCGGCAATCTCCTCCCTGGCTTCCCAGAGGATCCGAGGATAAATCCCATCTGGCCCAGGGGACTTATCTATCTTCACCTTTGAAGGATTTCTAAAACCTCTTCCTTGTGAGCCTCAATCCCACCTAGTCTAGTAGCCTGTATTTCAGTATTCTCCTCGACAACATTGTCGTTTTCTAGAGTGAATACTGTTGAAAAATATTCATTTAGTGCTTCCCCTATCTCATCTGACTCCATATACAACTTACCACTACTATCCTTGATTGGGCCCAAATCTTACTTTGGTCATTCTTTTATTCCTTAAAAATACCTGTTGAAAGTTTTAGGGTTTATTCTGATCCTATCTGCCAACAACATCTCATGTCTCTGAAGTCCTATTAGTTAAGGCATTCCAAAGAATTTAATAACTAGATACCAGGCAAAGTTCTAGAGATAGGATGGTACAAGGTGTTTTCAAACTTTTGTACCAAACCTCAGCGAATGTCACTGTCCTTTTCCTAATCATTTATGCTGCTACATTTTCACTAGCCAAGGATACAAAAGCCACATCACATTCAACGTTGATTGTTACTGATATTTCCACAACATCCCACAGACTCCAGTTATAGTTGTGAATGATGGAATAAATAAGGACAAAGTGTTCAATGTACATTCAAGAAAAAAAGAGAAAAAGGGAAATTTCCAAATCCCATTCAAATATCTGAGCTCAAATGTTACATTTACAAGCTAATTCCTTTGTTTGCCCTTCAATATGTCACAAGGGAGCATTAATTTAGGGAAATGGGCTGTCACATTCTACTTTTGCCTTAGCTTCAGCAATTCCTTTCTGTCCCCATTTGCTTTAATCCTCTCAGACAGATGGCTAGGTTATAGTATTTACAGCTTATGCGGCTGTAGTATTAGCACTGATCCGAGATAACCACTGTTGTGTCAAATTGAATGTTAGCAGGTTCACTTGACCACAGAAGAGAATCCTTCCATGAGCTTGAAGCCAACACCATCGGAAAATATTTCCTACTTGGTATTACTCCCTCCTGATCTTGGACTCTTGTTCTCTCTCTCTCTCTTCAGGAGAGGGAAATAGAGATCCATTGATTTTCTGCATTTCGTTTGTCCTTCTCTAGAATTTCCACAGCTTCTGTGCTCAAGGCCCAGTGGAGCAAAACTGGGATGTAATCACCTTAATCCTTTAAAAACATGACAGGTGGTGATAACCTAGTTGTATTATGTAGAGTCAGAGTCATGCAGCAAGGAAACAGGCCCTTTTGGTCCAACTCATGCATGCTGACCCATTCTTCTCCCCCCCCCCCCCCCAAACTAAACTCGTCCCACTTACCTGTGTGGTGTCCATATCCCTCTAAACATTTCTTATTCATATACTATCCAAGTATATTCAAAATGCTGCAAGTTTTACACACTGGCTTTGGCAGTTCATTCTATATACCACCCATTGTGTGGAAACATGGCCCTTCATGCCTTTTAAAAGTAGACAAAAGGTGCTGAGTAGGCTATTTGGCCCTTCGAGCCAGCACCACCATTCATTATGATCATGGCTGATCATCCACAATCAGTATCCTGTTTCTGCCTTATCCCCATAACCCTTGATTCCATTATCTTTAAGAGCTCTATCCATCTCTTTCTTGAAAGAATGGAGAGAGAGATGGCCTCCACTGCCTTCTGGGGCAGAGCATTCCATATATCCACCACTCTGGTGAAGAAGTTTTTCTTCAACTCTGTTCTAAATGGTCTACCCCTTATTTTTAAACTGTGTCCTCTGGTTCTGGACTCACCCATCAGCGGAAACATGCTTCCTGCCTCCAGAGTGTCCAATCCCTTAATAATCTTATACATCTCAATCAGATCCCCTCTCATCCTTCTAAACTCAAGTCTATCCAAGCCCAGTCGCTCCAATCTTTCAACATACGATAGTCCTGCCATTCTGGGAATTGACCTCGTGAACGTACGCTGCACTCCCTCAATAGCAAGAATGTCCTTCCTCAAATTTGGAGACCAAAAGTGCGCAAAATATTCTAGGTGCAGTCTCACAAGGGCCCTGTACAGCTGCAGAAGGACATCTTTGCTCCTATACTCAATTCCTCTTGTTATGAAGGCCAGCATGCTATTAGCTTTCTTCATTGTCTGCTGTACCTGCATGCTTGCTTTCATTGACTGATGCACAAGAACACCTAGATCTCGTTGTACTTCCCCTTTACCTAACTTGACTCCATTGAGATAGTAATCTGCCTTCCTGTTCTTGCCAAAGTGGATAACTGCACACTTATCCACATTAAACTGCATCTGCCATGCATCCGTCCACTCACCTAGCCTGTCCAAGCCACCCTGTATTCTAATAACATCCTCCTCACATTTCACACTGCCACCCAGCTTTGTCATCAGCAAATTTGTTAATATTACTTTTAACGCCTTTATCTATCTCAAAATGTATATTGTAAACAGATGCGGTCCCAGCACCGAAGCTTGTGGTACCCCACTGGTCACCACCTGCTATTCCGAAAGGGACCTGTTTATCACTACTCTGATTCCTGTCAGCCAGCCAATTTTCAATCCAACTCAGTATTTTGTCCCCAATACCATGTGCCTTAATTTTGCTCACCAATCTCCTATGTGGGACTTTAAAGGCTTTCTGAAAGTCCAGGTACACTACATCCATTGGGTCTCCATTGTCCAGCTTCAGATACATCCTCAAAAAAATTCTAGAGGATTAGTCAAGCACGATTTCCCCTTCATCAATCCATGCTGACTCTGACCTATCCTGTTACTGCTATCCAAATGAGTCATAATTTCATCTTCTATAATTGACTCCAGCATCTTTCCCACCACTGACGTCAGGCTAACCAGGCTATAATTTCCTGTTTTCTCTCTCCCTCCTTTCTTAAAAGGAAAAGTGGGACAACATTAGCCACCCTCCAATCCGCAGGAACTGATCCTGAATCTATAGAACCTTGAAAAAATAATTACCAACACGTCCACAATTTCTACAGCCACCTCCTTAAGTACCCTGGGATGCAGACCATCAGGTCCTGGGGACTTATCAGCCTTCAGACCCAAGTCTATCCAACATCATTTCCTGCCTAATATAAATTCCCTTCAGTTTGTCCATTACCCTTGGCCCTTCAGCCACTACTGCATCTGGGAGATTGCTTGTGTCTTCCCTAGTGAAGACAGATCCAAAGTACCTATTCAACTCTTCTGCCATTTC
Source organism: Stegostoma tigrinum (assembly GCF_030684315.1). Taxonomy (NCBI): domain Eukaryota; kingdom Metazoa; phylum Chordata; class Chondrichthyes; order Orectolobiformes; family Stegostomatidae; genus Stegostoma; species Stegostoma tigrinum. The sequence continues at coordinate 179,127,666 of NC_081354.1, read as the reverse complement.
CTTGTTCCCCATAATAAATTCACCCATTTGACTTCAAGTGCCCAATTTTAGTCTGAACTCGCCCCCCCCCAACCTCCTTTTTACATACCCCAAAAAGCTTTCACTATCCTCCTTTATATTTTTGGCCAGTTTTCCTACGCATATTACCTTTTTAGTTATCCGCTGTTGCTCTTTAAAAGCTTCTGGTCCTCCGACTTCCTGCTCATCTTTGCTATGTTATACGACTACTTTTATTTTTAATAGAGTCCTTAACTTCCCTCAGCCATGGCTGCCCCCGCCTCCCCTTAGGATGTTTCTTCCTCTTTGGAATGAACTGACCCTGCACCTTCTGCATTATATCCAGAAATACCTGCCATTGTTGTTCCACTGCCATCCCTGCCAGGGTATTGAACCATTGAACTTTGGCCAGCTCCTCCCTCATAGCTCCATAGTTCCCTTTATTCAACTGCAATACTGACACTTCTGATTCTCCCTCTCAAACTGCAGATTAAAACTTATCGTATTATGGTCACTACCTCCTAATGGCTCCTTTACTTTGAGGCCCCTGATCAAATCTGGTTCATTGCACAACACCAGATCCAGAATTGCCTCCAGTACAAACTGTTCTAAGAATCCATCTCGGAGGCACTCCCACAAACTCCTTTTCTTGGGGAGTTTGTGGAGTGCCTCCAAGATGGATTCTTAGAACAGCTGGTTCCTCCTAACCTTAAATATGCCCCCCCCCCCCCCCCACCCCCCGGTCTTGAACTTCCCTACCTTAGGGAAAAGGCCTTTGCTATTCACCTTATCTATGCCCTTCATGCTTTATTCACCTCTGAGAAGGTCACCCCTCAATCTCCTATGCTCCAGTGAAAAAAGTTCCAGTCTATCTAGCCTCACCTTCCAACTCAAACCCTCCAGTCCCAGTAACATCCTGGTGATTCTCCCCCACCACCCCAAAGCTTTTCCAATTTAGTCCTCGCGGCAGAGCAATCAGGACTGTACCCTATACTCCAAAACGTAGCCTCACCATTGTACAAGACAATCTCAAAATGACATCCCAAGTCCTATATTTAATGTTTCAACAATAAAGGAAAGCATGCCAAATACCTACTTTACCATCCTGTCTACTTGTAATACAGCTTTCAAAGAACAGCGTACCCGAATTTCTTAGCTCTGTTCGAAAATACTAACCATGGCTCCACTATTAACTGTGGAAGTCCTATCTCTAGGCTATTAATCTGGAAACCCAGGTAATTGTTTTGGGGACCTGGGCTCAAATCCTATTAGTACAGGGGGAGTTTGAGTTCAAATAAAATATGAATTAAGATGATGACCATGAAACCATAGTTAACTGTATCCATCTGGTTTACTGACGTCATTTAGGGAAGGAAACCTGCCCTGACTGAACTATCCTCTGGCAAGCAGAAACCTTACAGAATGGAAGCAAGTTATTCAGCTCATTGGATCCACACAGCTCCCTCCAAAAAGAACATCCCAAGAACAATGTCCACCCGATCCCTGTAACCCTGCATTCCCCATGGCTAGTGACACCCAACTCTCACATCCCTGGACACTATGGGCAAAGTAACATGGCCAATCCACCTAAATTGGATATTCCTGGACTGTGGGATGAAACTCACACGGCCACCTGAGGGTGGAATTGAACCCAGATCCCAGGCACTGAGGCAGAAGTGGTAACCATTGAACTACCATGCCATCACAATCTTGTTACTCAAGTGTATTGAGGGGGAAAAGAAAAAAGGTAGATGCCACCAAAAACAAGCAGTGAAAAACAGGAGTAATATGACTGCTACGATGCACAGTGGCTCTTATAGCTCAGTAAGCTATCATGCTCACACTAGAACAAGGTAAGAAACAAGACTCTCTCGTTAACTGCAGAGCATATGTGGAATTTCAAACTCCGATGAAAAAAGGCTAAGCTAATCTCAACTAGGTTAGTAGACTTTCCGAGTGTTGTCAAGAGGGGAGGAGAGCCTTCACTGTGAAGGTCTTTTTTTTTGGGGGGGTGGGGGTGGGTGGGGAGTAGTGTGGGAGGGAGTGATCAGACAAAGAAGGGAATGGGATTTTGGGGACACACAGACAGTTAAAAAAGGGATAGTAACATCTCCAGTGATAATGGGAACTGCAGATGCTGGAGAATCCAAGATAACAAAGTGTGGAGCTGGATGAACACAGCAGGCCAAGCAGCATCTCAGGAGCACAAAAGCTGATGTTTCAGGCCTAGACCCTTCAGAGAGGGGGGATGGGGAGAGGGAGCTGGAATGAATAGGGAGAGGGGGAGGCGGACCAAAGATGGAGGGAAAAAAGATAGGTAGAAAGGACAGTATAGGTGGGGAGGTAGGGAGGGGATAGGTCAGTCCAGGGAAGATGGACAGGTCAAGGAGGCAGGATGAGGTGGTAGGTAGGAAGTGGAGGTGCGGCTTGAGGTGGGAGGAAGGGATGGGAGAGGGGAAGAACAGGTTAGGGAAGCAGAGATAGGCTGGGCTGGTTTTGGGATGCAGTGGCAGGGGTGGGGGTGGGGGGGGGGGGGGGGGGGGGGTAGGGGAGATTTAAGCTTTGAAGTCCACATTGACATCAATGGGCTGCAGGGTTCCCAAGCGGAATGAGTTGCTTGGGAACCCTGCAGCCCAATGGTATCAATGTGGACTTCACAAAACTTCAAAATCTCCTTTTCCCCTACTGCATCCCAAAACCAGCCCAGTTCTTCCCCTCCTCCCCCCACTGCAACACAAAACCAGACCAGCTCATCCCCTCCCCGCAAGACATACCTGGGGAATCTTTGACATTGTTAGATGCCAGCATTGTAATTGTATTGGAAGAACTTGGCTAGGGGAACAGTACGTTCTGGAGCACTAGCCTTCAGCATAACGCCAAAATATTGTCAGGGTCCACAGCCTTTGCTGTGCCCATTCCCTCCAACCATTCAATAACATGAGGTGAGAGTGAAATTGGTTGATGATCAATCTGTAATGCTGGGGAAAACTGGAGGAGGCAGAGATGGATCATCCACTCAGCACTTCTAGCTGAAGATTGCTGCAGCCTTACCTTTTGCACTGGAGTCTTGGCCTCTCATGGAGGATGGGGATATTTGTGAAGCTGCCTCCTGCAGTGAGTTGTTTAATTGTGCACCACCATTCACCACTGGATGAGGGAGGACTGCAGAGCTTAGATCTGATCTGCTACTGGTGGGATTGCCTAGCTCTATCCATTATTTGCTGCTTACACTGATGTAGCCCTATTTAGTAGCTTCACTAAGATATGTGAAGTAGCTTCACGAGGTATGCCTGGTGCTGCTCCTGGCACACCCTTCTGTACTGTCCATTGAACCAAGGCTGATCTTTGGTTTTGAGGGGCATAGATAAAAGAATAGCCAAAGTATTTCCCATGGTAGAAGTGTCAAATATTAAAAAGGGACATAGGTTCAATGGGACAGGGGGACCATTTGTTAAAGGACATATGAGGAAAGTTACTTTTTAAAATGCAGTGTATGGTGGACATCCAGAAAATGTTTTCCAGGGAGGTGTTAGAAGCAGATAGGATTGCAATGTTTAAGAGGCATTTAAACAGACATGAACAGGAAGTGTCTAGAGGTAAGCAGGCATATGGCATTATTTTATAATAGCATCATTGTCAATTCAGACATGGTGCGTTGAAGAGATAACAAGGTTTAGTGCTGGATGAACATAGCAGGCCAAGCAGCAGAGGAGTAGGAAGGCTGGCGTTTCTGGCCTAGACCCTTCTTCAGAAAATAGGGGTTGAAGGGCTTGTTCCTGCGCTGTATTCTACACACTAGACTATAGTCAGGATTGGAACTGAACTCCCAAATGTCAAGATCAAGGTTTACCCCAAACTAGCCTCCATTTCTGGGGATGACCTAGGAGTAATTATCTCAGGCTCAGATAATCTTGGCCCCTTTCTGCTCACACTTACTGCCTCATTTCTTTACCCAGTTCAGAAACTTGCAGCAATTTGCATTCTTTTAAATTTCAGTCACGTTTTTATGCCAACATTCTGCAGCCTGTATTGTTGAGGCTCACTAGTATTGTTTTTGTTTATCTTGCAATACTTAAGCAGAATTTAACTTCTTGGTAACTTGAGGAGCTGCTTGCTTTGTGGGATGACTTAATTCAAAATATTAACAGGACTCTAACAAAAGAGAGATTAGATAGATTGGGATTACTCTCCTTGGAGCAGAGGAGAGCTGAGGAGGGATGTGATTGAGAAGTATCAATTATGAAGGGTGTAAGTTGGGTAGAGAGAAACAAACTGTTCCCCTTGATGGAGGGCTCAATGGCCATGGGGCATGGATTTAAAGAGTAGGGGCTCAAAGTTTAAGAGGAAGTACAAAGAAAACATAGTTCACCCAGTGGGCAGTGGGAATCTGGAACTCACTGCCTGAAAGGGTATAAATGCAGAAGCCCTCAATATTTAAGAAATATTTACAGGAGCACTGTGATGCCAAGGCCCATCAGGCTATGGGCCAAGTTTGGAACATAGGATTAGAATAATTTGGTGCTTGTTCTTGACTGGTGTGGACACAAAATCAGCTGAAGAGCTTTTTCTGTGTTGTAGATCTGTAGCTCCAGGAATATTGGAAAAGGCAGATATTTATATTGTAGACTTTACAAGACCTTGTAGATGCTGGTAGAACTAGATCATTAGGAACCCCATAGTGACAAATGTTGGAGTACTAACCTACAATTGGAGGAATGCAGTACATGGTAGTTTCAATTAACTTTAGCCTTTGAGGTGGGAACCAGATGTGAGGCCACATGCCCGCGGAGCAGGGCCAGTCAGGCATTCAGCAAGGGGGTGAAGGTGTGCCTGGGCAAGGCCAGAGGTCAGAGACAGCAAGAAATCTAGCAGCCTGAGGCCCAAATGGGGAGTGAGGCTGGAAAGAGGGGAGCATGGTAGATAAGAGGGAGAGGGGCTGGCCAGGGGAGTAAGAAAAAAAAGCAAGAGTGGGAGGCGGCGTGTAAAATATTAGAAAGAATCTGAAACAAGCTAGATAGATTGCAAAGGGGAGAAAAGAGACACACAGTTTCAAAAACTTTTCAACAAAGATGTGCTCAACTCTCAAGGCGGGGGTGGATTGGAAACTTGGGGTAAAGAATTTGTTACAAATGGAATGTTGTACCACCCAAGGCTGGAGAGGCACACCATTAATCTAGCCCACTACCCCACAGTTGGCAACAGAAAACAAACACTTATTTAACACTAAAATCACACCTTCACCTTTTGGTTGGGGAGGGGGGGTGAAGAAAAAAGTGCTCTTCACTTTAATCATTCTTCAAAGTGCTCTTTTCCTCAGAAAGTTTAAATTTCTAATACTTGTTTTTATTTCAAGCTGCTTCATCTGTCATTGACTTTTTAAATGAACTCTGTTGACTCACCATCTGTTTGGCATTGCTGCTCCTCCTCCTCCATCTTCAAATATTGTGCTATTACCCACATCACCATGGCAACCTCTAACTTAATAGAATTCAGTCCTTCAATGCACATTGGAGCTCTCCATCACCTTATTCCCACTCCATTCATCTGCACAGGATGGATTTGCAACAAACTCCATACATCTAAACTCTTGGACTCAGGACTCTGCCACCCCTCTCTAACTGGATCCTTGATTTCCTGGTCAATAGACTGCAAATCAGTAAGAACAGGCAACACCACCTCCTCCACCATAAACCTCAACACTGGTGGCCCACCAAGGCAGTGTACCCAGTCCTGTACTATACTCATTATACATAACTGTGCAGCCAACTTCATTTACAAGTTTGCTGAGAATGCCACCATTGTAGGTTGGATCTCAAACAATGATGAGATGGAGCACAGGAAGGAGACTTAGCAGCATAATATACAGACCATCTCTCCCTGAATGTTAGGGAAATGAAGGCATGATCATTGATTCCAGAGTGGAGGGAACACATCTGGCTGCATCAATGGTGTAGAAGTGGAGATGGTCAAGAGCATCAGGCTCCTGGCAGTGATGTGCACCAACAACCTGTCCTTGACCACTCATGTCAACAGTACAGTCAAGAAAGAACAATGTTGCTACCTCCTCAGGAGTAGAAAAGGAAACTCAGCAAGTCCATAAAGGACTCTTACCAATTTTTATAGATGGTCCATAGAAAGCATCACTGCATGGTATGGCAACTGTTCTCCCCAAAACTGGAAGAAACTATAGAGTTGTAAACACAGCCTAACCCACCACACAAACCAGCCTTCCATCTATACTTCCCATTGCCTCATGCAATCAGGCATCAAAGATGCATCCCAGCCCAGTTATGCCATATTATGTCTTGTGCCCAATGGTAAAGTATGAGCAGATCAAAGAACAGCTTCTTCCCTTCAGGTTTTTTGAATGGGCCTCTATAACATTAACATTGATGTCTCTCTGCACCATCTCAGCAGCTGTAACATTGTATTCTGCAGCTTGCCGTTACCCAAATGCACTTTGTTATGATCTACCTACAAAGCATGCAAGACAACATTTCACTGTACCTCAGTACGTGATAATAAAATCATTGCTTCAGATCCTTACAGTACTCATGACTTTAAAGTGCCTATTGCCACTTTATTCAGAAGTGACAGGTTCACAGTCACTGTTTTGCATTGCCTTTTAAGACAGGCAGAAAACCAAGCAGTGAGTTGTTTGGTGCTGGCAAACAGTCGATGAGGTGGATACGTTGCTGTATATTACCATGCTACTATCAACGTTACATCTATAGCTTGTGCAAACCTAATGACCATGCCTCAATGACTAAGGGCATAACCCCTAACTGAGATAAGAGGGCAGGGATGGAGCCTATAGTCAGTGTCCCATTGCAGTCCGTCAAGGCATCATGGTATCTCAGTCCAGCAAGTTGGCCTCAGTCAGTTGAGCACTTGGTGTGATCAGGGCCAGTCAATCCATGACCTTCCAGTCTGTGGATTGGGCCAGTCTTGCAGGTCAACTCTGACCTTTCTGGTGCTGCAGGCTAGTCAATCCAGGAGCTTTACCAAAACTAGTCTGGGTCTGGGCCATGCTCAGTCAGGAGCTTACCTCGCTATTCAGTTCATGGTAGGCCACCGAGAGTCCTGGGGAAAGTGATCAGGAGCAGCCCATGCCATGTTGGAGTAAGTGGAAACCTCAAGTGTAAGGATTGGAGCCAATACTCTTGAACACAGAAGCAACAATAACCATGAAAGGGGTGTGGATACAATGGTGGGAGCTGATATAGCATGGGCGGACATGGGGTACTACAGGAACACAGTTAGTCAGAAGTTGCCAGCAGCCTGGCTTGGATGGGTGCAAGACTGTGTGCCACAATCCAGTGCATGGCTGTGGGGGGGAAAAAAAAGTAAATAAATCAGGGAGATTATTAATTAATTTTTAAAAGTGTTTTAGAATGGAAAGTGGGGAGACTCAGAAGCTTGTGGGGTTGACAGGCAGCTAAAGTCAGGTGAACCCTGCAATTTTCTCCCTCAAGCATTATCTGAAGAACTTTCCATCTTCATTTGAAATCTTACCACAATCAAGATGAAAAATGACTACCTGCAAACTGGTTTTGTTTTATCTGCATGGGTAGGGTCACTTCAGGGAAGTGCAAGCCCCTTCAAGGGCAATTACGTGAATCCCAAACTACCAGATCTCTGCCAGCACATTAATTAGCATGTGTAGCTTGAACTAATGTTACAATTAGAAATCCTGGCCACAAGCAATTGTGGCTGTAGTTACAAGTTAATCTGTGAAGGAGACATGTGTTCTTTGGGTGATAATTCCCAAACATATTCCAAAAGTCTGATTGGCTGCACAAGAGGTGCAGAGCTGCTTCTCTCTCACATTGAACTGAGAAGGCGAAAACTATTTACACAAGAGAAAAATTTAGAATTTTTTTGGACCAAACCAAACCCCCTCAAAATTCAGAGGATAACGTTTTCCTCGTTTTAAAGGCAACCTCCAGCCAATGCATTCCAGATGCAATTCAGTTGATTAAACTACCAGATTAGAAGCAAAAACAAAAAATCCACATAACATGAGTTAAAATACAAAAAAGGAAGAAATCAGAATAACTTTTCTGGAAAATTAACAGTGACACCAGCACAGGGAGGCTAGCAGTTAGTGCTGCAGCCTCACAGCACCAAGGACCCACGTTCGCTTCCAGCCTTGGCGACTGTGTGTGGAGTTTGCACATTTCCCCTCCCCCCCCACCCCATGTCTGCATGGGGTGCTATAGTTTTCTCCCATAGTCCAAAGATGCAGGCTAGGTGGATTGGCCATGGAAAATTGCCCAAAGCATTCAGGGGGAACGGGTCTGAGTGGGATGCTCCAAGGGACGGTGTGGACTTGTTGGGCTGAAGGGCCTGTTTCCACACTGTCGGTAAATCTAATACATTATGGAAAAGTTACTGTTTAGTAGCTGAATAATCATACCCTTGACAAAGAAAACCAAATCATTTCACATGCAACTCTAGCAGCAGAAATAGAACCCCCCAGATTTTACCTGTAACTAATACAGGAAACAGCTTCCACATCTTCAGGACCTAGCATCTGCTGCTACTGAAAACTAAATATCCTGCTTCTGTGGGTGCTTGGCCCACCCACTCAGGCTGCTTCTGTTGTTGCATCTTTGAAAAGCCCAATTCCTCCCAAGTTGTTTATGCAGTTTCATTAGACAGCTCAGTGCTACGTCTTAAAAACTGTTTCTTTTCTTTTAAAATAAAAAAAGGACAAAACTCCTCTTGAAGGCATACCATCACCACAATATGTAATATAAATCTAATTCTTGGATGATGTTATGGGGTGGTCCAAATGCATTTATAATTAATATGTTTGAGCGACACAATTTGTCCTGCTTATATCTGAAAAGATGCAAACAAATTGTTGGAAAAGCCAAGCATGTCTGACAGCATCAGTGGACATAATCAGGGTTAACGTTAGTGTTTCAGGTCAGAACTTAAGGGTCACTTGACCCTTAAGTGTCAATTCTGATTCTCTCCACAGATGCTGTCAGACCTGCTTAGCCTTTCCAGCTATTTCCAGTGGCGTCTGCGATTTACAGCATCTGCAGTGCTTTCAGTTTTTCCTATCTGAATAAAACCCAGTATTGTCAGAGGTCCACAGCCCTTCTGGTCGGAATCCACCATGCCATAGTATGATCAGTTGTGTTCGCTGTTACCACTGACTAATCATGTTGCTAAGGAGTTGTTTTGTCTGCGATATTCCCTATGTAGTGTCACTGCTCCCACCCCAGGTTGGTTCTAACAACAGCAGCTATTGTTGTCCAAACTTGGCACTGAGAAATTGAGGCACCACAAAGACACCAGCATACACTTGGTCAGCCACACACTGCAGCTGCCCAACAGCCTCCTTGAGGAGGGTTACCTCAGAACATGGAGGAGGCGGAGGAAACCCAGAGTGCATCATTCTGGATCAGATTTCCTCATGAGGGAGGCATATTGCCATTGCAGACTGATGATGTCCTGGGATGTGGTAACAATCTGTTAGTTGCTGGATGCTGGTCATCCTATCCCTTTCCTCTTCCAGGTGACTACTAGGCTATTGGAAATAGGAACGAGAGTAGGCCATTTGGCCCTTCGACTCTGACCCACCATTCAATATGATCATGGCCAATCCAGCATTCCTCATGTCCACTTTGCTGCCCTTTCCTCATTAACTATTGATTGCCCCGTTGAAAGCAGTACTTCATTTCTAGGCGCCTAGCCTTTTCAAAGAATTCACTGGAGGCCTGGTTGGAACCTCCCAGTCCCCAAACCACTCGTGTAACAATGTTGTTACCAGTGGAACTCTGGCCAGGTCACAGCACTTTCTCTCATTCCCCCATTACAAGGGGGGGGGGGGGGGGGGGGGGGGGGGGGTGTTTCAACCTGGACAGTAGGCTTTTGCAACATAGCCTTGTAGACCCCTCCCTTCTCCCCACTCCCAGATTCACTTGAGTTCACATATCAGCCCTTCGACCCTGCACTGCTCAAAAAGAGACCTACGGCATAGGAAGAGGCACTTGGACCCATCATGCCCCATACCAAGTCTATATCAATAGGATAAATCAGGACTCGTCTGGCTCTAACCTGATCTGCACATTCTTACAAATGCATGATAAATCAAAAATCTGCATACACTGCCTTTTGGGGGAGGGGAATTTTATACACCATAGCCCTGAGAGAAAACACCGACTATAAAATAGTCGTGTAGTCAGCAGTTTTCATTACTATGGATGATTCCACATGGTCAAACTGTAATCACCATGTCTTGGAAATTTGTGCCAGGTACTTTGGAAACTGCTATGATGCCTATGTCCATGGTAATTCTCAGGCTCCCACTTCATTCCAATGAGCAGATGCCTTTTAAAGGACGGGTGCTGGAAGTCCAGGGCTACTGTCTGCAATGATGGTTGATGGTTTAGTTACGAAAGCGGTCCCCACTGGAAAGATTTGATCTTAGACAGCATAGCCCACCCTTCCTCCCAGAACCATCATGGAGCCGATGACAGACCTCCAGAAAATGAAGTTTCAATAGCACTTGGAATACTGCGTCCAGTTCTGGGCGCCCTATTATAGGAAAGATGTGGATGCTTTGGAGAGGGTTCAGAGGAGGTTTACCAGGATGCTGCCTGGACTGGAGGGCTTATCTTATGAAGAGAGGTTGACTGAGCTCGGTCTCTTTTCATTGGAGAAAAGGAGGAGGAGAGGGGACCTAATTGAGGTATACAAGATAATGAGAGGCATAGATAGAGTCGATAGCCAGAGACTATTTCCCAGGGCAGAAATGGCTAGCACGAGGGGTCATAGTTTTAAGCTGGTTGGTGGAAAGTATAGAGGGGATGTCAGAGGCAGGTTCTTTACGCAGAGAGTTGTGAGAGCATGGAATGCGTTGCCAGCAGCAGTTGTGGAAGCAAGGTCATTGGGGTCATTTAAGAGACTGCTGGACATGCATATGGTCACAGAAATTTGAGGGTGCATCCATGAGGATCAATGGTCGGCACAACATTGTGGGCTGAAGGGCCTGTTCTGTGCTGTACTGTTCTATGTTCTATGTTCTAATACCTTTTAAGGACAGAGTAAGGCCAGTTCACCTAAATGCTGAGTTGAGAAAGCAGGAGCGCATTGTGCAATTTGAGAGGGAAGACTGATTGAGGAACTTCAGTTGGGAGGATCTCTTTGAAGAGGAGAAAGCCAAGGGAAGATCTAATCAAGGTGCTCAAAATCACAAGTGGCATGGGCAGAGCAGATTCTCTGCCTGTCTTAAACACATCCAATTAATTACTTGGCCTTCACAGCTTTCCATGGCAAGGGGTTCCATGGATTTACTACCTTTGGCAGAAGATATTTCTCCACAACTCACTTTTGAAGGGGTGCCCTTTCACTGGCATCGTGCCCCCAGTTCCTAGTCTGCCCTACTAGTGGAAACATCTTCTCCACATCCTCTCAGTATTCTGTAAGTCTGCCCTACTAGTGGAAACATCTTCTCCACATCCTCTCAGTATTCTGTAAGTCTTAATCCTTCATCCTTTTAAAATTCTATCAAGAACAGACCCAGAGACCTCAACCACTCCTCATACGAAAAGTCCTTAATTCCAAGGATCACTCTGGTAAGCCTCCACTGGACCCTTCCAATGCCAACACATCCTTCCTTTAGATGCAGAGCCCAAAACGTCTCTCAATATTCCAAAATGCAGTTCGACAAGATGCTTATACCACCTCTGCTGTAGATCTTGGCACTTGTATTCTAGCCTTTTGAAATGAATGTTAACTTTGCATTTGCCTTCGCCTTCCTGAACCTGTATGTTAACTTTTAAGAAAATTCAGAACTAGCATGCAAGCCCCTTTGCACTTCATTTTGAAAAAAGTCTATGTCGCTACTCTTCCAATGAAGTGCACGGCCTCATACTTTTCCCACACAATAATCTGTCACTTTGTCTGATCTCCTAGCCTGCCCAAATCCTTATGCAATCCCTGCTTCCTCCAGGGAGAGGCTGACTATGCTGGGGCTTTACACCCCTGGAGCATCAGAGGCTGAGGGGTGACCTTAGAGGTTGCTACAATAATAAAGTGGCTTAGCTAAGGTGTCAAGTCAAAAACTATAAGGCATAGATTTCTGGAGAGAAGGGAAAATTTCAACCAAATTTAAAAACAACATGAGGGGTAACTAGTTATACAGAGAGGGTGGCATGTTTATGGAATCACCCACCAGAGGAAGTTGTGGAGATGGGCACAATTACAACATTTAGAAGGCATCTAAAATGGAGAGTTGGGAGGTATATGGTCCAAGTGCTGGCGAGTGGGACTAGGTCACAATGGGATGTCTGGTTGGCATGGGAGGATTTGGACCAAGGGCTCTGTTTCCATGTTGTACGACTATGTCCCTTCACCCGTTTTTGGGTGATCATCAAACTTAGCAGCAATGGCCTCAGTTCCTATACTGGTTGGAAAGTGTATAAATTTAATCTGCTGTTAGCTCCATTAGGTTGTTTAATACACCTCCAGTGATAGTACTTAACTCCTTCCTATATTAAATGGGATGTTCAAAAGTATCTTCCACCGTAAAGAAAGTGTGATGCAAAATATCTGTTTAACTCCTCTGCCATTTTCTTGTTCCCCAAAACTACTTTCCCTACAGATTCATTGTCAAGGGTTCTATGTTCACTTTATTTAAATATATTAAAAAGAAAGTTAGAGAGGTCAAACATTTATTGTCAGTCTTTATAATCCTTACTAGTTTATCCTTAATTTATTTTCTATAATCTTTTTAGATCTCATTTGCTGGATTCTAAATTTATACTAGTCTTTGGGGCTCATTGACTTTAAATCTTGTCAAATGCTTTTCTTTTCACCATAATACAATTAACTTCCTCGTTCAGCCATGATTGGTTTTCCTGGCCAATATCTTTCCTTCCAACTTGAAGGACTTTTCATGGAGAGCCCTGAATTAGCTCCTTAGTTGCCTGCCACTGCTTGCTAATTGTCATTCCTGACAATCTATCCACAATCTCTATCCTCATTGTAATTCCTCTTTGAGAGAAGAATTATTTCCAAGTTTCTCTTTCTCAAACTGAATATTAAATTCTATCACATTATGATCACTACTTCCCAGGAGATCTTTCACTCTGGAGTCATGTATTAAACCAGTCTCAATACCCATTACAACATCCAAAATAGCCAGCTCCATGACATATTGCTCTATGAGACTACTAAGCACACTTCATGAGTTTGTTGCCATAGTTACCCTTTCCAATTAGATTAATCCACTGAGCATGAAGATTAACGTCACCCATAATTATGGCTGTATTCTTTTTAGATGCTGCTATTATTTGCGGAGTGACTACAGTGTGGGCATCTGTGCACTACTCCAAATCAATGTCTTCTTCGCTGTTTATTTCTTTTAAAAAGCCATCTGCCCAAATGGGCTATAGATCATTACTCATAACAGTCTTCCTTTCATTTGAAACAATGCTGCCCCACCACCTTTTCCATTCCTCCTGGCTCTGAAAGCTCAAATATTCTTAATTATTAAGTTCCAGTTTTGATCTCCTGGCAACCATGTTTCTGCAATGACTAGGAGATCCGATTAATTTATGGAGTCTCAGTTTGCACCAGTTTGTTTACTTTTTCCAAATACTTCATCCATTAAGATTGAAAGCCTTTGAGTTTTTGATTATCAAAATTTCCCTGCACTGTATTCTTCAGTGCAATGTGAAATTCCCACATTCAGTTCCCTCCTTTTATTTTCTAGTAACAAGTCCAATCAGCAACCTGAAATTACACCTTTTCCTATGATTGTATCTCCGCCGCACCCCCCCCCCCCCCCCACCCACAGAACTCCTCCCACCCCCCTGCTCTTTCGTTAAAGCCCTGTTCTCCACCTTAGCCATATATTTTGGCAGGAGAGTCCTGCCACTAGGAGCCCATCCCATTGGAACAGTTCCCTCCTTCCCACTACTGGTGGGAATCTCCCATGAATTCCAACTCATTTCTCCCACTCCAATCTTTGAGCCACACATTTACCACTTCAACCTTGTGCCAATTCGCTTCTGGCTCAGATTGTTATCCTAAAAATTACTACATTTTTGATCCCGCTTTCTACGGTGGCTCACTGGTCAGTGCTTCTGCCTCAACAAGACAGAACCTGGGTTCAATTCAAGCTTTGGGCAACTGTGTTGCGTTTGCACAGCACATTCTCCCCATGTCTGTACGGGTTTCCTCTAGATGCTCCTGCTACATTCTGAAGATGTGCAGGTTAGTTGGATGTGCTATGCTAAATTGCCCCTTGTGTCAGGGCCTGTAGGCTAGGTGGATCAGCCATGGGAGGTGCAGGGATAGGGTAGGATGCTCTTCAGAGGGTTAGTGTGGAATTGTTGGGCTGAAAGAATGCTTCCAGTGTGGAAGCAGGCCAATGATTCTTTAGCGCCAGCTGCTCATATTCCCTCAAGAGAACCACATTCCTCTTTCTGCCTGTATCATTGGTTCCAACATGGACCACAACAACTGGAGTTTTCCCCTCCCTTGCCAAGTTCCTATGTAGACCAGGGGAGATATCATGACCCCATGTACCAGGCAGGTAACACAGCCCTCAGGACTCTTGACCCCTGACACAGAATAGCATCAATTCCCCTGCCTACAGTATCTGCAGTTACAGCTACACTTTTCTGCCCCCCCCCCCCCCCCCAACAACTGGAATGTCTCACTGAACAACAGTGCTATAGTCAGTTTACTCATCCTTCCTACCTTCTCCACATGGATTAAAAATCTCAAACCCATTAGACAGCTCAAGGGCCAAGACTCCTTCAGCACAGCCGTGGATCCTTCTGCTTGTCTCACCTTCCTGCCCTGACTAAATTTAACTGTAAGGGTGTGACTGCTACCTGTAACACGCTCCCATAGCCTTCTCTAGTGTATCAGCATTCCAAGCTTCACCAATCAAACATGGCTGATATGCCCCTCACCTCCATAACCTTTCAACCCATTACCAATTAAAAATCTGCTCAGCTCCTCCATAAGTTCACTCACTGTCCCAGAATCAACCACACATTGTCATTTTCTACCCAATGATTCAGAATCCTTTGGGAAAAGGAGTTTCTCCTCAACTGCTTTAAATTCACTACCCTTTATCCCAAGGCTCTGGCCTCTCATTCTGGAACGCCACACAAGAGGCAGCATCTACTCCATCTCTTATCTATACCTTTTATCGTCTTGAATACCTCAATTTGACCATCCTCATTCTACTAAATTCCTGAGTGTATAGGCCTAAACTATGCAATCTCTCTTAATGCAACAAACCACTCATCACTGGGATCAAGCGAGTGAACGTCTGCTGAGCTGCCTCCAATGCTATGATATCATTCCTCAAATAAGGGGACCAAAACCATATACAATACTCCATGTGCTATCTCACCAACACCTTGAATAATTAAAGTTTACTTACCTTTATATTATGTTTCTTTATAAATAAGAAAATAAAGCCAATATTCTGTACCCCCCCCCCCCCCCCGCAATCTGCTGTACCTGCATGATGTTATTGGGTCATAGAAAACTAAGGACACCCAGATCCCTCTGCATTGAGCACCCTGAAGTCTCTCCCCATTTAAATAGGTCACCTTCCTAATTTTCCAACTAAAATGCATGGCCTCACATTTACCCACATTAAGCAACATCTGCTACTTTTGGCCCACTCTCCTAACTTATCTATATAAATTTATAAGGTTCTTGTTTCCTCATTGCAATTTACTATCCCACCTATTTTTACGTTGTCTGCAAATTGGCCCAGCATCTGTTTTATTTATCCAGGCTTCAATTTTTTTTCTTTAAGCTTTCTACTAGTCTTCCAGACTTTAATCAGATACAATTTCATTTATCTTCAATCTGAAAGTAAGCTGTACATCAATAATCAAATTAGCAGCTATTACTGACCAATATATATTAAAAAAAAACTTAGTTTCCTTGCAATGGCACTCTGTGCTGGGTCATCAATCATGGCCTTTAATTTATCCTGTTAAAAAAAACTTACAAACTATGAACTAAAGAAACAAACAAAAAGGACATCTTCCCCTCTACACACAATTCTCACTCTGCTGCAAAATACATACTCACCCAGTCTGCACCTCACTCACTCTGGCTGTGATCTCAGCTTCCTGACCACATGTAGTTTCCTAGGGAATACATTCAACAGGCTTGTTCTTAAATAGGGCTGAGGTGAGTGGAGATGACTCACACAAGTTAAGCTTCAATCATAATCAACACCCATTAGGGCCCTAGCTTCAAACAGTTGACTGAAAATCATCCCTCAAATCAGCTGAGTCACTTACCTTATTAACCTTTTAACTGGATTACTGAGTTTTAAACTTTTAAAGAAGGAGAAAGGGAAGGAAGATCACCAGTTCTATTTCCATGCTACCCCCAAATTTCCCAACTGTATACTCACTTGGGCTGCGTGTCGCTCCAACTGCGATCTTTTCTTCCTGATCATGTGACATTTGCTGATTAAAATATAAAGCATCTGTATTTTTTAAGTATTGAAACACTCAAAAACTACAAGAAGAAGGGCTACATAGAATCTAACACAAATTCTGAGTTCTTAAACCATTCTGAAGACATGCTGGGTGTGTGATTCTAACAGCACCCATGAAGAGATACCAATAATATTCACTTTCTTTCCTGAAAAGTTTTCAGCATACACCTCCTGAGTTAACATGGATATCAAACTTTTCAAAAAAAACTCCGCAAATATTGGAGTTTTATTTTAAGCAATACCTGAAGCTTATTGAAAAACATACCTTAAGAAGGCGGCTTTGGCTGAATTCACCACAAATTTCTATCTTCAGGTTCAAAGGGCCGAATGGCCTCCTCTGACTCCTATCTTTCAAGTTTCTCCAATTTATTGTTTTTATGTTTAAATTTTGATCTTGATGAATCCTTTCAATTCTAACCCTTCTAAATCAGAATCTCCAAAACTGTATCCGACAATTTATTTCATCTCCAAGCATCTTGATTTCAGCCTCAGATCAAATGTTCCCGGTGGCTCAGTGGTTAGCACTGCAGCCTCACAGTACCAGGGACCCAGGTTCAATTCCAGCCTCAGGCGACTGTCTGTGTGGGTTTCCTTTAGGTGCTCTGGCTTCTTCCCACAGTCCGAAGATGTGCAGGCTAGGTGGATCGGCCATGCTAAATTGCCTGTAGTATTCAGGAGTGTGTAGGTTATGGGGGATGGGTCTGGGTGGGATGCTTGAAGGGGCAGTGTGGACTTGTTGGGTCAAAGAGCCTATTTCCACACTGTAGGGAATCTAATTTTTAAAAAAATAATTCAATACAATGAATATTAAGTGAGGAATCGCTAAGCATTGCCACAAAGGGAGGAGAATGCTGGGTGGATCTGAAATTTAAATGGTGATTAACTAAATGTGGCATCTCCACATTATTTAATTTAAAATTATGCATCTGAATTTAATTGGATTGCGATTAGAGTAACGATCTCATTGTCTCCGATCTGTGTCTAATTGGGCAGCAAATTAATTTCTGTGCTTAACTTTTCACCTTATGTATATGGCTTAATAGTCTTCCAGTTGGTCAGACCTTTAGATTTACAGTCACTGTATTTTTCAGAACTGGTTTGCTGGTGTACAGATTTGCCATGGTTGTTAAGAGCAGGTATGTAGAGCATACATGCCTCTAGAGAGCACAAGACTGTGCGGTGATGGCAGACGCCATTTGGCCCATCTCTGTTCATGTATCTAGAAAGAGTCAGGGTGAGAAGGGGAAAGGGGATTTGCAGGTCTCCCAACTGGCTGAAAGAAGGTGGTAGTGCCATTCACCTGGTGGGCCATGTCTTACAGGCCCATTAGGGGAGGCAATGGGACTGTTAATCTAGAGGCCTGGACAACATTCTGGGGGCCTGGGTTCGAATCCTGCCATGGCAGATGGTGGAATTTGAATTCATTAAACTAATTCAAAAATATCTGAAATTAAGAATCTAATGATGACCATGAATCCATTGTTGATTGTTGGAAACGCCCATTTGGTTCATAAGTGTCCTTTAGGGAAGGAAACTGCTATTCTTATCTGGTCTGGCCTATATGTGACTCCAGGCCACAGCAATGTGGTTGATTCTGAACTGCCTTCTAGGCAATTAGGGATGGGCAATAAAAGCTGCCTGGCCAGCGATGACCTCGTCCCATGAATTAATAAAGGAAAAAAAAATTCCTGCCAAATAGGCCTCTCCTCCTGAGCCTTTTTCACCAGGGCCTCTTAATGTCAGCTTAAGTGAAGGTGCGAAGCCTTTTGATGTCTGGTTATATACAGATGTGAGAGTTAATCCACTCTTATAAGTGCAGGTAAGGCCAACAGCTGTCTTAATACCTTGCCTATTTTATGACATCTGACTCCGGATATGTAATAACATCACGTGTTTAGCTTTCCTTCCTACTCTTCCTTATCCCTTTACACAAAGATTTAGAAAAAATCAGAATGAGGGAAATAACAACAATACTGCATTATAGGAACAAAACTGTGGCTGCTAGGAATCTGAAATGAAAATAGAAGTTGTGGGAGAAGCTCAGCAGGTCTAGCAGCACCTGTGGAGCGAAAGCAAAGTTAATGTTTCAGGTTCATGGACCCTGCCTCACAATACCTATTAAATAAATATTTAATCATATGCTATGGCTGCCATTCTCAAGTGGGCCTTCACTGAGATTGTCCTATCTGATTGTACAATACTAGGCCCAGAATAGCCTGCCCACTCCTAATCCTATCAGCTGTGTTTTTAAAAGCAGCAGTGTTCTCCCCAGAGTGGTCAATACTTAGTTTCCAATGTGAAGCTGGATGAACACAGCAGGCCCAGCAGCATCTCAGGAGCACAAAAGCTGACGTTTCGGGCCTAGACCCTTCATCAGAGAGGGTCCACACTGCCCTCCAACCCCACCACACCCAGCACCTTCCCCTGCAACCGCAGGAAATGCTACACTTGCCCCCACACCTCCTCCCTCACCCCTATCCCAGGCCCCAAGATGACTTTCCACATTAAGCAGAGGTTCACCTGCACATCTGCCAATGTGGTATACTGCATCCACTGCACCCGGTGTGGCTTCCTCTACATTGGGGAAACCAAGCGGGGGCTTGGGGACCGCTTTGCAGAACACCTCCGCTCAGTTCGCAACAAACAACTGCACCTCCCAGTCGCAAACCATTTCCACTCCCCCTCCCATTCTCTTGATGACATGTCCATCATGGGCCTCCTGCACTGCCACAATGATGCCACCCGAAGGTTGCAGGAACAGCAACTCATATTCCGCCTGGGAACCCTGCAGCCATATGGTATCAATGTGGACTTCACCAGTTTCAAAATCTCCCCTTCCCCTACTGCATCCCTAAACCAGCCCAGTGCATCCCCTCCCCCCACTGCACCACACAACCAGCCCATCTCTTCCCCCCCACCCACTGCATCCCAAAACCAGTCCAACCTGTCTCTGCCTCCCTAACCGGTTCTTCCTCTCACCCATCCCTTCCTCCCACCCCAAGCCGCACCCCCAGCTACCTACTAACCTCATCCCACCTCCTTGACCTGTCCGTCTTCCCTGGACTGACCTATCCCCTCCCTACCTCCCCACCTACACCCTCTCCACCTATCTTCTTTACTCTCCATCTTTGGTCCGCCTCCCCCTCTCTCCCTATTTATTCCAGTTCCCTCCCCCCATCCCCCTCTCTGATGAAGGGTCTAGGCCCGAAACATCAGCTTTTGTGCTCCTGAGATGCTGCTTGGCCTGCTGTGTTCATCCAGCCTCACATTTTATTATCTTGAACAATATTCCCTCAAGTTTAGAGGATTGTAGGATAATTTGATTAAAGGACATATATTTAGAATCAAGCATTTCAACAACTAACGAATTTTTGCACAGAAGCTTGGGACTGTTTCATAACGACAATTAGTGTATGATGAGCTTTTATTTTTAAATCTATTATCATCAGCATTGTGGGCGTTAGCTTGGGTTTTATCTTTTGTTTGAGTCAATAGAGTTTGCACGAGAAAATTTGTTGCTAAACTTCTTCAGTGTTATTATTATATAGAGTTATATAGCATGGAAACTGCTCTTTTGATCCAAACAGTCCATACTTACCATAATCCCAATCTAAAGGTCCAACTTCCCTGCGCTTGGCCTATATCCCTCCAAATCTTTCTTATTCACGTATCTATCTGAAAGTCTTTTAACTCTTGTAACCCATATTCACCGCTTCCTCTGCATGTGGGAGGCAATGGCCTATTGGTATTATCACTGGACTGTTAATCCAGAGACCCAGATAATGTTGTGGGGACACAGGTTTGATTCCTACAATGGCAGATGGTGGAATTTGAATTCAATAAAATATCTGGAATTAAGAATCCAATGTTGACTGTGAATCCTTTGTCGATTGCTGGGAAAAATCCATCTGGTTCACTAATGTCCTTTACGGAAGGAAACTGCCATCCTTACCTGGTCTGGCCTATATGTGACTCCAGACCCACAGCAATGTGGTTGATTCTTAACTGCCCTCTGGGCAATTACTGACTGGTAATAAATGCTGCATTACCAGCAACATCCTCAACCCATGAATGAATAAAAGAAGCTCATTCCACACACGAACCACTCTTTGTTTTTTTTAAAATGCCCCTCATGTCTTTTTTAAATCTTTTTACTGTCACCTTAAAAATATATCCCCGAGTTCCTTGAAATCCCCCATCTTAGGGAGAAGACACCTGCATTCATTTTATCTATGCCCCTCATGTCCTTATAAATCTCTACAAGGACACCCCTCAATCTCCTACGCTCCAGTGAAAATAATTCCCCAGCCTATCCAATATCTCCTTATAACTTAAACCCTCCATTCCCAGTAACGCTCTGGTAAATATTTTATGAACCCTCTCCAATTTGATAATATCCTTCGTATAATAGGACAATCAGAACTGCACGCAGTACCCCAGAAGAGACCTTACTAACATTCTGTATAACCTCAACACGACACCCTAATTCATTCACAGGACAACGCTGACCATGCAGCTCATATTGAGCAATCCCTTAGTCAACTTGATTCTTTCATCACTGATAACCAGACTATAACCGGAATTCTGTGAACAGTTTTGAGCCCTTTCTTGAAAGGGGCAAGAAAAGGAAAAATATACTAGTATTGGAGGCAATCCAGAGAAGATTAATGAGGTTACCATTCAAGGATGGAAGCACTGTCTAATGAAAAGAGCTTGAGCCTATTATTGGAATTAAGAAGAATGAGAAGCAATTTCATTGAAATCTATATGATTCTGAAGAGACTTGACAGGGTAGATGTGAAAATGTGTTTACCCCTGTGGAAGAGTCCAGGATCAGAGGCCATGACCTCGGAATAAAGGGTTATCCATTTAAGATAGACGAGGAGGAATTTCTTCTGAAGGTTGTCAGTCTATAGAATTCTTCACCACAAAGGCTGGCACATTAAGTTGAGTCTAGATAACATAAACAAATTTTGGATGTGAGTTTGCTCGCTGAGCTGGAAGGTTAGTTTTCAGACGTTTCGTCACCATTCTAGGTAACATCAACAGTGAGCCTCCGACGAAGCGCTGGTGTTATGTCCCGCTTTCTATTTATCTGGTTACAGATTGGATTATAACCCAAGGAAACCTAACCAGATAAATAGAAAGCGGGACATAACACCAACGCTTCGTCAGAGGCTCACTGATGATGTTACCCAGAATGGTGACGAAACGTCTGAAAACTAACCTTCCAGCTCAGCGAGCAAACTCACATCCAGAACCTCAACCTGAGCTACAAATCTTCTCAAAACTCGATAAACAAGTTTCTCAGCTATAAAGGAATTAAGAGTTCTTGGGAAAAGACAGGAAGGAGAAGCTGACGATTATCAGATCAGCCATGATCTCATTAAACAGCAGAGCAGATCTGATTAATGGCGGATGAAGGTTTGGACTGTTTATATACCTTTTATTACTAACCTTTTAAAATACATCCCTTCCCACACAACTCCCAAGTCTCTGACTCCCTTGATACATTATCCAAACAAAATCTGAGGTAAATAGATTAATATTACAGAATACCATTACAGAACGTTCACCGTTATTCACAACTCGTCAGG
Source organism: Stegostoma tigrinum (assembly GCF_030684315.1). NCBI lineage: Eukaryota > Metazoa > Chordata > Chondrichthyes > Orectolobiformes > Stegostomatidae > Stegostoma > Stegostoma tigrinum. The sequence goes on along the minus strand of NC_081354.1, from coordinate 179,105,565 downwards.
TACTGAAGCAGTCCGTGTTGAAATGCAACAAGGTCTGGACAATATCCAGGGTTGGGCTGAAGAATGGCTAGTGCCATTTGTGCCACATAAAGACCAGACAATGGCCATCACCAGTAAGAGACAATCTAACCGCTGGCCTTTGTCCTTCAAAGATGTTACCATCACTGAACACCCCACTATCAATATCCAGCAGTTTCCATTGACCAGAAGCTCAACTGGACTCATAAATACTGGAGAAGATCATGGGCTAGGAAATCTACAGAGCATAATTCATCATCCCACTCCCAAACGCTTGCCCACCATCTACAAGGCACAAGTCAGGTGTGTGATGGAATACTCCCCACTTGCCTAGATGGTTGTAGCTCTTAAACCAGTCATGAAGATTGACATCAACCAAGACAAAGCAGCCCACTTGATTGGCACAACATCACAAGCATCCAATCCCTCCACCACCGACGCTCAGTAGCAGCAGTGTGTACTATTTACAAGATGCACTGTAGAAGGAAAGGGGTAGCAGATATATGGGAACACCACCCCCTGTAAGTATTGCTCCAACTTACTATCCTGACTAGGAAAGGTTTACAGTTCTGAAGAATGGTCACTGGTCCAAAACATTATCTCTGATTCCTCTCCATAGGTGCTGCTGGGCCTGTTGAGCTTTTCCAGCAATTTCTGTTTTTGTTAGAACTATATCACAGTACCTTCGCTGTTGTTGGGTCAAAATGCTGGGATTCTCTCCCTAATAATATTGTGGGTTAGCCCACAACAGGTGGGCAGTTCAAGAAGGTAGCTCACTCAAGGACAATTAGGGTGGGCAATAAATTTTGGCCTGCCAGCCACACCTATAGAAAGTAATAAAATTGGATAATGGGAGTTGGTGCCAGATCAGGTATGATATCATCATCAAATCCCTACAGTTTGGAAGCAGGCCATTCAGCCCATTGAGAACAATACCAGCCCTCTAAAGAACATCCCATCCAGACTCAACCCCATCCCTGCATTTCCCATCCTAGACAATTTAAGTGCAGCCAATCCACTTAACTTGCACATCTTTGGAATATGGGAGGAAACCAGAGTACCTGGGTGAAACCCGTGCAAACACAGGGAGAATGTGCAAACACCACACAAACAGTTGCTCAAGGCCTGGAATCAAACCCAGCTCTCTCTGGCAATGTGAGGCAACAGTGCTAACCGCTGAGCCATATTGCCACCCTAATTCCTATTATGGAATAAGCTTGAGGTGCTTACTGGCCTATGTTCTGTTCCCATTGCCCTACATTTAACCAATAATGCAAAAACAATTTCTGATCGTTATCTCTTTAGTTAATGGGATTCAGAGATATTTCATTAACTGTGAAGTGCTTTGGGCTGTGAGCATTGCTACAAAAATGCAATCTTCCTTGCAATTTTTTTTGATGAGCATTCTTTCAGGACAAGGCTGACGATGACAGGCAGTCTCATTTGATTTCCCACCTTTGCTTCAACACTGAAGAAACCAATCCCTGCATAAGGCACTATTGGTACGAGCGAACTGACATTTTGCTGGGCTGTGGACTCAGTTCATGAATTGATGGCCTGCCAGTTCAGGAAGAAAATTGAAAGACCTTGAACATTTGACTCAAGGTGGGAAAGGGGTGAAGATGTTTCACTTCATTTTGAAGGCAATCGGCAGAATATCAACAATTCCTTTCCAACCCATTCCTTGACACTTACTTGACACTTCCTTGACACTCCTTTGATAAGAGAAAGCCATTCAGGCCCAATTAACATGTATTGCAATATTTTAGTGATAATCTGGGGTGTTTTGTTGTTTTCCTACATATAAGTCTTAGGGGCAGTAGAGTGTGTGAAATGGATTAACAGAGAATAATGCTAGATACAAGACAATGTACTTGCCAGGAAGGATTGAATGCCAGGAATCTGAGGAAGGGTTACTCGACCCAAAATATTAACTCTGATTTTCTCTCCACAGATGCTACTAGATGCTGAGCCTTTCCAGAATTTTTTGTTTTTGTTTCTGAAGGTCGGAGTGTTATCTCCAGAAAGAGAAGGCTGTGGAGTAGTTTGTTCTAGGTTTTTCAAGTATGTAATGGGATTAAAACATACGTTAGCAGGTCAGGGTAGAACAATGGATAGAAAAAAACAGCAAATATTTGTGGTTGGTAACCAATCGTCAGCTGGGAAACATTCTTTAAGATACATTAGACTTTTCTAACTTTTTCTAGCTCTAGATTATTAGACTAGATGGGATTGAGGTTCATAAGGAGGAGGTGTTAGTAATTCTGGAAAGTGTGAGAAGAGATAATTCCCCTGGGCCGGATGGGACGTATCCTAGGATTCTCTGGGATGCTAGGGAGGAGATTGCAGAGCCTTTGGCTGTGATCTTTATGTTGTCATCATCTTCAGGAATAGTGTCAGACGACTGGAGGATAGCAAATGTAGTCCCCTTGTTCAAGAACAGGAGGAGGGACAATCCTGGTAATTACAGACCAGTGAGCCTTACTTCGGTTGTGGGTAAAGTGTTGGAAAGGATTAGAAAAGATAGGATTTATAATCATCTAGAAAGGAATAAGTTGATTAGGGATAGTCAACACGGTTTTGTGAAGGGTAAGTCGTGCCTCACAAACCTTATTGAGTTCTTTGAGAAGGTGACTAAACAGGCGGATGAGGGTAAAGCGGTTGATGTGGTGTATATGGATTTCAGTAAAGCATTTGATAAGGTTCCCCACGGTAGGCTATTGCAGAAAATACGGTGTCATGGGATTGAGGGTGATTTAGCGGTTTGGATCAGAAATTGGCTTGCTGTAAGAAGACAGAGGGTGGTGGCTGATGGGAAATGTTCATCCTGGAGTTCGCTTATCAGTGGTGTACCACAAGGATCTGTTTTGGGGTGACTGCTGTTTGTCATTTTTATAAATGACCTGGATGAGGGCGTAGAAGGTTGGGTTAGTAAATCTGCAGATGACACTAAGGTCGGTGGAGTTGTGGATAGTGCAGAAGGATGTTGCAGGTTACAGAGGGACATAGATAAGCTGCAGAGATGGGCTGAGAGGCGACAAATGGTGTTTAATGTGGAAAAGTGTGAGGTGATTCACTTTGGAAGGAGTAACAGGAATACAGTGTGCTGGGCTAATGGTAAGATTCTTGGTAGTGTGGATGAGCAGAGAGGTCTCGGTGTCCATTTACATAGTTCCCTGAAAGTTGCCAGCCAGTTTGATAAGGTCGTTAAGAAGGCGTACGGTGTGTTCAGTTTTATTGGTAGTGGGATTGAGTTTTGGAGCCATGAGGTCATGTTGCAGCTGTACAAAACTCATGTGCGGCCGCACTTGGAGTATTGTGTACAGTTCTGGTTGCCGCATTATAGGAAGGATATGGAAACATTGGAAAGGGTGCAGAGGAGATTTACCAGGATGTTGCCTGGCCTGGAGGGAAGATCTTATGAGGAAAGGCTGAGGGCCTTGAGGCTGTTTTCGTTAGAGAGAAGAAGGTTAAGAGGTGACCTAATAGAGAATTACAAGATGATCAGAGGATTAGATAGGGTGGACAGTGAGAGCTTTTTTCCCTCGGATGGCGTTGGCTAGCATGAGGGGACATAGCTTTAAACTGAGGGGTGATAGATATAGGACAGTTGTCAGAGGTAGGTTCTTTACTCAGAGAGTAGTAAGGGCGTGGAATGTCCTGCCTGCAACAGTAGTAGACTCGCCTAGTTTAAGGGCATTTTAATGGTCATTGGATAAACATGTGGATAATAATGGAATAGTGTAGGTTAGATGGGCTTCAGTTTGATTTTGCAGGTCAGCGCAACATTTAGGGTCAAAGGTCCTGTATTGCGCTGTGATGTTTTGTGTTCTATGTTCTAGATGACACAGTTTAACAATTAGATGTGCAGATGAGGATTTGGTTTTCTCTCTTAAAGGAATGTTATTCTGGAACATTCCCCTCCAAAGACAGCAGCACAGGAAAGATCACTAGATACAGATTGTTGGTCAACAAGGGAATCTCGGACTCTTGTGGGAATGGCAGGAGCAGATTGCTGTCAGGTTAATCATGATCTTATTGAATAGCAGAGCAGTTTCAAGGGCGCAGCAGCCTACTTCTGCTTCTGAGGAAAGGTCATTGAACATGAATTGCTTTCTCTCCAGAGATGCTGCCAGATTTGATGAGATTCTCCAGCAATTTCTGGTTTTGCTTTTGTTCCTGCCCCTAATCCTTGTGTTCAGATCCCTATCTCACACCTGATCCATATGGTTTCCTTGCTTTTGGTTGTTAAGTGTTTTGGCCTTTGCCTTAGTGAAGATTGGAGCCCCTTTACTGTACTACTTTGTGTAGCTGTTGGGGATTGGTTGGCTGAATTCTACGGATGGCTCGTTTGTAATGCATGAGTGATGCCAACAGCATGGGTTCAATTCCCATTCTGGCCGAGGTTACCATGAAGAGCTGTCCTTCTTAAACTCTCTCCCCTCACCCCAGGTTTGTGATCCTCAGCTTAACCCACAACCACCCTTAATGAAATAGCAGGCCTTGTATCGCTTGTTATTCTCACCTAATAGCCACAACCAGAAACTCTAACCTCCATGAGTTGCAGGGAGTCATTGCAGATGTGTTGGAAAACTAAACGTTGCAGGCTGATGCAACTAAGTGGCCATTGCCTTTTGGATCAATAGGGAGTACCACTGTGAGAAAGGCAATTGACTGCAAAGTGCCGTCCTGACAATGTACTTGGATGTACTTTAGATCAATTCAAACAGGCCGTGGATAATTAACAATGACAGTAACAGGTACAACTGACGTGCTTTATAATTCCGGGTGATGGAGCTCACAAGTGAAAGCTTTTAATGTGTCCCTGAATGAGTAATCTCTGTCTGACGTTCAACCTGAATGAACAGATTGTTTACACCAACAGCCCTCAATGATAAACACCCAAAAGCAGAGCAGTGAGTGGGAGAAAGAACAACAAGCGAAGGCAACCAAATGTGTTCAAAAAAAATTTGAACAACGATGCTCCAATAATTGCGCATTAGCAGATTACAGGAGTGAATGCTCATTAAGAGTTAATTGGAATTTTTTTATACACTGCATTTGAAACCTTTAATAAAATGTAAGAATTACTGGAGGGTATAACTTCAAATGTGTACCCTTATTCTAATATTTTGTAGGTTTTAGAACATAGAACATAGAACATAGAACAGTACAGCACAGAACAGGCCCTTCAGCCCACAATGTTGTGCCGACCATTGATCCTCATGGATGCACCCTCAAATTTCTGTGACCATATGCATGTCCAGCAGTCTCTTAAATGACCCCAATGACCTTGCTTCCACAACTGCTGCTGGCAACGCATTCCATGCTCTCACAACTCTCTGCGTAAAGAACCTGCCTCTGACATCCCCTCTATACTTTCCACCAACCAGCTTAAAACTATGACCCCTCGTGCTAGCCATTTCTGCCCTGGGAAATAGTCTCCGGCTATCGACTCTATCTATGCCTCTCATTATCTTGTATACCTCAATTAGGTCCCCTCTCCTCCTCCTTTTCTCCAATGAAAAGAGACCGAGCTCAGTCAACCTCTCTTCATAAGATAAGCCCTCCAGTCCAGGCAGCATCCTGGTAAACCTCCTCTGAACCCTCTCCAAAGCATCCACATCTTTCCTATAATAGGGCGCCCAGAACTGGACGCAGTATTCCAAGTGCGGTCTAACCAAAGTTTTATAGAGCTGCAACAAGATCTCACGACTCTTAAACTCAATCCCCCTGTTAATGAAAGCCAAAACACCATATGCTTTCTTAACAACCCTGTCCACTTGGGTGGCCATTTTAAGGGATCTATGTATCTGCACACCAAGATCCCTCTGTTCCTCCACGCTGCCAAGAATCCTATCCTTAATCCTGTACTCAGCTTTCAAATTCGACCTTCCAAAATGCATCACCTCGCATTTATCCAGGTTGAACTCCATCTGCCACCTCTCAGCCCATCTCTGCATCCTGTCAATGTCCTGCTGCAGCCTACAACAGCCCTCTACACTGTCAACGACACCTCCGACCTTTGTGTCGTCTGCAAACTTGCTGACCCATCCTTCAATTCCCTCGTCCAAGTCATTAATAAAAATTACAAACAGTAGAGGCCCAAGGACAGAGCCCTGTGGAACCCCACTCACCACTGACTTCCAGGCAGAATATTTTCCTTCTACTACCACACGCTGTCTTCTGTTGGCCAGCCAATTCTGTATCCAAGCAGCTAAGTTCCCCTGTATCCCATTCCTCCTGACCTTCTGAATGAGCCTTCCATGGGGAACCTTATCAAATGCCTTACTGAGGCATCTTTTTCAAAGATTGGAAAAATAATCTCTTCAGGAGATTGTCATCTTTAAGAAATGATTTTTAATTCACATTACACGGCCCCTGGTGTTGAATTAAATCGAATACCATGTTAATAATGTGATGCAGGTTAACACAAACTGAATAGAATGAGAAAGGGGACAATAATACAGAAATTCAAATGTTGATATCTTGCTCTTTAATCATATATAATTCATATTTAGTTGAAAGGCAATTTTTAAAAAAAAGTCAGGGAACTTCATTTCTCATGATCCTCTTGGAAGTGTCTAATGCTTTGCCTTAAGCATCACTGAGATCGAAAGAAATGCAGAATAGAGACCTTTTGTGGTTAAATTAATGCAATTAACCCCTGAAATCCAGGTATGAGGAGAGATGATACAAATGAGGCTTGTTTTCTGAAGAATTTAGAAGGTTCATGGGTGATCTCATTTAAGTCTTCAAAATATTATTAGGAAAAGACAGGTTAGAAAAGGATAACCTATTTCCACTGGCTGGGGACTTTATAGGTAGGGGGCACAGTCAGAGAATTAGTATCAGGCTGTTCAGGAGAGATGTTGGGAAGCACTTCTACACACAGAGGGTGCCGGAGCAAGCTATCAACATCTGAATTTCTGTATTATTGTCCCCTTTCTCATTCTATTCAGTTTGTGTTAACCTGCATCACATTATTAACATGGCGTTCGGTTTAATTCAACACCAGGGGCCATGTATGAATTAAAAATCATTTCTTAAAGTTGACAATCTCCTGAAGAGATTATTTTTCCAATCTTTGAAAAATGCAATCTGAGGCAGATAAATGTTTAAGTAAAGGTTCAAAGAGATTTGGGCCACAAGCAGGTATATGGAGTTAGGCCATAGATCTGCCATGACCTAATTGCATTGTGGAACAAGCTTGAAGGACTGAATGGCCTACTCCTGGGCCTATGTTCTTTCTCTACAAAAACAGCTCTGCTTGTCAAAATTCCTCACTTTTTAACTGAAGCCCTGCAATTTTCTCCTTCTCAAATTCTCAGCCAACTCCCTTTTGAATGCCACTTTGATTCTTCGTGGTCAGGGTCATAGATTGGAAGGATCGACTACAAGACACTTGCTGAGATACAGCAATGCAGTCTTCTATGTCTCTTCTTCTGAAGCCACTTCCTCAACCTGTCCTGCACCTTCAATTACGTGTGCACATACACCCACAAATTGCCTAGGTCCCATACCTTTCTCTTTGCCTCTCCTGTTCTTCCTGGCAAAATGTCTTACTCTCACTTCAATGCATTACATTTCATCTGCGGCAGGTAATGAGGGAACGAATAAGAGGGAAAAATATACTTGATCTCATCCTTGCCAACCTGCATCTGTCAATGACAGTATGGGTAAGAGTGGCCGCAGCGCAGTCCTTGTGAATACAAAGTTTCACCTCCACACACAAAACCTTCCATTGTGTTGTGCAACTCTATTACTGTGCTAAAGGGGCAGAATTTGAACAGTTGTAGCAACTCAAGATTGGGCATCCATGAGATGCTGACAACCATCAACAGCAGCAGAATTGTGCTCCAGCGCAACCTGCAACTTCATGGTCCAATGTATCTCCCACTTGACCACAATCATGAAGCCAGGGGATCAAATTTGGTCAACTGAGAGTGCAGGATGGCATCCCAGGAGCAGCACCAAGCATATCTAAAAGTGAGGTGTCAATCTAGTGAAGCCAATATGCCAAACAGTGAAAGCAGCAAGTGATAGACAGAGCTAAATGATCCCACAACCAATGGATCAGATCTAAGCTCTGCAGTCCTGCCATATCCAGTTGTGAATGATGGTAGACAATTAAACAACTCACTGGAGGAGGATACTCCACAAATATCCCTATCTTCAATAATGGAAGAGATCAGCACATCTGTGCAAAAGATAAGGTTAAAGTTTTCACCACAATCTTCAGCTAGAGGTGTAGAATGGATGATCCACCTCAGCCTCCTCCAGAAATCCTCAATATTACAGATACTAGTCTTCAGACAATTTGATTCATGCCACGTGATATCAAGAAATAGTTGGAAGCACTAATTACTTTGTCTCATCCATTTTTGCTATTTAACTATTACCGCTATGTCTAATTTCAGAGATATACAGAGATTTGTAGTTCATGGAACATAATCTTACAGTATTTTAAAATTGAAGTCAAGCATTTCTATTTGATTCAGGCACAGCATATTTTGTTTGTTCTTTCTCTAAGGTGATTTTTTTAAAGTTACTTGATAACTCATTCCAGATATTTGATATATCTCTATGCAAATTTGTCCGAATTCAATATTATGTTTACGCATTTAAAGTCACTCACCATTTTCTACATGCATTGAAATCATTGAGAATGTGTGCATGCACTCCATCATTTCCCAGAATCCCCTTAAATTTTCAGGTAATGATTCCAGTTAAATGTTTTCGCATACCAGGGCATGTGAGTCTTAATATAAATTTTTGTCATGATATGCTTAAGAGTACACAGGCTCAGTAGTTTTGAGATTCCAGATCTCAATACAATTAATATTTTCACAGTAATTCCCGAAAAATTATGTTGTTGATGAATGGCTTGACGGGCTGAGGGTGCCTCATCCATCATTGTGTTGCGATGTTGACATTCTGCAAATGGATTTAGGCTTCAGTGCCTCCAATTTTAAAATAAAAACGAGTTCCATTCTTTCCCATTCAAACAGAATGGGTTCATTAGTATTAATCTACTATGGATTCAAAAAAGGGGTGGGGTGTGAGCTCCTGCTAGTAATTATGTCATCTATCTCTTCTCCTCCTTGAAGAAAGGCAAAGCCCACCACTTTGGTAAACTTGCTTTTCCTAAACTCCTCAGACATAGGGAGTTGCCTTTTCAACATTCCAATGCCCCTATCATTTGGATATTAACAATGAGTCAATCTTATCCAAAGTTAAAGATTTAACTTTTATGTGTTGAAACGGTATTCGGAAGTTCACTCTGAGCAGAAAATGAAATTCCAGACATGGTAATTTCTGGAATGAAAATTTACCCAAGTCCAAACACAACATGGAGCCAATTCCAAAAAGTAAATTCTTACCAAGATTTACAAACGAAATTTTTCAATCAACATTTTATTCCAGATTTTTTGCTTTGCACAACCAGTGGTGGTTTCTTGAAAAACAGGCACATATAGGCACTCCCACATCACCAGGCACTCCCAAAATGCAGCCAAAAATTTGAAAGTATCCCCAGGTCTTGAGCTGCAGGGAACAGAAAACACAATTTGTACAAGACGACATTTAGCAACCAACAAACACAGGTACATTCAAACCAGATCACAGAGAGTAAACACTTCTACAAGGTTTAGTGCACTTGCACAGCACAGAGAACTGGCTGCCAGTTCTCTCTTCTTCCAGTTATAACTATCCCCCATCCTTTTGGGTGTTCTATTTCTACTAACATATTAGTGAAAGACCCCAATTCAGAGTCTGTCGTATTCCACCCTGGAATACAGAAGGTCTCCAGATTATCAGGTTGCTTCTTCTTTCTTTTAAACATTTTTCCATATCCCATCCTCATCACAGGATCACAGGATGTGCCAAGAGGTTCTTTTGGATTCAGTTAAATGTAGTTAAGAGCAGACTCAACAACAACAATTTGTTTAAATATGAACATTTACTGAGTAATAATAAAAGACGAGAAAGAAAGGCACATTTATTAAGTAAATAAACTGAATGAAAAAGAGAGGAAAGAAACAAGGAGCCTCGTACCCTTCTAAGATAACAAAGTGTGGAGATGGATGAACACAGCAGGCCAAGCAGCATCTGAGGAGCACAAAAGCTGACGTTTTGGACCTAGGCCCTTCATCAGAGAGCTCTCTATGATGAAGGGTCTAGGCCCGAAACGACAGCTTTTGTGCTCCTGAGATGCTGCTGTGTTCATCCAGCTTCACATTTTGTTATCTTGGATTCTGCAGCATCTGCAGTTCCCATCATCTCTAATCACAATTTTAGCCTCATTCCTTTCTGTCCATCGGGGTCCCCACAATCGATTGATGGTCGGGAGGCTGATGTTTTCTTGCCACTATTTGCGATCCCAGTCTGAGGTGAAGCCCAGAGACTTGGAACAAAACTTTCTCTCTTATACAGTGTAACAAACACTAATGTACAGAACAAAACAACAACAGAAAAACACATTGATTGTGCTTGTTTTGGCACATACAGGAATGTTTAAAGGACTCATTCAAGGTCATGCAGCTGTCAAATATCATCTACAACGCTCGCCCTTCAGCCCATCTTATACAATGCTGCAAAAGGCTGTGGGTTTTAACAATGTTCCACCAATAGCACTGAAGACTTAGATCATAGAATCTCCACAGTATGGAAACAGGCCCTTTGGCCCAACAAGTCCGCACCGACCCTCAGAGTATTCCACCTGGTCCCACCTTCCTAATCTACACAACCCTGAACACCACAGGCAATTTGGCATAGCCGTTGCACTTAGCCTGCACATCTTTGGACTGTGGGAGGAAACTGGAGCACCCGGAGGAAACCCACGCAGACACAGGGAGAATGTGCAAACTCCAGAGGGTTAGATAGGGTGGATAGGGAGAGCCTTTTTCCTAGGATGGTGACGGCGAGCATGAGGGGGCATAGCTTTAAATTGAGGGGTGAAAGATATAGGACGGATATCAGAGGTAGTTTCTTCACTCAGAGAGTAGTAAGGGAATGGAACGCTTTGCCTGCAACGGTAGTAGATTCACCAACTTTAGGTACATTTAAGTTGTATTGGATAAGCATATGGACGTACATGGAATAGTGTAGGTTAGATGGGCTTGAGATCGGTATGACAGGTCGGCACAACATCGAGGGCCAAAGGGTCTGAACTGTGCTGTAATTTTCTATGTTCTATGTTCTATGTTCCACACAGACTGAGGGTGGAATTGAACACAGGTCTCTGGCGCTGTGACGCAGCAATGCTAAACACTGAGCCACTGTGCCGCCCCAGAACTTGCTGCTACCTTAGCTATGCTCTTCCAGTACAACTACAATGCTAGCAGCCACCCAACAAGGTGGAAAATTGCCCCAGTATGCCCTGTACACAAAAAGCAGGACAAATCCAACCCGGCCAATTACCGCCCCATCAGCCAATTCTTGATTATCAGGAAATTGATGGAAGGTGTCATCAACAGTGCTATCAAACAGCACCTGCTCAGCAATAGCCTGCTCAGTGATGCCCAGTTTGGGTTCTGCCAGGGCCACTCAGCTCCTGACCTCATTGCAGCCTTGGTTCAAATATGGACAAAAGAGCTGAATTCCAGACGTGAGGTGACAGAGTGACAATCGTTGGCATCAAGGCTGCATAAAATGTACGCTGCACCCAGATCTTAACTGCACACCTCTGAAGAAAAGAATCCTCAAGTCACCTTTGCTTCTTTGACAAATTTAGACAAAACATAAGTAGGAGAAGGATTAGGCCACTCAAACTTTATCTGCTCCATCATTCAATATGATCACAATTTTGACCCCTTTAGTCCGAACAACTGTATCTAAGTCCTCCTTGAAAACATTCAATGCTTTGTCCTTAACTGCTTCATATTTTAGAGAATTCCTCAGGTTCACTACTCTCTGGATGAAGAAATTTCTCCTGATCTCAGTCCTACCCCGTATCATTAGTCTGTGACCCCAAGTTCTGGTCTCCCTAGTTATCAGGAACATTCTTTCCATATTTAACCTATCTTGTACTGTTGAAATTTCATAGATCTCCTCTGATTTGTCTCATCAAAACTCTTCCCAATTCTGAACAACTCTGCATGAGTTTTATAAACTAGTCCTTCACCATTTACACGGGCATCAATACTTTTAATCAACCCATTATAAAGCACCTCAGGAGCAGGTGGGTTTGGAACCCCAGTCTTCTGCTAGGTGTGGACTTGACGGGCCAAATGGCCTTCTTCCACACTGTAGGGTTTCAATGACTCCATTGTTCAAAAGTAGCAAAGCTTCCACTCAAACCACAACAGCCATGACTGCTTTGCCAAAAGCAGAATAGTTGTAAAATTACTATCTTGTCGAATACCTCACATCTATGTTTCTCATAAAATGAGACATATCCACTAATTTAAAGGGCCCTTTTAAAAATGCATTGTTAATTGTGCTATAATTAAAACCGTTGTAATAAATAGGAATCATTAAAGGTCTCATTCCTTGAAATGCATCAGATCATCAAATAACAATTAAACCCTATTTCATTTGACGGTTTACAATCAATATGTGCATGTTAGATTAAGTAGATCCTTCATTGGTGAAGAATTATCTCCAATTAGTCATGTCCTAATGTATCTTTAATATGCTATAAATCCTCATTTAACCTCTTTAATAACAGAAAGCAACAATTGAAGCACACCAGTCTGAATTGCTATTGGGAAACAGGTTGTACTCTGTAAAAATGTGAATATGTGGAGTAAATTACCTTTTCTGTTCTGCCTTGTGACTCTCTAATGTGCCATAGAATCATAGAGTCATACAGCATTGGAAAAGACCCTTCAGGCCAACCAGTGCATGCCGACCAAAATCCCAAACTAAACTAGTCCCACCTGCCTGTGTTTGGCCTATATCCCTCCAAACATTTCTTGTTCATATCCTTCTCCAAATGTCTTTTACACCTTGTAACTGTACTCACATCCACCACTTCCCCTAGAAGTTCACTCCACATGGGAACCACTCTCCGTGTAAAAATGTTGTCCCTCGTGTCTTTTTTAATTCCTTCTCCTCTCACTTTAAAAATATGCCCCGACGTCTTGAAATACCCCAGCCTGAGGAAAAAGGCACCTGCCATTCACCCTCTGTACACACCTCATGATCTTATAAACCTCTATAAGGCCATTCTGTAATGCACAAAAAGATTTGGCCCCAATGTACAAGCTCATACAGATCAAAAACTGGAAATGACGGTACTCACCGTAACGGACCGTACAGTGTAAATTCCAAGCGGAGTAGGATAACATCACACCATTGGAGGCTCCACTGATGATGTCACTGAACATGGTGACAAAGCGTCTGAACGAGAAAAAGCCAGCTTGATGAACAAGTCAACAACTTCACCCACAACCCAAGCTACAGATCTTGGCCAAAACTTTAATCACTGCTGAACCTCCTATGCTCCAGTGAAAAAGTCTGTTCAGCCTTCTCTGGTAACTCAAATTCTCCATTCCCAGAAACATCCTTTTTTTTTTCTAAACTGTTTCCAGCTTAATAATATCCTTCCAACATCAGGACGACCAGAACTGCACACAGTACTCACACCAACTCACAGAGGCCACACCAATATCCTGTACAACCTCAACGTGATGTGATAGATCATCGGTTAATCTAGCTCCCTTAGTCGCTCCTGATAATGTGATGGATCATTCAGTTAATCTAGCTCCGTTAGTCACTCCTGATAATGTGATAGGTCATTGGTTAATCTAGCTCCCTTAGTCACTCCTGATAATGTGATAGATCATTGGTTAATCTAGCTCCCTTAATTGCTCCTGATAATGTGATGGATCATCGGTTAATCTAGCTCCCTTAATCACTCCTGATAATGTGATGGATCATTCAGTTAATCTAGCTCCATTAGTCGCTCCTGATAATGTGATAGATCATTTGGTTAATCTAGCTCCCTTAGTCAGTCCTGATAATGTGATAGATCACTTGGTTAATCTAGCTCCCTTAGTCAGCCCTGATAATGTGATAGATCACTTGGTTAATCTAGCTCCCTTAGTCACTCCTGATAATGTGATAGATCACTTGGTTAATCTAGCTCCCTTAGTCAGTCCTGATAATGTGATAGATCATTGGTTAATCTAGCTCCCTTAATCACTCCTGATAATGTGATGGATCATTTGGTTAATCTAGCTCCCTTAATCACTCCTGATAATGTGATAGATCATTGGTTAATCTAGCTCCCTTAGTCACTCCTGATAATGTGATAGATCACTTGGTTAATCTAGCTCCCTTAGTCACTCCTGATAATGTGATAGATCATTGGTTAATCTAGCTCCCTTAATCGCTCCTGATAATGTGATGGATCATTTGGTTAATCTAGCTTCCTTAATCACTCCTGATAATGTGATAGATCATTGGTTAATCTAGTCGGCGCATGTTTCCCTTTAAATTTTTCCTCCAAAGTGCTGAGCTTCTTTGCATAAATTAAACTGGTTGTCGGCTGAAGATCCTGAGCTAGAATTAATTCCAATTCAAAGCCACAAAAATTAATGGATACAACCAATTATGCAATTTATCTGGAACCAATTTTAGCAACTTCAGTGAAAATTGCATTAAAGAAGCTTAGTGGTTCTCTTCAAACCGAGAACAAATTCATTGGACATAAAATGGAAGCAACCTACTGCCGAAGCTGGAAATCTGAATGAAACGCAGCCAGGCTTGATGTTGCCAAGGTAGCTTCTTTACAGACTGTATTAGAGTTAAGGGGGAAGTTTTTAACCCCCTCTTTCCCTTGCCTGTCAGAAAAAAATACAGTTGATGGGATTGGCTGGATTGGTATGTTAAAATAGTAGTGAGCTTCAAATCCAAAGGCAGCCCACCAATAATGTGCACACTTATTCTTTTTAGTGGTGGTGTGCAGTTAGGGTCTCAGGTGAGCAGACCATTATAAGATCATAAGATATAGAAGCAGAGATTAGGCCACTAGGCCCATTGAGTCTGCTCCACCATTCAATTATTCCTGAGAATTTTCTCAACCTCATTCTCCTACTTTTTCCCCATAACCCTTGATCTCCTTGACAATCAAGGACCTATCTATCTCAGCCTTACATGTACTCAATGAACTGTCCTTGACAGCCTTCTGTGGCAGTGAATTCCATTGATTCACCACTCTCAGGCTGAAGAAGTTTCTCCTTATCTCTCTTCTAACAGGTCTTCCCTTTGCTCTAAGACTGTGCCCTCTTGTTCCTAGTCTCTCCTAACAATGGAAGCATCTTCCCAACATCCACACTGCCCAGGCTATTCAGTGAAGTTCAATTAGATCGCCCCTCATCCTTCTAAAATTCATCAAGTACAGACCCAGAGTCCTCAAACATTCCTCATATGTTAAACTTTTATTCCTGGGATCATTCTTGAGAACCTCCTCTGAACCTGCTCCAGGGCCAGTACACCTTTCCTGAGATAATGGGCCCAAAACTGCACACAATACTCCAAATATTGCTTACCAGAGCCTTGTAAAGCCTCAGTAGTACATCCCTGCTTTTATATTCAAGTCGTCTCAAAATAAATGCCAACATTGCATTTGCCTTTCTGACTACTGACTCAACCTGCAAGTTTATGTTGAGAGAATCCTGCACTAGAACTCCCAAGTCTCTATGCACATTAGACTTCTGAATTTTCTCCCCATTTAGAAAATAGTCCATGCTTTAATTCTTCTTACCAAAGTGCATGACCTCACACTTTCCCACGTTGTACTCCATCTGCCACTTCTTTGCCTACTTTCTTGACCAGTCTAAGTCCTTCTGCAGCCTCCCTATTTCCTCAATACTACCTGTCCCTCCACCTATTTTTGTATCATCTGCAAACTTAGCCAGAATGCCCACAGTTCCTTCATATAGATCATTAATGTATAAAGTGAAAAGTTGTGGTCCCAAACCTGACCCTTGTGGAACACCACTTATCACCATCTACCATCCTGAGGGAGACACCTTTATCCCCACTCTCTGCCTTCTGCCAGACCGCCAATCTTCTATCCCACGCTAGCACCTTGCGTCTAACACCATGGGCCCTTATCTTACTCAGCAGCCTCCTGTGCGACAATTTGACAAAGGTCTTCTTGAAGTCATCCATTGGATCTCCTTGGTCTACCCTGCTCATTACTTCCTCAAAGAATTCGGGCAGATTTGTCAGGCATGACACCCCCTTGATGAAATCATGCTGACTTTGCCCTAATATTACTATACACATCCAAATATTTAGAAATCTCATTCTTTACAATGGACTCTAAAATCTTACCCACAACCGAGGTTAGGCTAATCAGCCTGTAATTCTACATCTTCTGCCATACTCCCTTTTTAGACAGGGGTGTCACATTAGTGATTTTACTTTGGGAGCCTCCCTGATTTTAGCAATTCCTGAAAGATCACCAATAATGCCTCCATTATCTCTTCAGCTACTCCTTTAGAACTCTGGGGTGTAGCCCATCTGGTCCAGGTGATTTATCCATCTTCAGACCATTCAGTTTTACTAGCACCTTCTCCATGGTGAAGGCTACTATACTCAGCTCCACCCCCGACTCTTGAATTTTTGGGATGTTACTCGTGCCTTTCACCATGAAGACTGACGCAAAGTAATTATTCAGTTCCTCAGCCATTTCCTTGTTCCCCACTACTATCTCTCCAGCATCATGTGCTAGCAGTCCAATGTCCACTTTTGCCTCTCTTTTGCCCTTTATATATCTAAAGAAACTCTTACAATCTTCATTTATATTACTAGCCAGTTTACCCTCATATTTAATCTCCTCCCATCTTATTTCTTTTTTTGTTGACCTCTGTTGGTTTTTGTAAGCTTCCCAATTCTTTGGTTTCCCACTGCCCTTCGCAACACTATATGCTTTCTGTTTTGCTTTTATGCTGTCCCTGACTTCACTTGTCAGCCATGGTTGTCTTGTCCTCCCTTGAGGAGGCTCATTTTTCCTAGGGATGAATTTTTGCTGTGTGTCCTGAATTACTCCTAGGAATTCCTGCCATTGCTGTTCCACTGTCTTTCTTGCTCAGCCCCTCTCCCCGTCAATTCTACCCAGCTCCTCTATCATGTCTCTGTTGTCACCTTTATGCAGCTGTAATACCGTTACCTCTGATTCTATCTTCTCCCTCTCAATTTGCAGAGTAAATTCTGTCACTTTATGATCACTGCCTCCTAAGGGTTCCTTCACGTTAAGTTCTCTTATCAAGTCTGCCTCATTGCACAACACTAAATCCAGTATTGCCTGTTCCCTTGTGGGCTCCACCACAAGCTGCTCCAAAAAGCCATCTCATCGACATTCCACAAATTCCTTTCCTTGCAATCCACTTCCAACATGATTTTCCCAGTGCACCTGGGTATTGAAATCCCCTCTGATCACTGTGACTTTGCCTTTCTTACACACCTTTTCTATTTCCTGGTGTATCTTGTGTCCTGACTCTGTTTGAGGCCTGTACATAATTCCAATTATGTTTTTTTTCACCTCTGCAGTTCCTCAGCCCTACCCACACAGATTCCATACCATCTGGCCCTACTTAATTTTTTTTACTTTTAATTTAATTTCCTTTCTTACTAATATGGCAACCACACCCCCTCTGCCCACCTGTCTACCTTTTCAATAGGATGTATGTCCCTGGATATTCAGTTCCCAATCCTGATCCCCTTGTAGCCATGTCTCTGTGGTGCACACCACATCCAATCTGCCAATTTCGATCTGTACCACAGGCTTATTTACCTTATTCCTTACACTGTGTGCTTTCAGATATAACACCTCTGTATTAACTGTAACTTCTCACTGTCACTCGTTTATCCAGTGTGCTTGAGATTTGTTTCCTACCCCTTTCCAAACACTCTGTCCTACTTGTGTCTGTGCTGGGGACTTTAATAATCTCTCCTGAGTTCTCCTTTCCTGTCATTTCTTTCATATTTTTCCACGCAGATGAATCCATCCTTACAGGTGTTAACCTGCTGCCTTGTTCCCCACTGGAGGAAGTTTTACCATTCCCCCCCTCATCGCTTTCTAGTTTAATATCCTGTTGACCAGCCTATTTACCCCCTTTACTGGAACATAGGTGCCAGCTCAGGCAGTGATGTTTTAATCATTCCATCTGCCTTCTTTTCTTACCACTGTCATGTTATCCTGGCTCACCATGTTTCCCAGAGCTGGGCAAATGCAACTGTTAGAAGGCAGTGAAGACTTTTAGATTCAATGGGTCTTTCCAGCACTGATTGTGGGTCAGGGAGATGTCTTATTCTGGTTACCAAGCTTGTCTGTAAACCACACCATAGGTTATCCAACACACCCAGTTCCCCCTTCCTGCTACAGTCACTTCCTGGTCTTTCTGCCGTCTTCTCACCCACCATGAACACCCCTCATCTCTCCTCATTCTATTGAGCTCTCCAGCAATTGATCTTCTCCCCTCTCCTGAACTCCGATCTCTCCACTTTGACCCTTTCAATCTACATTCCGGTTTTGCCCTGCCCTAATCATGGCGCATATCAACTTTAGCCTACCAGCCTGCTTTACTCCTTTGTAACTGCCTAATGCGGCAACAGGTCCACAGCAGACACCATTTCCCCAGCTCTGCACACATCCTTGGAACATTTGGATAATAAGGATATCTATGTCGAACTTCTGCTCATTGACTACAGCTCCACCTTCAACATTATATTCAGTACAGAGAAGATGGTAAAAGGGGCGGAGGTGCGGCATTGTTGGTCAAGGGCAGTATTACAGTTGCAGAAAGCGTGTTTGGGGACTCGTCAACTGCGGTAGTATGGGCTGAGGTTAGAAACAGGAAAGGAGAGGTCACCCTGTTGGGAGTTTTCTATAGGCCTCCGAATAGTTCCAGAGATGTAGAGGAAAGAATAGCAAAGATGATTCTCGATAGGAGTGAGAGAGACAGGGCAGTTGTCATGGGGGACTTCAACTTTCCAAATATTGACTGGGAACACTATAGTTCGAGTACTATAGATGGGTCAGTTTTTGTCCAGTGTGTGCAGGAGGGCTTCCTGACACAGTATGTAGATAGGCCAACAAGGGGCGAAGCCACATTGGATTTGGTACTGGGTAATGAGCCTGGCCAGGTGTTAGATTTGGAGGTAGGTGAGCACTTTGGTGATAGCGATCACAATTCTGTTATGTTTACTTTTAGTGATGGAAAGGGATAGGCGTATACAACTGGGCAAGAGTTATAGCTGGGGGAAAGGCAATTACAATGAGATTAGGCAAGATTTAGGGAGCATAGGATGGGGAAGGAAACTGCAGGGGATGGGCACATCAGAAATGTGGAACTTATTCAAGGAAAAGCTACTGTGAGTTCTAGATAAATATGTACCTGTCAGGCAGGGAGGAAGATGTAGATTGCGGGAGCCGTGGTTTACGAAGGAGGTGGAATCTCTGGTCAAGAGGAAGAAGAAGGCTTATGTTAGGATGAGATGTGAAGGCTCAGTTAGGGCGCTGGAGGGCTACGAGGTAGCCAGGAAAGACGTAAAGAGAGAGGTGTGGGGGCAAGTGTAGCATTTCCTGCGGTTGCAGGGGAAGGTGCCGGGTGTGGTGGGGTTGGAGGGCAGTGTGGAGCGAACAAGGGAGTCACGGAGAGAGTGGTCTCTCCGGAAAGCAGACAGGGGTGGGGATGGAAAAATGTCTTGGGTGGTGGGGTCGGATTGTCAATGGCGGAAGTGTCGGAGGATGATGCGTTGTATCCGGAGGTTGGTGGGGTGGTGTGTGAGAACGAGGGGGATCCTCTTAGGGCGGTTGTGGCGGGGGCAGGCTGTGAGGGATGTGTTGCGGGAAATGCGGGAGACGCGGTCAAGGGCGTTCTCGATCACTGTGGGGGGAAAGTTGCGGTCCTTAAAGAACTTGGACATCTGGGATGTGCGGGAGTGGAATGTCTTATCGTGGGAGCAGATGCGGCGGAGGCGGAGGAATTGGGAATATGGGATGGAATTTTTGCAGGAGGGTGGGTGGGAGGAGGTGTATTCTAGGTAGCTGTGGGAGTCGGTGGGCTTGAAATGGACATCAGTTACAAGCTGGTTGCCTGAGATGGAGACTGAGAGGTCCAGGAAGGTGAGGGATGTGCTGGAGATGGCCCAGGTGAACTGAAGGTTGGGGTGGAAGGTGTTGGTGAAGTGGATGAACTGTTCGAGCTCCTCTGGGGAGCAAGAGGCGGCGCCAATACAGTCATCAATGTACCGGAGGAAGAGGTGGGGTTTGGGGCCTGTGTAGGTGCGGAAGAGGGACTGTTCCACGTAACCTACAAAGAGGCAGGCATAGCTGGGGCCCATGCGGGTGCCCATGGTCACCCCCTTAGTCTGTAGGAAGTGGGAGGAGTCAAAAGAGAAGTTGTTGAGTGTGAGGATGAGTTCAGCTAGGCGGATGAGAGTGTCGGTGGAGGGGGACTGGTCGGGCCTGCGGGACAGGAAGAAGCGGAGGGCCTTGAGGCCATCTCCATGCGGAATGCAGGTGTACAGGGACTGGACGTCCATGGTGAATATGAGGTGTTGGGGGCCAGGGAATTGGAAGTCCTGGAGGAGGTGGAGGGCGTGGGTGGTGTCACGGACGTAGGTGGGGAGTTCCTGGACCAAAGGGGAGAAAATGGAGTCCAGATAGGAGTTCGGTGGGGCAGGAGCAGGCTGAGACGATGGGTCGACCAGGGCAGGCAGGTTTGTGAATTTTGGAAAGGAGATAGAAACGGGCCGTGCGGGGTTGGGGAACAATGAGGTTGGAGGCTGTGGGTGAGACGTCCCCTGAGGTGATGAGGTCGTGAATGGTGTTGGAGATGATAGTTTGGTGCTCGGGTGTGGGGTCATGATCGAGGGGGCGGTAGGAGGTGGTGTCGGAGAGTTGGCATCTGGCCTCGGCGGTGTAGAGGTCAGTGCGCCATACTACCGCTGCGCCACTCAACAACTTCTCTTTTGACTCGTCCCACTTCCTACAGACTAAAGGGGTGACCATCGGCACCCGCATGGGCCCCAGCTATGCCTGCCTCTTTGTAGGTTACGTGGAACAGTCCCTCTTCCGCACCTACACAGGCCCCAAACCCCACCTCTTCCTCCGGTACATTGATGACTGTATCGGCGCCACCTCTTGCTCCCCAGAGGAGCTTGAACAGTATATACACTTCACCAACACCTTCCAACCCAACCTTCAGTTCACCTGGGCCATCTCCAGCACATCCCTCACCTTCCTGGGCCTCGCAGTCTCCATCTCAGGCAACCAGCTTGTTACTGATGTCCATTTCAAGCCCACCGACTCCCACAGCTACCTAGAATACACCTCCTCCCACCCACCCTCCTGCAAAAATTCCATCCCCTATTCTCAATTCCTCCGCCTCCGCCGCATCTGCTCCCACGATAAGACATTCCACTCCCGCACATCCCAGATGTCCAAGTTCTTTAAGGACCGCAACTTTCCCCCCACAGTGATCAAGAACGCCCTTGACCGCGTCTCCCGCATTTCCCGCAACACATCCCTCACAGCCTGCCCCCGCCACAACCGCCCTAAGAGGATACCCCTCGTTCTCACACACCACCCTACCAACCTCCGGATACAACGCATCATCCTCCGACACTTCCGCCATTTACAATCCGACCCCACCACCCAAGACATTTTTCCATCCCCACCCCTGTCTGCTTTCCGGAGAGACCACTCTCTCCGTGACTCCCTTGTTCGCTCCACACTGCCCACCAACCCCACCACACCCGGCACCTTCCCCTGCAACCGCAGGAAATGCTACACTTGTCCCCACACCTCCTCCCTCACCCCCATCCCAGGCCCCAAGATGACATTCCACATCAAGCAGAGGTTCACCTGCACATCTGCCAATGTGGTATACTGCATCCACTGTACCCGGTGCGGCTTCCTCTACATTGGGGAAAACAAGCGGAGGCTTGGGGACCGCTTTGCAGAACACCTCCGCTCAGTTCGCAACAAACAACTGCACCTCCCAGTCGCGAACCATTTCCACTCCCCCTCCCATTCTCTAGATGACATGTCCATCATGGGCCTCCTGCACTGCCACAATGATGCCACCCGAAGGTTGCAGGAACAGCAACTCATATTCCTCCTGGGAACCCTGCAGCCATATGGTATCAATGTGGACTTCACCAGTTTCAAAATCTCCCCTTCCCCCACTGCATCCCTAAATCAGCCCAGTTCGTCCCCTCCCCCCATTGCACCACAGAACCAGCCCAGCTCTTCCCCCCCACCCACTGCATCCCAAAACCAGTCCAACCTGCCTCTGCCTCCCTAACCGGTTCTTCCTCTCACCCATCCCTTCCTCCCACCCCAAGCCGCACCCCCATCTACCTACTAACCTCATCCCACCTCCTTGACCTGTCCGTCTTCCCTGGACTGACCTATCCCCTCCCTACCTCCCCACCTATACTCTCTCCACCTATCTTCTTTACTCTCCATCTTCGGTCCGCCTGCCCCTCTCTCCCTATTTATTCCAGTTCCCTCTCCCCATCCCCCTCTCTGATGAAGGGTCTCGGCCCGAAACGTCAGCTTTTGTGCTCCTGAGATGCTGCTTGGCCTGCTGTGTTCATCCAGCCTCACATTTTATTTTCTTGGAATTCTCCAGCATCTGCAGTTCCCATTATCTCTCATTTTTCAACAGTATTCAATCTCGAAAACGACAATGTTGTCGAGGAGAATACTGAGACACAGGCTACAAGACTAGGTGGGATTGAGGTTCACAAGGAAGAGGTATTAGAAATCCTACAGAGTGTGAAAATAGATAAGTCCCCTGGGCCGGATGGGATTTGTCCTAGGATCCTCTGGGAAGCCAGGGAGGAGATTGCCGAGCCTTTGGCATTGATCTTTAACTCGTCATTGTCTACAGGAATAGTGCCAGATGACTGGAGGATAGCAAATGTGGTTCCCCTGTTCGAGAAGGGGAGGAGAGACAACCCTGGTAATTATAGACCAGTGAGCCTTACCTCAGTTGTTGGTAAAGAGTTGGAAAAGGTTATAAGGGATAGGATTTATAATCACCTAGAAAAGAATAAATTGATTAGGGATAGTCAGCACAGTTTTGTGAAGGGATGGTCGTGCCTCACAAACCTTATTGAGTTCTTTGAGAAGGTGACCAAACAGGTAGATGAGAGTAAACCGGTTGACGTGGTGTATTTGGATTTCAGCAAGGCGTTTGATAAGGTTCCCCACAATAGGCTATTGTACAAAATGTGGAGGACTGGAATTGTGGGAGATATAGCAATTTGGATTGGAAATTGGCTTGCTGAAAGAAGACAGAGGGTGGTAGTTGATGGGAAATGTTCATCCTGGAGACCAGTTACTAGTGGTGTACTGCAAGGGTCAGTGCTGGGTCCACTGCTGTTTGTCATTTTTATGAATGACCTGTATGAGGGCGTAGGAGGATGGGTTAGTAAATTTGCAGACGACGCTAAGTTCGGTGGAGTTGTGGATAGTGACAAAGGATGGTGTAGGTTGCAGAGAGACATAGATAAGCTGCAGAGCTGGGCTGAGAGGTGGCAAATGGAGTTTAATGCAGACAAGTGTGAGGTGATGCACTTTGGTAGAAGTAACCGGAAGGTAAAGTACTGGGCTAATGGTAAGGTTCTTAGCAGTGTAGATGAGCAGAGAGATCTCAGTGTCCATGTACACAGATCCTTGAAAGTTGCCACCCAGGTTGACACGGCTGTTAAGAAGGCATACAGTGTTTTAGCTTTTATTAATAGAGGGATCGAGTTCCGGAACCAAGAGGTTATGGTGAAGCTGTACAAAACTCTGGTGCGGCTGCACTTGGAGTATTGCGTACAGTTCTGGTCACTGCATTATAAGAAGGATGTGGAAGCTTTGGAAAGGGTGCAGAGGAGATTTACTCGGATGTTGCCTGGCATGGAGGGAAGGTCTTACGAGGAAAGTCTGAGGGACTTGAGGCTGTTTTCATTAGAGAGAAGAAGGTTGAGAGGTGACTTAATTGAAACATATAAAATAATCAGAGGGTTAGATAGGGTGGATAGGGAGAGCCTTTTTCCTAGGATGGTGACGGCGAGCACGAGGGGGCATAGCTTTAAATTGAGGGGTGAAAGATATAGGACAGATGTCAGAGGTAGTTTCTTTACTCAGAGAGTAGTAAGGGAATGGAACGTTTTGCCTGCAACGTTAGTAAATTCGCCAACTTTAAGTACATTTAAGTCGTCATTGGATAAGCATATGGACGTACATGGAATAGTGTAGGTTAGATGGGCTTGAGATCGGTATGACAGGTCGGCACAACATCGAGGGCGGAAGGGCCTGTACTGTGCTGTAATGTTCTATGTACTATAATCCCAACCAAACTAGTCTCCAAACCCCATGACATAGGTCTCTGCTTTGCCTTCTGCAACCAGATCTTCAGCTTCTTGACCCATAGCGTGCAATCAGTGAAGAGCTATACTTCTTCCATGACAAATCTCAGGGTCAGTGCCCACAGGAATGCATACTCAGCCCCCTACTGTAGTCTCATGACTGTGTGGCCAAATTTCATCCAAACTCCAGCCTATTCGCTGTCGGCCAAATATCAAACAATGATGAGACAGAATACAGGAAAGAAATAGAATGCTTGGTGACTTGGTGCAATGATAACAATGCCTCCCTCAATGTCAGCCAAAGTAAAGAGCTGATCATTGACTCTAAGAAGCAAGGAGGAGGACACACACCTATCTTCATTAATGGAGCTGAAGTGGAAAGGGTTGAGAGCGTCAAGTTATTAGGAGTGACGATAACTGACAATCTGTCCTGGTCCACCCAAGTTGATGCGACAGTCAAGAAGGCACAACAATGCCTCTTCTTCCTCAGGAGGCTCAGGAGACTTGGTATGTCCATAAGGTCCCTCACCAACTTCTACAGATGCACCATAGAAAGCATGTTGTCCAGGTGCATAACAGCCTGGTACGGCAACTGTTTTGTCCTGCACCATAAGAAACTACAGAAGATGATGTGCACAGCCTGGGCCATCATAGAAATGAACCTTCGATCCATGGACACCATCTAGATGGCTCGATGCTGCAAAAAGACTGCCAACGTCATCAAAGACCCATCACACCCAGGTAGTGAATAAAAACCGAAAGGACTGTGGATGCTGTAAATCAGGAACAACCTGAGCACCCCGGCAATGATCTCCGACCACCTCTTTTGTCAGGCAGAAGATATTGAATCCTGAACACATGCACCAGTCAGTTCAAAAGCAACTTCTTCCTTGCTGTTATCAGACTGATGAATGAACTGTCTAGCCTCAAATAATGTTGATTTTGCTAATGTTGATCTCGCCTAGCGCACACCCTGTGCAATGTAACCTGTATGTCTCTGTTGAAGTCTTTTGGATCTGTACGTTCTTGCTGACTATGATCTGCCTGTAAACAGGCAGGTAAATCTTTGTGAACAAAGCTTTACACATGACAATAAATCAATCAAACAATCAATCAACCACCCACACAATCCTGCCTCTTACACTATGTACCCCTCCATCACTTTACTCTCTAGAGATCTGTTAATACAGACTTGCTGGCTTAGCTAGCTATCCATCTGTCTGGCTGTGACTGGTAACAGAGAGAAAATAATCTTAACGGTCTCCTGTAAAAAAGAACAGAAACGTGAGAGGGATGCATTTTGTGCTAAACACGCAATCACAGCTTCTCTACCTCCCAGCTTCCAAAATATTGGGGTTGACAAGTCTCCTTTAGAAAATGTTAACCATTTTGTTTTATTATTTTTAATAGGATGTAGTTATCACCGACATGGCCAGTACTAAGTACCTGTTCCTAATTGTCTTTGCTCAGCCATTTCTGATGGTAGTTACGATCACGTTGGTTATTGTACTCAATCACATTGCTCAGGGTCTGGAGCACATATCGGTCTGTCTGGGTCAGTACAGCAGATTTCCTTTCCTGAAGGACATTAGTGAATCTGATGGATTTTTACAACAATCAATGATAGTTTCATAATTGCCACTGATGGGGCTAGTTTTGTATTCTACCAGTTACTGTAGTGAGGTTTGAATGCATGTTTTACAAAGCGTTGGCCTAGCCATCTGGATTATTAGCCTAACGTCGCTATCATTTCCTCCATGTCTCTCACCCACGGATGGTGCCAGGCTTGGTGTTTTTCAAATGCTTTGTTTGGAACATCAGAGGACATGTTGAGCAGCTGGGTCATTCATTTAGCCATTCAGTGCTGAAGGATGCCATTCACTTCTCATGTCTGTGCCAGCTCTTCAAAAGAGCCATTCAGTTATAAGAACATAAGAACTAGGAGCAGGAGTAGGCCATCTGGCCCCTCAAGCCTGCCCTCCATTTAATAAGATCATGGCTGGTCTTGTTAAGACTCAGCTCCACTTACCCACCCACTCACCATAACCCTTAATTAGTCCCACTCCACTGGGCTTTCCTCCCAGCCTTTCAAGTACCTATCCAAACCTCTTTTGAAAGTTATGATTGAAATTACTTCTATCATTTCTGGCAGTACAGTTTATAAAGTGTGATGCCATTTTAAAAAAAAATTGTTTTAATTTAAATTATTTCTGATTGCGAGCAGAAGTTGAGTGGGGATAATTTTTGCCAAGGATTCCATATGATGAGATGATGACCTCATGCACAAATCAGCAGGAGAGAGACAG
Organism: Stegostoma tigrinum; assembly: GCF_030684315.1. Taxonomy (NCBI): domain Eukaryota; kingdom Metazoa; phylum Chordata; class Chondrichthyes; order Orectolobiformes; family Stegostomatidae; genus Stegostoma; species Stegostoma tigrinum. The sequence continues at coordinate 179,078,914 of NC_081354.1, read as the reverse complement.
AGCAGAGTACACATACAATCAATGGAACAGGAAAAAGTTCTTCAGGAACAAAAACAAAGTTGCTGGAAAAGCTCAGCAGGTCTGGCAGCATCTGTGGAGGAGGAAACAGAGTTAATGTTTCGGGTCCAGTGACCCTTCCTCAGAACTGATGGTGGCTGGGAAAATGTCAGTTTATATGTAGAAAATAGGGAGGTGGGTGGGGTAGGGAGTAAATGATAGGATAGAGACCAAAGAGAGAGAAAGACAGTTGGACAGACAAAGGAGTTGCTAACGATCAGGGTGGGAGGGTGAATAGTTGTTAATGGGGACAGTTAGTGACTAACAACAGGGGGAGTGTAGTGACAGGCTTCAGCTGGTGTATGTCAAGTTCAGAAAGGTAACTGCTGTCTGAATACCAAACAGGAAGCTGTTATATCATTGTCAACCAGGAAGATCTTCCATAACCTTATCCCATGCCGCCATCATCATTGCAAGGAATTATCAGCCAATTTCGTTGACTCCACATGACCCTGCAGGATAATGAGAGCAGTGGACACACCAAGACTTTGGGCCCTAGCAGCCTTAGTCTGAAGACCAATTCACCAAAGCTGGACACTTCCCTTACTGTTGTGTTCTAATACATTAGAATCTACCCAGCACTGTGTAAAAATTGACCAGAACTTTCTATCTACCCACAGATGGCACAAATGGTTACCTTATAGTCAAGGAGATTTGCTAGATGCTTAAAATCATGATGGATTCAGATGAAGTCAATAAAGAGACAACAGTTTCGAAAGACTGTAGGATCAATGATAACATACGTTGAACGGCTGAGGATCCTGGGATTGTATTCATTAGAGTTTAGAAGGTTGAGGGGAGGTCTAATAGAAACATACAAGATAATCTATGGCTTGGAAAGGGTGGACGCTGGGAAATTGTTTCTGTTAGGCGGGGAGACTAGGAACCCTGGGCAAGGCCTTAGAATTAGAGGGGGTAAATTTAAAACTGAATTGAGGAGACATTTCTTCAGCCAGAGAGTAGTGGGCTTATGGAATTCATTGCCACAGAGCGCAGTGGAGGCCGGGACATTAAATGTCTTCAAGGCAGATATCGATAAATTCTTGATCTCACAAGGTATCAAGGGCTACGGGGAGAGTGCAGGGAAGTGGAGTTGAAATGCCCATCAGCCATGATTAAATGGCGGAGTGGACTCGATGGGTCGAATGGCCTTACTTCCACTCCTATGTCTTATGGTCTTGTAACCAGAGGTCACAGTTTTAAAGCAATTGGTGAAAGAAAAGAGTCAACTTACGTAAACATTATATGCACTGTGAATTATTGCAATATAGATAGTTCTTTTGAAATAGTAATTAGGTATCAAGTCAATGATTACCTTTAAACTGGATAAATGCTGGTAAAGTATCATCAGCAGTGTGTAGGGCTATGGGGATGGAGCGAATGAAAGCCATTGAAGTTTTAGAACATAGAACATAGAACAGTACAGCACAGAACAGGCCCTTCAGCCCACAATGTTGTGCCGACCATTGATCCTCATGTATGCACCCTCAAATTTCTGTGACCATATACATGTCCAGCAGTCTCTTAAATGACCCCAATGACCTTGCTTCCACAACTGCTGCTGGCAACGCATTCCATGCTCTCACAACTCTCTGCGTAAAGAACCTGCCTCTGACATCCCCTCTATACTTTCCACCAACCAGCTTAAAACTATGACCCCTCGTGCTAGCCATTTCTGCCCTGGGAAATAGTCTCTGGCTATCAACTCTATCTATGCCTCTCATTATCTTGTATACCTCAATTAGGTCCCCTCTCCTCCTCCTTTTCTCCAATGAAAAGAGACCGAGCTCAGTCAACCTCTCTTCATAAGATAAGCCCTCCAGTCCAGGCAGCATCCTGGTAAACCTCCTCTGAACCCTCTCCAAAGCATCCACATCTTTCCTATAATAGGGCGCCCAGAACTGGACGCAGTATTCCAAGTGCGGTCTAACCAAAGTTTTATGGAGCTGCAACAAGATCTCACGACTCTTAAACTCAATCCCCCTGTTAATGAAAGCCAAAACACCATATGCTTTCTTAACAACCCTGTCCACTTGGGTGGCCATTTTAAGGGATCTATGTATCTGCACACCAAGATCCCTCTGTTCCTCCACGCTGCCAAGAATCCTATCCTTAATCCTGTACTCAGCTTTCAAATTCGACCTTCCAAAATGCATCACCTCGCATTTATCCAGGTTGAACTCCATCTGCCACCTCTCAGCCCATCTCTGCATCCTGTCAATGTCCCGCTGCAGCCTACAACAGCCCTCTACACTGTCAACGACACTTCCGACCTTTGTGTCGTCTGCAAACTTGCTGACCCATCCTTAGCCATAATCGTATTGAATGGCAGGGCCAGTTCGATGGGCTGAATGGCATACTCAATCAACACGATTCTACGATTCCCTGTTACTGGTTAAGTTAGATTATGGGATCAGGAGTATAGGGGTTGAGGAAGTTTGAAAAGCAAAATCCTCCAGGAGGAGGAGTCTCCGGTTAGAAAACATAGAAACATGGAAAGTAAGAACTACAGAAAAGCAAAAGAAAAATGATGATGAAAGCTACTAGTTTGTTGCTAAAATGGAATTAGTTCATTAAAGACTTTCAGAGAAGATATAGAAAGTGATTGTTTGTCTCAGGAGGTGAGGTTGAATATGCTGGGCCTCTGTGCTCACTGGAGTTTAGAACAATGAGGTACAATATTGGAAAATAAGATTCTTAAAGATTAGTAGGAACTGCCAACGCTGGAGTCTGAGATAACAAGGTGTAGAGCTGGATGAACACAGCAAGCCAGGCAGCATCAGAGGAGCAGGAAAGCTGACATTTCAGATCTGAACCTTTCTTCAGAAATGGGTAAGGGAAATATGGGAACCCTGCAGCCCAATGGTCTCAATGTGGACTTTACAAGCTTCAAAATCTCCCCACCCCGACCTCATCTCGAGACCAGCCCTCACCTCTCCTTGACCTCCTTGACCTGTTCATCTTCTCTCCACCTATCTGCTCCACTATCCACTATCTATCATCGCCTCCCTCTCCCTCTATTTATTTCAGAACCCCCTTTCCCTCCCCCATTTTTGAAGAAAGGTCCCAACCTAAAACGTTAGCCTTCCTGCTCCTCTGCTGCCGCCCGGCCTGCTGTGTTTATCCAGCTCCACAGATTCATAAGGGACTTGACAAGGTAAATGTAGAGACACTGTTTTCTCCTTGTGAGAGAGTCTAAGTCAAAAGGCACGAGCTGAGTTAGGAGTTGTCCATTTAAGACAGAGATGAGGAAGAATTTCTTCTGAGGGTAGTGAATTTGTGTAATTCTTTATCATAGAGAGCTCATTAAATACATTCTCAAAGCTGAAAGTGATTGATTTGAATCTGTAAGGGAATCAGGGGTTATGGTGAAAGTGGAGCTGAGGATTATCAGATCAGCTAAAACCTAGCTGAGCCTAGCTGAATTGAATGGCATCTTATGCTCCTACATCTTATGGTCTTCTGTGATTGTCACTGAAGTAACAGCAGAATTAAACAATAGCAATATTCACAGATCCACCACAGTATAGAGCGAGAGGAACACAGCTGGCCAGGCAACATCAGAAGAGCAGGAAAGCTGTATGTTTCCGGTCAGGTCCCTTCTTCAAACTCAGAAGCAGGAGTAGATCATCTGATAAAATCATGTTTGATCAGATTGTGGTCTCCACTTTTCTGTGTGCCCCCTTTTTGTATAAAGTATCTGTGACAGGGGGTGTTAATGTGAATGTTGCATTCACATACTCTTACCACATGATCTGTGGGTGGAGACAAATTGTTCTACTCGAGCTTTCAGAGGGAGCAGATGTACATGTACCACTTTGTGAAGATTCTACAAATCATGCCCAGCCAAATATATCTGAACTTATTGCTATCATGTACTAACCCCACCTTTCCGCCTAAAAATAGTACACACCTTCCCCAGTGCCATGTCTGTCAAAAGTGACACATACCACAAGATACTGGTCCTCGGATAATGAAACAGAACTGCAGATGCTGAAGTTCAGAAACAAATATAGATAGCGTTGGTAAAACTGAACAGGTCGGGCAGCATCTGTGGGAAGAAAGCAGAGTCAATGTTTCAAGTCTGGTGGCCATTCATCAGAACATCTTCAATTCCGATGAGGATTCACCAGATCTGAAATGTTAACTCTACTTTCTTCCCAAAGATGCTACCAGACCTGTTGTGGGCCTCCAACAATTTCTGCTTTTCAACTGGTACTAGGCAAGGTCATCTAGGAAAATACTACTTGGGAGTTGCAATGGTATGGACCTGATTGCCACCATGAGAAGAAATCCAGATGAAAAGATTTCAAGCAAGTCAGTTCATTGTTTTAAAGTGCTGTATGTGGTCTGGATAGGATGGGTGAAGCAAGGCAAAGGACAGTGGTAGTAGTAAGGACATATATAATGAGAGATCAATATTATTCTCTCTGCAAATGCCACTTGGGGTTCCAACAAGAGCTCCAGATCGGTATCTGCTCATTGACTGTGTTAAAGGCTGATCTTCACAAAGAAGAACTTAGAATGGGAAAAGGAGGATTTAGTTGATGAAGCGACAACAAAGGCAGAATGGGGAATGAGCTGTATGACCAAGCTGATGAGTAAGTTGAATGTATGAGCCAAAGATTAACATTGGAAATGGGGGTTATGTTGCAGGAGACATTGGCACCAGTACTGAGGAAAGAGGGAGCAATTCCAGTGACTCCATTTAAACCAGGCTGGCATCAGTGTCCTAGCAAATCATTTCACCAAGGCGATAGACAAAACTGATGGGAAAGGTTCAAATGGTGGAAAATGTGTAAATCTAAAGAGAAAATATGAAGCCATTAAAGCAGTGATTGACTGATTGATTGATTGTCACATGTCCGAAAATATAGTGTAAAGCTTTGTTTACGAGCAGTACAGGCAGATCATAGTAAGCAAAGGATGTACAGATTAAAAAGACTTAGATGGAGACATACAGGTTCCATCGTACAGGGTGCGTGCTAGGTGAGATCATCGTTAGCAAGATCAGTGTTATATGAGGCTAGAGAGCCCATTCATCAGCCACGAAGAAGCTGTTCCTGAACCTGCTGGTGCATGTGTTCAGGCTTCTGTGTCTTCTGCCTGATGGAAGAAGTTGTAGGAGATCATTACCCCAGGGTACGATGGGTCTTTAATGAGTTGGCAGTCTTATTGCAGCAACGAGCCATGTAAATGGAGTCCATGGATGGAAGATTGGCGCGCATCATCTTCTGTAGTCTCTTATGGTCCTGGGCAGAGCAGTTGCCGTACCAGCTGTTATGCTACAGATAGTATGCTTTCAATGGCTCATCTGTAGATATTAGTGAGAGTCCTTAAGGACATGCCAAATTTCCTGAACCACCTGAGGAAGAAGAGGAGGTGTTGTGCCTTCTTGACTGTCACATCTACGTGGTTGGACCAGGACAATGGTGCATGCAAAGTTCATCATAGAATCCCCGCAGTGTGAAAATAGGCTCTTCAGCCCAACATTCCCACCCAAACGCATCGCCCTATGATTCACCTAATCTACACATTCCTGAACACTATGGGCAATTTAGCATGGCCAATCCACCCAGCCTGCACATCTTTGGATTGTGGGGGGAAACCGGAGCACCCGGAGGAAACCCACGCAGACACGGGGGAGAATGTGCAAACTCTGCACAGACAGTCGCCGGAGGGTGGAATTGAATCTGAGTTCCTGGTGCTGTGAGGCTGCAGTGCTACCCACTGAGCCACTGTGCTGCTCCTAGTTGGCAAGGGGTCTTAAGGGCTTGCCAAATTTCCTAGGCTACGTGAGAGAGAAGAGATGTTATTGTGCCTTTTATCTGTCGCAATTTTAATAAAAATTAACAATCTGACAGCAAGGAACAGAAAGTTCACTAGCACTGTATTAAGGTCAAATCTCAGGATAAGAGAACAGCACTTACAGCAGTGAAGAGTAGAAATTTCTTCACCGAATGGACTTTTGGAACTCTCCACACCAGAGAGCTGTGATAATCAGTCATTGTGTATATTGAAGGTTTAATTCTAAGGGAATCCAGCGGTATGGGAAGAAAATGAAAAATGGGATTAATACTGAAGATCAGCCACGAACCTACGGGATGACAGAGCAGACGTGAGTTGAGGGACCACATGGCTTAACACAGCTTCCACATATATTCAAGATTTATCCCTTACTTAACATCACAGAAATTGATTACTCAGACAATGGGAGTATGGGGCGGGAGAGATGATGACCTGTTTGTGTCAGGTAAATCAGAATTAGGAAACCGAGAGGTTAATGCTTGAGGAACAAAGGTGAAAATCCCATTGTGGCAGCTGATGGCGTTTAAATGTAAATATTAAACTTGGGATATGAAGCTCATTACAGAGATTGTGGTAAAAACTCACCCTGTTCACTAATGAGGTAGTAAGAACTGCTGATGCTGGAGTCAGAGATAACACAGTGTGGAGCTGAAGGATCACAGCAGGCCAGGCAGCATCCGAGGAGCAGGAAAGCTGACATTTTGGATCAGGATTGTATCAGAGATAATGGAAACTGCAGATGCCAGAGAATCTGAGATAACAAAGTGTGGAGCTGGATGAACACAGCAGGCCAAGCAGCATCCTAGGCGCTTCATCAGAAAATGGGGAGGGAGAGAACTTCCGCCATCTACAATCCAACGCCACCACCAAAGACATTTTTCCATCCCATCCCTTGTCTGCCTTCCGGAGAGACCACTCTCTGTGTGACTCCCTTGTCTGCTCCACGCACACCTCCAAACACACCACACCTGGCACTTTCACCTGCAACCACAGGAAGTGCTACACTTGCCCCCACACCTCCTCTCTCACCCCATCCCAGGCCCCAAGAAGACTTTCCACATCAAGCAGATGTTCACCTGCACATCTGCCAATGTGGTATACTGCATCCACTGTACCTGGTGTGGCTTCCTCTACATCGCGGAAACCAAGCGGAGGCTTGGGGATCGCTTTGCAGAGCACCTATGCTCGGTTCACAATAAATGAGGAGGGAGGCAGGGGATAGGTCAGTCCAGGGAGGACCAACAGGTCAAGGGGGAAGAATGAGGTTAGTAGGTAGGAGATGGATGTGGGGCTTAAGGTGAAAGGAGGGGATAGATGAAAGGAAGAGCTGGTTAGGGAGGTGGGGACGAGCTGGGCTAGTTTTGGGATGCAGTGGTGGGGAGGGGAGATTCTGAAGCTTGTGAAATCCACATTGATACCATTGGGCTTCAGGGTTCCCAAGCAGAATATGAGTTGCTGTTCCTGCCACCTTTGGGTGGCATCATTGTGGCACTGCAGGAGGCCCATGATGGACATGTCATCCGAGGAATGGGAGGGAGAGTTGAAATGGTTTGCGACTGGAAGGTATTGTCCTTTGTCATGAGCCAACCGCAGGTGCTCTACAAAGTGGTCTCCAAACCTCCATTTGGTCTCATTTATGTAGGCGAGGCCACATCGGGAGCAGCAGCTGCAGTAGACCAATTTAGCAGGTGTACAGGTGAATTTCTGTCTGATGTGGAATGTTTTTTTCATTCCTTGAATGATGGTGAGGGGGGAGGTGTAGCACTTCCCGCAGTTGCAGGGAAAGGTGCCCAGGGTGGTGGTGCTAGCGGGGAGTGTAGAGCGGATGAGGGAGTCATGGAGAGAATGGCCCCTCAAGAAGGCAGATAGGGGTGGGGAGGGAAATGTGCCCTTCGTTGTGAGGTCAGATTGCAGGTGGTGGAAATGGTGGAGAATGATGCGTTGAATCTGAAGGTTAATGGGGTAATATGTGAGGACAAGTGGGGTTCTGACTTTGTTTTCATTGTGGGGAGACAAATGTGAGGGCTGAGGTGCAGGAAACTCAAGAGATACTTTTGACGGCATTTTTGACCACTGAAGGCGAGAAGTTGTGGTCCTTGAAATATGAGGACATCTGGGATGATTGGGAATGGAACACCACCTCTTGGGAGCAGATGCGGTGGACACAGAGGAATTGGGAGTAGGGGATTGCATTCTTGTAGGAAGGTGGGTGAGAGGATCTGTAACCTAGGTAGCTATGGGAGTCGGTGGACTTGAAATAGGTATCAGTTTTGAGGTGGTCACCAGAGATGGACACAGAGAGGCCCAGGAAGGAGAGAGGTATCAGAGGTGGTCCAGGTGAACTTAAGGTTGGGTTGAAAGGTGTTCGTAAAGTTGTGGCCTGATCAAGATCCTTGTGCAAGAATGAGGCGACGCCGATACAGTCATCAATGTAATGGAGCAAGAGGTGGGGTTTAGGACCAGTGTCGCTGCGGAAGAGCGACTGTTCCACAAAAGAGGCAGGCATAGTTTGGGCCCACGTGGGTACCATAGCCACCCCCTTAGTCTGTAGGAAGTAGGACGAGTTGAAGGGGAAGTTGTTGAGGGTAAGGATAAGCTCAGTTAAGTGGATGGGGGTGTCAGTTGTGGGGGACTGGTTGGGCCTGCAGGAGAGGATGAAGCCGAGGGCCTTTAGGCCATCCACATGGGCAATGCGAGTGTACAGGGTTTGGACGTTCATAGTGATGATGTGGTGTTGGGGGCCAGGGAATTGGAAGTTTTAGAGGAGGTAGAAGGTGTGGGAGGTGTCCTGGGCATAGGTGGGGAGTTCTTGGGTCAAGGGGTAGAAAATGGAGTTGAGATAGGTGGAGATGAGTTCAGTGGGACAGGAGAGGAGACAGTTGATTGACCAGGGCAGTCAGATTTGTGGATTTTGGAAAGGACATAGAACAGGGCAGTGTAGGGTTGGGGAACGATGAGGTTGGAGGCTGGGGCTCGGAGGTCACCTGAGGTGATGAGGTTATGGATGGCCTGAGAGATGATGTTTTTGTGGTCGGGGGTGGGGTCATGATTGAGGGTGTGGTAGAAGGATGTGTCAGAGAGTTGGTGCCTGGCCTCGGCGATTTAGAGGTCAGTGCGCCATACTACAACTGCGCCTCCCTTGTCTGCAGGTTTTATGGTGAGGTTGGGTTTGGACCGGAGGGAGTGGAGGGCTGCACGTTCTGTTGGGAAGAAGTTGGAGTGAGTGAGAAGTTGAGGCGATTGATGTCTCAACAGCAGTTGGAGGTGAAGAGGTCGAAGAAGGATAGAAAGACTTGGGGTGGTGCCCAGGAAGAAGGGGTGTGTGTTGGAGGTGGGAAGAAGGGGTCCGTAGATGGTGGGTTAGACTCGCAGTTGAAGAAACAAGTGCAGAGGTGGTGGAAAGACTGTTCGACGCCCAAGCGTGAGCTGTATTCATTGATGCTTGGGTGGAGGGAGATAAAGGTGAGCCCTTTACTGAAGACTGACCGTTCGTCCTCAGTGAGGGGGAGGACTGGGTTTTGGCTGTCGAGCTGGTCCCTGTGGAGGCGGTTGGTGCAGTGGCATTATTTATTAATTCACTATAATGGCATTGTTCACCAAAGCCCTTTTCTTAAGGAAGAGAATCTGCCTTCCTTACCTTCTCTGCTCTATACGTGACTCCACAGCTACAGCACTCTGGCTGATTCTGAAGTGTCATTCTGAAGTGGCCTAGCAAGCCATTCAGTCCAAGGGCAATTAGAGATGACCAATAAATGCTAACATTGTTGCTGGCCCCTACATGCAGTGAAAGATGATTATTTTTCAAGCCCTTTAATAGTTCTTGGAGCTCGACCATGGCCAAATTGGCTGTTGCATTTCCTACGTAACAGTTATGATCAGACGTCTGATGTATTTCATTCTGTGTTATCTGATCAAGAGTTAGACTCACCATTTGTGGTTAGCTGAAAGAATTATGGACAGTATCAGATTTAAAACAAAAGCATATAACTGTATGGGATCATATGCAGGGCACAAGGCGAGGCAGAACATAAAATACTTACCTGGTCAGATGCATCTGTGACCAGCAGATGGGTGATGTTGTGGTTAAGGTTATTTATCCCTCCCATTGGTTCTTTCACTATCTGTTGCAGACCCAGTCCAGCAGCCATCTCTTTTAGGATATAAACAGTTCAGTCAGGAGTAGTGCTACCAAACCAATGTTGTTGGACATTTGAAATCACTCCTGCAGAGAATCACTCCTCATAGAATCCCTTTGGTATGGATGCAGGCCATTTGGCCCATTGAATCCACACCAACACTCTGAAGAGCATTCCACACTGACCCACCCCCATCCTATCCCTGTAACCCTGCATTTCCCACGGCCAAACCACCTATCCTGCATATGCCTGGACACTATGGCCTATCCACCTAACCTGCATATTTTTGGGCTGTGGGAGGAAACCAGAGTATCCGAAGGAAACCCAGACAGACACGGGGAGAATATGCAAATTCCACACAGGCAGTCATCTCAGGGTAGAATTGAAACCAGGTCCCTTGTGCTGTGAAGTAGCAGTGTCTTAGTGATCACTTCCTCAGTGGTCTTCATCATGGGAAAGTGTTCATTCATTACCTGAGGTGGGTGAAGGGTGGTATGTGGTCATCAGCACGAGGTTTCCTTGTCCATGTTTGACCTGATGCCATGAGACGTCATTGGATTGGAGACTCCCAGGAGAGCTCCCTCTGTCTTTATTCAACAGCCAGTACTGATTGAAGGCACACATTCTGGAAATATGAACCAAAAACAAAGCGCTGAAAACACTCAGCAGGTCTGGCAGAACCTGTACAGAGAGAAAAAAAAACAATTAGCGCTTGAGTTCACACTTTCTCTCCATAGATGTTGCCAGACCTGCTGAGTTTTGCTGGCATCTTCTGTGTTCAAAGTTCTGGTTTGTAACAAACAACATAACAGATATGGCAGTACAGAATGACTGTTGCATCATAGGAAGATTGTCACTCTATTTATTTCTGTCACAAAGTTGGAGCCTTGCAAGTCAAGGCATCAGTCACTCTTTTCTAATTCTGATGTGGTACACAAAGTGCTGTGAATCAGCTTTCATCTTCTGTAGAAAGGCACATCATGTATTTGCACTGAATAACTCTGGTGCGGCCGCACTTGGAGTATTGTGTACAGTTCTGGTCACTGCATTATAGGAAGGATGTGGAAACATTGGAAAGTGTGCAGAGGAAATTTACCAGGATGTTTTCTGGTCTGGAGGGAATGTCTTATGAGGAAAGGCTGAGGGACTTCGGTCTGTTTTCGTTAGAGAGAAGAAGGTTAAGAGGTGACTTAATAGAGATGTACAAGATGATCAGAGGATTAGATAGGGTGGATAGGGAGAGCCTTTTTCCTCAGATGGTGCTGGCTACCACGAGGGGGCATAGCTTTAAATTGAGGGGTGATAGATATAGGACAGATGTCAGAGGTAGGCTCTTTACTCAGCGAGTAGTAAGGGCGTGGAATGCCCTGCCTGCAACAGTAGTAGACTTGCCAACTTTAAGGGCACTTAAATGGCCATTGGATAAACATATGGATGATAATGGAATAGTGTCGGTTAGATGGACTCCAGTTTGGTTTCATAGGTCGACGCAACATCGAGGGCCGAAGGGCCTGTACTGCGCTGCTATGTTCTATGTTCTATGTTCTATGAATCCTTTGCAAACTCAGGATTTCTCAAAAAGATCTGCCAGACCTGCTGTGATTCTTCAGCGCTTTGTTTTTGGTTCATATTTCCAGAATGTGTGCCTTCAGTCAGTACTGGCTGTTTAATAAAGACAGAGGGAGCTGCCCTGGGAGTCTTCAATCCAATGCCGTCTCATGGCATCAGGTCAAACAGCAAAACAAAGTCCTGCCCACTGTTATAAATTTGAAGAAATGGGGAGCTATTCCTGGACACTATTAATCCCTCAGTGAATGTCCACCTGATCTGTATGGGGGCATATTGTGGGTGATTGGCTGTTGGGTTTCCTACCTTACAGCAACAAATAAACTTGAAGATTATGCCTGCACATGCCTGGACACTCGGGGCAAAATAGCATGGCCAATCCGCCTAACCTGCATATTTTTGGACTGTGGGAGGAAACCACCCTGCTGAAAACCACATACCAAACTCTACCCACCTCAGGTAATGACTGAACACTCTCCCATGATGAAGACCACTGAGGAAACAAGCACTCAGGCACTGCTGCTTTAAAGCACCAGGGACCCATGTTCGATTCAAGCGTCAGATGCCTATCTGTGTGGAGTTTGCACCTTCCCCCTGTCTGCGTGGGTTTTCTCCGGGTGCTCCAGTTTCCTCCCACAGCCCAAAGATGTGCAGGCTAGGTGGATTGGCCATGCTAAATTGCCTGTAAGTGTTCAGGGGTGTGTGGGTTATGGAGGGATGGTTCTGGGTGGGATGCTGCAAGGGTCAGTGTGGACTTGTTGGGTCAAAGGGCCTGTTTCCACACTGTAAGGATTCTATGATCTATGAAATTGGTGCTGTGCAGGTTCATAAATACTTATAATTACTGCAGTAATTGTACCTTTACAGTCATGTTGGCCCTCTGAAATGTGTCACGCTCATTTATTGAAGGACCTTTACAGGTAAGGTTGACATAAAATTTAATGTATCACAGATTATATTTTGGAACATTGATAATGGCAAAGCTTTGGATAGCTTTAAATTTCTGTATTACTAACTAGAATAAACAGTAAATCCTTTAAAACTATTACAAATGTATCATTCTTGACCTCTTTCTTGTGTCACTCAGAAGAAATAAGTACCAAAATATAATGAAAATTCTGCATCTTTATTGCCTAGAGAACTGTTTTCAGCTTAGTGATATCCACAAATCTTGTGGTGCAGTGTTCTAGAAAGTGTCTTTTATTCAACCTTGGATTCAGATGGAGCTCCATCTGATATGATGACACTTCCTCTCTCTACTCTCCGAGCATCCGTTGTGAACGTGTTTGAGGCACCCTGAGTTGAGTTTCCAGCAAGCTTTGGATTCATAGCATAAAATTGTCTCTAATTTGGCGATGATCATTGCTAAATTGGAATTAATTGACAACATCCTTTGCAACCAGCTGCAAGCTGGCATTATGGTTGCAGGGAATGAAAGCATCTTCAAAATACGTCACTGGGATGGCTGGGATCAAGAAAGGGAGGAGCAGATGATATTAAAATCTCTACTTTCTCAGCAGGCTAAGGAAATTCAGCATGTCCACAATGACTCTTACCAATTTTTAAAGATGCACCATAGAAGGCATCCTATCTGGATGCATCACAGCTTGGTTTGGCAACTGCTCTTTCCAAGATTGGAAAAAACAACATACAACCCTGAACACAGCCCAGTCCATCACGCAAACCAGCCTTCCATCCATTGACTCCATCTACACTTCCTGCTGCCTCAGGAAAGCAGTCAAAATCATCAAAGACCCCTCCCACCCCAGTTATACTCTCTTCTACCCACTTCTGTTGGGCAGAAGACATAAAAGTTTGGATAACTTGTACAAACATATTTAAGAACAGTTATTCCCTGCTGTTATCAAACTTTTGAACAGTTCTCAGATGTTCATTCTGATCCGTCTCTCTCTCAGCACCTTTTCAGTGGTGGTAACATCGTATTCTGCACTCTGTTCTGCTTCCCTGATGCACATTGTATGTACGATCTGTCTGCATAGCAAGCAAAACAACACTTTTCACGGTATCTCAGTACATGACAACAATAAATCAATCAATCAATCAATGGTGAGTATTTAACCAGAAATTCCAGAAAGTTCAGAATAGATACATTTTGAGAGATTCAAAAAATTTTAAGGGAAGGACTTGCCGTCTGTGTGAACTGTAGATGTCAGAGATAGTATCAGAGTCAAAAAACATATAATTAAAGGTAAGTGGCAGATCCAGAGATTGTAAAGACATATTAAAAAAGCTAAAGACTTACTCAAAGCTTAATAAGGTGGGAGAAATTAAAGCAAGAGAGAAAATTCATCAAAAATATAAGAACAGGAGTGGAAAAGTTTTTCTGGATATTTACAAAAGAAAGTTTTTAAAAAGTAAGTACTGAGCCCTAAAAAAAAGGAGTCTGGAAATTAGTAACAGAGAATGAAGGGATGGCAAATGAATTGAATAGATATTTTGCATCAGTCTTCACTAGATCTCCTCTCCTCTTTCTAATCTCCAAGGAGTGTAGGCCTAAACTGCTCAATCTTTCTTCATTAGACAAGCCCCTCATCTCTGGAATCGATCTAGTGAACCTCATCTGAACTGCCCCCAATGTAACTACACCCCTCCTCAAATAAGGGGACCAAAATTATATTTAACAATCCTGAAGCATCTAAGCATTGATTACTACCAATCAGTTTCAATCAGGCCACATTGTTCCCTTGCCCAAAATAAAACTCTGAAAACAAATGTCCTCTCTGAGCTTCAACACAAGAAATCCTTACCAGGAATGCAAAAAGGAAACGTATCAAACAAACGCACAAAGCATCTGTGGAAAAAAATACATTTCCACCAACTGGTGGGAATCTCTAGGATGGTCTAAACTGCCCAAACTAGAGAAAAAATACTATCTGTAAAAGTGTCAACAGTCTTGAGTGTTTCCCACAGACTTGTGGGAAGTCTAATGCAAACAGCAGAAGAAGCATCTTGAAACCTGCGCATCTGAAAACACCAGCTGCCCAATGTCTCTAGGGACAGATTCGCCAATGGACTGTGTCACTACCTCAGGACCTGCAAATACCCAGTGAAAGGAAGTCATCCTCAGTTTTAAAGGAATACCCAAGAGAAGAAGAGCCTTGATGGGCTGAATGACCTCATTTCATGTAAACATTATATGATTTTGAAGAAAGGATCAGTCTGATTATTCTAGTGAGGGTGTTATTGAATCTCATTCAACCAACTAGTCATCACCCTTTTTCTGCTATTCTGTAAATTGGTGTGATCACTTGAAATTTAACATTCTCAAATTTGTCTTGTTGAGTGCAAATCAAAAGTATGCCTCTTTTCTCCAACAATAATCAATGGGACAAAGCAAATATCACTTACAAGGTTATTTACAGTATTGGATTTTATTTTAAATTTGGTTTGTCCATTCCTTCTTGAATATAACACAAGGAGACTAGTTTTCTGCTTTGAAGACAATGATAACACCCGCAACATATTTCTTGACAGCTAGATCTGGAACAAATTCATACCCCTGACAGCTATTTCTTGATTGCTTAAAAGTGTTCAAGACATGAAATGTCGTTTTGAGTTTACAAAATGAAACCTTGAGCCGCTGTCAAAGTTACCCTTCATCTCTTGTCTCTTTTGCATCTCCCAACCATCTGTGGACTCAAAAATCTTCAAACCTTCTGTTCCCTTATGCTCTTAAGTGGTTGCTTTAACTCCTCCCAGCTGCCTATCTCTCTAAGCTCCTTCAAAGGACCTGCTCAAATCCAATCTGTCTGGGGATGTCTGCAGTCCCATCCCCTTGCTCTTCACTGTTGTTAGATTTTATGTTGAATCATATTTTCACTCTTTGTTGTTGAAAAGTAGCTCAAAGATGGAAAGAATGTCATTCAAATTTCAGTCAAGAAAAGAAACCTTACTCCCAAATGATTACACTGAAAAAAATTACCTTAAGATAACATTTCTAACAAAAAAAATCAATGGAGGTTAATTAAATAAGACATTTCATCAATGTTTAAAATGCAAACAAATTGGGAGTAAATATCAGGGGAGGGTGAATTGAATTTCACAGAGTAGGAACTTTTTCACTTAAAAGGCAAATATTTCATTTTCTATAGATTTTATAATTGATTTTAAACCCTCAGAAAGGTTAATGATAATGATGTTGAATAATTCAATTGCCACACCTCTCAAATGCCTAAGGATAATTGGAAACTGGCTCCCAAATTAATAGCAATTTTAGGTTACAGCAGACAAATAGTGTGATGGAATGGAACGTCAACGTTTACAGGGTTGGTAACAATCATGCCTCTGAAACAGTTTACAGCGTGAAGCTCTGTTTGGGATTTGAGCATTTCCTGTACACTTCTCTCTTTGACAGTCCCCTCATGGTTGAGTATGATTTGCTTCAACAATAGAAACAATTTCACAAGATTCTGCATTGTAGACTGGTTAGCAAGGTTAGATCACATGGGATAGAGGGAGAACTATCCATTTGAATGCAGAACTGTCTTAAAGGTGGGACAGAGGATGGTGGTGGAGGGTTGGCTTATCAGACTGGAGGCCTGTGACCAACAGTGTCCCACAAGGATTGGTGCTGGGTCCACTGCTTCTTGTCATTTTTAGAAATGATTTGGATGCAAATGTACACGATAAGGTTAGTATGTTTGCAGATGACACCAAACTTAGAGGTGGAGTGGAGAGTGAAGAGGGTTACCTCAGAGTACAATGCAGTCTTCATCAGATGGGCCTATGGGAAAAGGAGTAGCAGATAGAGATTAATTTAGATATGTGCGAGGTGCTGCACTTTGGAAAGGCAAATCAGGGCAGGACTTATACACTTCATGTAAAGTCCTGGTGAGTGTTGCTGAACAAAGAGACCTTGGATTGCAGGTTCATTCCTTGAAATTGAAGTTGCAGGTAGACAGGGTGGTGAAGAAGGTGTTTGGTATTCTTGCTTTAATTGGTTATTGATTTGGGAGGTCATGTTATGGCTGTGTAGGACATTGGCCAGGCACCGATTGGAATAATGCATGTAATTCTGGTCTTCCTGCTACAGGAAGGGATGTTGTGAAACTTGAAAGGGTTCAGAAATGATTTACAAGGATTGTTTTCAGGATTGGAGGGTTTGAGCTACAGGGAAATGCTGAATAGGCCGGGGCCATTTTCCTTGGAGCTTCAGAGGCTGAGGGCTGACCTTATAGAGATTTATAAAATCATAAGGGGCCTGGGCAGGGTGAAGGCCTTGTCCCTGGGACAGGGGAGCCCAAGACTAGAGGGCAAGTTTTAAGGTGAGAGGAGAAAGCGTTAAAAGGGACCTAAGGGCCAACTTTTTCATGCAGAGGGCGATGCGTGTATGGAATGAGCTGCCAGAGGAAGTGGTGGAGGCTGGTACAATTATAACTGTTAAAAGGCATCTGGATGGGTGTATGAACAGGCAGAGTTTAGAGTGGATCAGAGATAATAGGAACTGCAGATGCTTGAGAATCTTAGATAACAAAGTGTAGATCTTGATGAATACAGCAGGCCAAGCAGCATCTTAGGAGCAGAAAAGCCGCTGTTTCAAGCCTAGACCCTTTCCATAAGGCCATGAGACCATAAGGCATAGGAGTGGAAGTAAGGCCATTCGGCCCATCAAGTCCACTCTGGCATTTAAATCATGGCTGATGGGCATTTCAACTCCAGTTCCCTGCACTCTCCCCGTAGCCCTTGATTCCTTGTAAGATCAAGAATTTGTCGATCTCTGCCTTTCATCCAGATCTACACCTTGTTATCAGGGGTTTGGAGTGTTATGGGCCAAATGCTGGCAAATGGAATTAGATTTATTTAGGATATCTGGTCAGCATGGATGAGTTGGATCTAAGCGTCTGTTTCCAGGCTGTGCAGCTCTATGTCTCTATGACCAGTGACTAAAGAACCCATCGCACAACCTCCAATCGCTGTCACAGGTGAGGCAGGCTTTGTAATGTGATTTTTAGTTTTTAACACTTAGTTAGAGCGAACTTATGTCATGAATATATCCCTGATGATGCCTGTCCATTGAGTTTAAGATAGTTAATCCATCAAATGTTTAGACTCTTATCTATAGAATTGACCGAGCCATTGTAATTTGAAAGAAACTGCCTGAGATTGTTACCTTCCTCCTAACAGACACCTTAATTTTAGTAAACCTGAGCAGTACTAAAAATGTCCAAGATATTTTAAGGGCCTGGGACTTCATGGAATCCCTACAGTTTGGAAACAGGCTATTTGGCCCAACTACTCCACACAGGCCCTCTAAAGAGCATCCCACCCAGGCCCATCCCATCCCTGTAAACTTTCATTTTCTATCGCTATCTTATTTAGTCTACCCATCCCAGGATGCTGTGGGCAACTTAGCTTGGCCAGTCCACTTAACTGGCACACATTTGGACTGTGGGAGGAACCAAAACAGGGGCGTGAGGAATGCGCAAACTCCGTACAGACAGTCTCTCGAATGTGGAACCAGACCCAGGCCCCTGGCACAGTGAGGTAGCAGTGCTAACCACTGAGCCACCATGCTGCCCTCTCTCTGCTTCTCTCTCCATAATATATTTCTCCAGTTAAGGAGTACATAGATAATAAAATGTGAGGCTGGATGAACGCAGCAGGCCCAGCAGCATCTCAGGAGCACAAAAGCTGATGTTTCGGGCCTAGACCCTTCATCAGAGAGGGGGATGGGGTGGGGGTTCTGGAATAAATAGGGAGAGAGGGGGAGGCGGACCGAAGATGGAGAGAAAAGAAGATAGGTGGAGACAGTATAGGTGGGGAGGTAGGGAGGGGATAGGTCAGTCCAGGAAAGACGGACAGGTCAAGGAGGTGGGATGAGGTTAGTAGGTAGATGGGGGTGCGGCTTGGGGTGGGAGGAAGGGATGGGTGAGAGGAAGAACTGGTTAGGGAGGCAGAGACAGGTTGGACTGGTTTTGGGATGCAGTGGGTGGAGGGGAGATTTTGAGACTGGTGAAGTCCACATTGATACCATTAGGCTGCCGGGTTCCCAGGCGGAATATGAGTTGCATAGGGTTAGTTTCAGCTGTAACAGAAAAGCATAAATTTGATGATTTACTGATTTCATAATTCTATTAACAAAAATTCACAAGCAATACACATTAAGTGGATAACCATGTGGCTATGCTAAAAGCTATCATACACAAACCTAATGGGATTCAGTCTAATGTCATGTATAACTAGTCAAGAATGTAGGAAAAGCCAAAGATAGAATATCTAAGAATAGAATCTCCATCAACATTTAAAACCAGGAGTGAGTGAGGTATTTTCTTAGAATTAAAGAATCACATATTACAGAACAGGCCCTTCGCTCCATTCAGTCTGTACCAACAAAAAAACTACTTGTTTCGCTTTGCAGAACATGGCTCATGGCCTAGATGGGAGAAAATGTATTTTTGAGAAGTGTTATTGCAGGGTTCCTAAGGCTTTGAAATTTCAGTGAAAGGGTCTTTTTTTGAGAATTATCCATATTACACCAACTTTAAAATGTGGGTGTTGACTTTTGTATAAGTTCCCCTCATGATGCAAGACCATTTAACATTCCTCCTTAATTATTCAGTGAAGATTCCTTTAAGAAATTGCTTGCTTTTATCCAGACAATTTGCTGGTGCTGTTTTACACTCTGTTGTGGATATTTCTTTCCCATCTACCCCCTTTCTTTGAACCTCAGAAAGAATCCTTCATTGAACATTTATCAGTCAATGTGCTCCATTTCTCTGTCTTTATGATTGTTATGTCTTCTTGGATTTTCGGTGTATTAATGCGATAAGGATATTTCCCGTCTCTTATCAGTTGGGCTGTTAAAGCATTTTTCCTGCATTTAACATCTTATTTTCATGCCTGGGAAGCAGGGTCGGTGGGGGGGGGGTGGGGGGTTGGGATTGTTGCCATGTCTCTTTCCAGGCTCTCCTTTCAGTATTTATAAACGTTGCTGAAAGAAAATAAGAATTTGATGCTTTTGATCTTGGACTGACTCGAACTAGGATGTTAGAAACAGATTTGAACAAAGGACACCATTTTATATGGCAAAAGAAGACAGTGCTGATTGATTGGACCATCATTGGCTTGGAGATGCAGAAAGAACAGTTAATCGTCAGTTTGAATTCTCAGGCTAGGCAACTAGATTCTGATTGATGAGGGTGTCGCCATAGGGATGCAACAGGCACTGGCTGTCTCCATGACACTTTTCTATGAAAAGGGTGCAAATTCATTTCCCTGCACAAAGTAGGGTCCTGTGTGTTTATACATGTAACTGCTAGCGTGTTCTCTTTACTACAGCTACTATTACGGAAGAAGTCAGACCCAGTCTAAAATCTGGCCTGATAGATCATTTTCTTCTTTTTTATTCTAAAGACGTTTTTTTCACATACACATTCAATGATGCAGATTCAAGTTTAACGACAAAACGAAAGTTTACACGCAAAATAAATTAAGTTTAATTAGATTAGGCCAAACATTGTCTATGATGAACATTGAAAGATTTCAAAATAAATGATAAAAATATAACCCAACAAATCCTGAGGACGCTTTTCAAAATGTTCCATGATATATCCAAAAGGATTCGTTTACAGGGCCCATGAAGACTCCTTGCTGCAGTTGTACAGGGCTTTAGTGAGGCCACACCATGAGTATTGTGTGCAGTTTTGGTCTCCGAGTCTGAGGAAGGACATTGTTGCTAATGAGGGAGTCCAGCGATGGTTCACCAGACTGATTCCCAGGATGGCAGGACTGGCGTATGAAGGAATCCTATATCGACTGGTATTTAGAAGAATGAAATGGAGGCGGGGTGGTGTGGTTATCATAGAAACATATAAAATCCTGATAGGGCGATTCTTCCTTGTTGCGCCTCTATTAGAAAAGATAGCATAAGTTATAAATATATTTTTCAAAATTGAAATGGTTAAAAGGAAGTGCATTGCACCTGGTATCTATTCACCCTGATCAAAAAATAAATGGAACTAGAATAGAAATACATGGATATGGAAGTTGTACAGATGTTAAAAAGCAGCTTTTCTACAAAAATGCTTGAATGATCTTATGAGTAAAGGCAACAGCTTGGGTTTGCCAAATCAGAAAGAAAGATAGATAGGCTGGTTGACGTTTTGAGCCAGGGTAACAGTTGTGGAATTATTTAATGGAAATAAACACAACAGTATTAGGGAAGGCTGCAAACAGTCAGGCTGCAGTGCCAGAGATTGTGGACAGAAAATAGGATCAGGTTCAGCTGGGAATTGAAGAGCCACTACCGGAGAGGTTGGATTGATTTGGGCTAAAATTCACTGGAGTTTGGAAAGATGGTGGGGTGGGGTGAGATTCTCATAAAAACTGATAAAACTCCGATAGGAATAGACGTAGTAAACATTGGATGGATGTCCCTGATGCTCAGGGAAGCCGGTAACAGGGCTCACAGCCTCAGGACACAGGATGAGCCATTTAGCTCTGAGATATTTCTCCATATCTCACCCAGAGAGTGGTGAGCCTGAGAGAATTCCCTGCAACAGAAAGGAATCGATCACAAAACATTGAATATAGTTCTTACAGTTAAAGGGTGCAGGGAGAAAGTGGGAATAGGGTTATGAGTTGTTTAACCAGCCATGATCATATTCAATGGCCTACTCCTGCTCATATTTTCTGTTTTCATATGTAATTGCATGAGATGGAATGTTACAGTGATGAGGAAACTTTGGGCCTTCGATTATCTGACATCGCAGCTGCTGTTGTTACAGAGTATGAGAAAATACACCCTTACTGGGGTTGATTTAAGAGGCACTTGTATATTGTTAATTGAACACTAGATGGCTCACTAATAGGAGGAAGCACATTGCTCCAATAGCGCTCCATAGCCTCTCGTGCCAGTGCCGTCATTTTTTGATGAAGAAATATTCTCAAGGGTCTGGAAGTCATCACAGTTGATGATTCTAATTCAATTATTTTGTCAGACATGATAGGAGGTGGCACTGAAGTACCAGCTGGTTCTCAACACTGCAAACTGGGCTGAGATACTGAGTGGAAAATATGTCCCAACTTTTTATTTTCATAGTCAGTAGAAAACCCTGAGCTTTAATCCTGGAACTGAATGTAATTAAGAAAGACTTCTTTTTCTGATATTCATTCACAGTATGTGGGCATCACTGGCTAGACCAACATTTATTGCCTATTCCTAATTGCCCAGAGGGCAGTTGAGAGTCAGTGACATTGCTGTGGATCTGGAGTCACATGTAGGCCAGACCAAGTAAGGTTGGCAGATTTCCTTGCAGAAAGGAAGTTAATGAGCTAGATGGTGTTTTTACAGCAATGGTTTTATGGTGATTATATGACTCTTAATTCCAGATTTTTATTGAATTCAAACTCCACCATCTACCCTGACAAGATTCATCCCAGAGCCCCAGAAATTTACCTGGATCTCCAGATTCATTGCAATAATGCCATTATCTCCCCTGTTCACATCCAAACCATTCACTATTAGCTAATGTTTACGAAAAGCCATCTGATATATCTACAGCACCAACTGAAGTACCAATCTGAAATGAGACAAATTCGAAATGAGAAGGAACAGGAGTCATTGGTTTCCTTTCTGAAGAAGGGTCCTGACTTGAAATGCCAGCTTTCCTGCTGCTCCAATGCTGCCTGGCCTGCAGTGCTCCTCAAGCTGTTATCTCAGACTTCAGCATCGGCAGTTCCTACTACCTCTAGTCAATGGTTTAGTTGTTCTGTGTTTATTATGTGTGTCTGCTGGCTAATCTAAATAAACATTACAGAAAAAAAGTGGAGGATGCTTGAAGAATGACATTCAGTTTCTCAGAAAACTAACTGACTAGAAACATCTCTGCAGAGACTGGTACCCATCACCATGTCACCAAGCCGCAGGGCCCTTGAAACTGATCCAGCTCCCTCAGAGCCAGCTCTCAGAATGAACAGAGCCTCCGACGCCAAGGGTCTTGACCCAAAACATCAAACTTTACTGCTCCTCTGATGCTGCTTGGCCTGCTGTGTTTATCCAGCTTCACACCGTGTTATCTCAGACCCTCTGACACTCTTGTTTATATCTGTCAGCCAGGGCTCTCTGTTTGGACCAGGTTAACAGCCCCAATCAGGAAACTCATATTCTATGAGGTCCACCTGGCTGACCTCATTAATAATCACTGCAGACTGGCCACTTCTTTTTTCATCTGCAGGATGAGAGTGTCGCTAACCAGGTCAGTACTTATTGTTCATCCATAATTGCCCAGAGGGTAACTGTGACTACATTGCTGTGGGTCTGGAGTCACATGTAGGCCAGACCAGGTAAGGATGACAGTGAATTTGAGGGATTTTTACAAACAATCTTCTAAAACTTAAGCAGTAGTCAGCACAGTTTTCAAATTGCCAGCAGTGATCTGACATTCATTTGTCCACTCAAATGTTCGCCTTTCTTCAAAAACTTGTCAAAGGAGTCATGACAATGCTGAAATTTGGAATCAACCTCCAATGAAATCCACTTAGCTCATTGAATCTCATGTTTTTCATCCAGAATGGTAACATCTTGGATGGCCTTTGTTTTATGCTTGTTTAGGTGTTACTTGTGTTTATCTCGCACTATGGACCGGGCGAGTCATTTCCGTTCTGGAAAGTTCTGTTTTTGTCAAATTTAAGATCAATTTTATTTAAATTCACTTGTGGGGGGGTTCACATGTGGGGAAATTCACATGTGGGGAATCACCAGCAATCAGCTTTTATTACTTAGGATGGGCAATAAAATTGGCTCTTTACAACTGATCAAAGAGTTAATGCAAATGGTATAAGTGTCATTCCCAGGTTTAGCTGAACATAAACAAAGTATGTACAGTGTTTTGACAGTTTGTGGTGGTTTCTTGGCTCAGCACGGCCTCAGTGTGGACTTCTGGTCTTGAGGTGATTCCTTGAAATGTAATCCCACAGTAGCTAAGCACTTAAGAAAGACTGTAATGTTTGAACTTGCAGCTTTATTTCTTTCTACTTAAACCTAAGGAGATCTGTGATGTGTAGCTTTTAACTCTGTTCTGTATATTTTACGCTACACTGTGATGTTTAACATTTAACCTTGTTCTTTCTTTCTGCTTTGTTCTTACAATTCTGTGCCGAGTTACTTATCCCGAAGATGGTACCGTCAATGTTATACTGTACTCCTGTGCTTTCGTATTTCAGTACACGTGACAATAAAATCGAAATGTAAAATCAAAATCACATCATCAACATATACACCACAGTTTTATAATCTTTCTGGTACCTTGATGGTTAAACAGTTAAAAGTTGTTGGTGCACTTTTCATTCAAAAAAGCATGTCTCTATAATGATAAAGTCTATCTCGTGTTAGGAAACCTGATATTTCTTTGCCTGTGTCAGTCTATAGGATAGCTAACTGTCTTTTAAAGAGTCAATTTTTGGAACAAATCAGTCTTAATCCAACCCTCTCTGATCATATATGGTTCAGGCTTTGTTACTGTGTTGATTCTGTAATAATGGACACTCAGGCCTTGTGACCCATTCAGTGTCAACACCATCACAAAATATGAGGCCTAGCGACTATAACTCAGCTCAATAACTTGATTGTCCATCGTAAATCAGATCTCTCCCCACACTAAAACCACCTTCTCTGGTTGAGCCTGTAAAGAATCTTTTAGTGGACAATATATCGCCTCCATTAACATTATTTATAGCTAAAGATGCATTTTCTGGCTAACTTAGAAAACTCAATTTATGAGCCTGTTATTGCCTTTCTAAGACACTTCAATAGTTTTTCAGAGATAGTATAATGTTCTATTTAAATTTGTAAGCACCTCTACACTATCTAATCTGAAAACTGGAGGTTGAATTTTGCAAGTTCAATTTCTGATTTAGCCTCAAGCCATTCCAATGTTTTTATTACTTTAATTTTTATTTCTTTCACCACTGTAAATACACCTGTCACAACCATCGTCCATGTCATAGTATATCTTAAAGACATTAATATGGCATTCTTGTTGACTTTCTTTTCTCCTGTCTCGAGTGCTCAAAACGTAACTCATACCGATGAATTTCTATTCGATTTGATAAGGCTGGCAAACCCTTTGTCTTTAACAGTTACCTGGAGGTGGTTATAATAATACATTTTCTACAGCAATAAAATTCCTTTGGCATTTTTACCTGCTTGACTTGTCATTGTTTGTGGAGAATTTTTTGAACTCCTCTTGACCATTTTTCTTAGGTTTTCTCGAAAGCATGGCACACACACATCCCTGATCTGCCCAATGCTTTCTACACTCAGTTCGAGCAGATAGCCAGAGGTGCAGTGCCACCTGTCCCAACAGCCGAGGACCCAACTGCCCCCTCCATCACTACGGTAGATGTCAGACCCGTCTTCTTGAGAAGGGCCTAGACGGAGTCCCCGGCCATGCTCGGTAATCCTATGTGGACCAACTGGCGGAGGTATTCACTGACATCTTCAACCTCTCCCACCTACAAGCCAAAATCCCCACCTGCTTCAAGAAGACCACCATCATACCCTTACTGAAGAAAACACATGCAGTGTACTTTAGTGACCACCGCCCAGTGGCTCTGACTTCAGTAATTAAAAAGTGCTTTGAGATGCTGGTCATGGCCCACGTCAACTCCAGCCTCCTATTCTGCCTCAATCCCCTGCAATTTGCCTACCAACATAACAGGTCCACAGCGGACGCCATTTCCATCGCCCTGCACTCATCCCTGGAACATCTCAATCCCAATGATAGGTACGTCAGGCTCATATTCATTTCCTGCCTGCTAACCTCATCCCACCCCCTTGACCTGTCCGTCCTCCCCGGACTGACCTATCCCCTCCCTACCTCCCCACCCATATTCTCCTCTCCACCTATCTTCTCCTCTCTCCATCTTCAGTCCACCTCCCCTTCTCTCCCTATTTATTTCAGAATCCCCTCCCCATCTCCCTTTTCTGATGAAGTGTCTAGGCCCGAAACGTCAGCTTTTTTGCTCCTAAGATGCTGCTTGGCCTGCTGTGTTCATCCAGCTCCACACTTTGGTATCTTGGATTCTCCATTATCCTCTCCAGACTGATCTCAAAACTCTGAGACCTAGGTCTCGGCTCCGCCCTGTGCAACTGGATCCTCCGCTTCCTGACCCACAGAGCCTAATCAGTGAGGATCGACAACAGCACCTCCTCCATGCTAATCTTCAACAGCGAATCAGAGGGTGACTGAGAGTCATCACCGTGGAATTCTGGAAGACATTGCCACGGCCTTCACGACTGTCCAGGAACCCTCTGCAGGACACCCTTCATGAGATGGCAAAGAAGGGTAGTGAACCAGGGAGTGGCTGAGAATTATCACAGAGAATTCTGGGAGAAATCGCCGAAGTCATCATGACTTTATAACATGTCAGAGAAAACCTGGTGCTAAGCATCAAACACTGCAAAGCTGCAAATACACCCTCCCTTCTCCTGTGGCCCAAAGAAAAAGAGCTTTGTTGGGAGGATAACAGGCAAGATAAAGGTGTCCAATGATGCAGCTGTTAGGAGAGTGGGCCAGTGTTGGAGTGGAAATGCTGAGGCCGTTGCTCAAGAGGTTTCTGTCATCAGGAGGCTAAGCAGGTGGTTGGATAATGGCTTTTTAACTCTCTTTCTTTGTGGACAGAAGGCAGTAGGGCTGGCAATTAGAGACTTCCGGTGTATGTGGGGGCTGCGCCTGTGAGAAGTGCATCTGGCTGCAGGTCCTGACAGACTGTGTCAGGGACCTGGAGCTCGATGCACTCAAAATCATCCGAGGTGCAGAGAGCACCATTGATGAGAGCTATAGTGAAGTGATCACTCCTAAGGCTGCCATTCCTGTGTTATATTGTTTGGAGGGGGGTGGTGGATGTGAGACCTTTCAGGAGCTAGTAGCAGCAGAGCAGTCAGGCCAGTGGCACTGTGACCAGCTCAGAGGGAAGGGGTGCTGTCAGACAGAGCAGCACTGATAGGAGCCTCAGTTGTGAGTGGGACAGACAGGAGATTCTGTGGCCACAGAAGAGACACCAGAATAGTGCAACGAAGTGTGGAGCTGGATGAACACTGCAGGGCAAGCAGCATCTTAGGAGCACAAAAGCTGACGTTTCGGGCCTAGGTCCTTCATCAGCAAAGAGGGATGGGGAGAGGGCTCTGAAATAAATAGGGAGAGAGGGGGAGGCGGATTGAAGATGGATAGAGGAGAAGATAGGCAGAGAGGAAAGTATGGGTGGGGAGGTAGGGAGGGGATAGGTCAGTCCGGGGAGGACGGACAGGCCAAGGGGGCGGGATGAGGTTAGTAGGTGGGAAATGGAGGTGTGGCTTGAGGTGGGAGGAGGGGATAGGTGCTCCTATGATGTTGTTTGGCTGCTGTGTTCATCCAGCTCCACACTTTGTTATCGCGGATTCTCCAGCATCTGCAGTTCCCATTACCTCTGATACAATTTTAAGCTCACTGCGAAGCCTCTTCCAGGACACCTTACCTGAAGAAGTTACCTTCCTCCCTCTGGACCAAACTCAGGGGATCTCTCTCCCACTGCAACTCTCTTGTCGTCCCCGCCTCCCTAACCTGTTCTTCCTCTCACCTATCCCCTCCTCCCACCTCAAACCGCACCTCCATCTCCCACCTACTAACCTCATCCCGCCCCCTTGACCTATCTCTCCTCCACGGACTGACCTATCCCCTCCCTACCTCCCCACCCAGGACTGGCAGCTCAATGTTCAAGGATACAGAAGCTACAGCCGTGACAGAAGTACAAGTAACCAAGGAGAGAGGTTGCCCTTTTGATAAGGAAAGACATAACAACAGTGCTTAGAGAGGATATTGTTAGGGGTCATCAAATCAAGCCATATGGTTAGAACATAGAAACAAGATGGGGATGGTCACTCTGTTGGGACTGTATTATAAAGCCCCCAAATAGCCAGCAGGTACTACAGGAGCAGATGTGTAGAGAGATTGCAGATACTTGTAGAAATGATAGTGTAGTATCATTTGGAGATTTTAATTTTCCCTGTTTTGACTGGGGCACCCAGAGTGTAAAAGTCCCAGATGGGATGGAATTTGTCAAATGTGTGCAGGAAGTTTGCTGAAATGAATATGTAGAGGGCCCTACCTGGGAGGATGTAACACTGGGCCTACTCTTAGGAAACGAGGTCAGCCAAGTGAATGAAGTGTCAGTCAGAGAGCACTTTGGATCCAGTGACCATAACTCTCTTAGTTTTAACATAGTTATGAAAATAGTTAGGAAAGGTCCACAGGTGAAGGTGCTAAACTGGAGCAGGGCCAATTTTGGGAACTGAGAGGAAGATTAGCCATGATTGTAATGATCAGGGGCTGATTTCCACCTCCCAAATGTCATCTTCTTAAACAAGCAACTCATTCTTCTTCTGGTAGTCAATAACATCTGAGGCAGAGGCCTGAGATAACAAGGTGTAGAGCTGGATGAACACAGCAGGCCAAGCAGCATCAGAGGAGCAGGAAGACTGATAGAATCTCTGCAGGGTGGCATCAGGCCATTCAGCCTATTGACTTCACACCAACCATCCCATCCAGACCCTCCTCCTTAGGCTAATGCACCAGCCTGCGCATCCCTGGACACTGCAGGGGTAATTTAGTACGGCCAATCCATGTAACTGGCAAATTTTTGGATTACAGCAGGAGACTGGAGCAAACCCACGCAGACACAGGGAGAATGTGCAAACTTGACACTGGTAGTTGCTCGTGTGCAGAATCAAACCCAGGTCCCTGGCACCGTGAGGCAGAAGTGCGAACCATTGAGCCATCATGCCAAACCATCAATATTCTCATTGCCTCAACAAAGCACTGTAGTATACTTTGAAGGGAATGTTGTGATATGCAATCATACATCTGAAATAGGAACAGGAGTACAAGATAACAAAGTGTGAAGCTGGGTGAACACAGCAGGCCAAGTAGCATCTGTGCTCCTGTGCATCTGCAGTTCCGATTATCTCTAGGAACAGGAATATATGTGTTCATATAAGAAAAGGTAATGGTAAAGTTGCCATTGTCCTACCAGAACACAGCTGCTCTCTCATTAAAGAGAGATAACTGGAGGTGTTTTAAGCTTAGCAAGAGGAGAGTCAGACTGCCATAGAGTCATGCAGCATGGAAACCGACCCTTTGGTCCTACCAGTCCATGCCAACCATGTTTCTAAAATAAACTAGTCCCTCTGCCTGCATTTGACCCATATCCCTCCAAATAATTCTTATTCATGTACTGATCCAGATATCTCATAAGTGTTGTAACTATACTCACATCCACCACTTTCTCTGGAAGTACATTTTAGATGCAAAACACTCTGCATAAAAAAAATGCCTCGTCTTTTCAAATGGTATTTTTCTCCTCTGACCTTAAAAATATGCCCCCTAGTCTTGAAACCCCCCGCCCTGGGGAAAAGACACCTGCCATTCATCTTATCTATACCCCTCATGATTTTATAAACCTCTGTCAGGTCACCCCTCAACCTTCTACGCTCCAGCGCAAAAAAGTCCCAGCCAATCTGCCTCTCCTCATAACTCAAACTTTCCATTCCTGGTAACATCCTGGTAAAGTTCTTCTGAACTCCATCCAGTTGGATAATAGCCTTCCTGTAGCAAGGTGAGCAGAACTGCACACAATCCTCCAAAAGCGGCCTCACCAATGTCCTGAACAATGTCAACATAATATAACGAGAGAGTGAGGAGAGTCCTTCATGTTAAAGATGGTGTGTTAATACCCTTGTCAACAAATAATTCCATTGAGTAAGTTGTTTTCCTTTACTTCAGTTGTTTTCATTCAAATTGAGGTCAATGGTATATTTTGGGGCATGATTGCTGCTTTGTTTGGTGCCTGCTAATTTTACGATATATTACATAGCTACATTGCCTTAAAGCCATACAAGTCCATGAAAAAATAGAGAGGCAATTTTAATGGGAAAATTATTAAGCAAGTCGACCTGAAATCTAGTGCTTTGATGGGGCATAAAATATTTTATGATGGCTCCATGGCTTTACACAGAGTGACAGCTGCTAACTTTAGCATAAAGTAGACAGCCGCACAATCTTGCATCTTGTCAATTCAAGAATGAAATGTAACCTTACCTCATCTGTGTATGCAATTAAGTTAATGCGGATAAATGAGTGATAAATGAATAATGATTTAAATGGGTTACATTTGGTTCTGGTATCTAGTTAATTCTGGCAGGCTTGTATATTTCGCTCAGCCTTTTTCACTTGACAGTAAAATGATTTAAATGTCAACTATACAGAATGGATCAGTAGTCATATGTAGACTGGGTGTAGCAGGAGGTGGCCAGGACCATAACTGTGAGAAAGGCCTGAATCTACCTTACTCCTTGGAAGAGGTTTCATAAGATGGGTTTCAGTCACTCAGAGATAGCAAGAGCTGCAGCTGATGCAAGTCAGAGCCATTACAGTGTGGAGCTGTTCAGGCGGCATCAGAACAGGAAAATCGACATTTCAGGTTTGCACCCTTCATCAGGACTGGGACGGGGAGAAGAGGGTGTAAATAAATGGGGAGGTGGGGCTGAGGGAAGGTTAGGTTGGATGGTGGTAGTTGGATGCAGGTAGGGCATTGTGGAAATAGCTCATGGAAAGGATGGGGTGGAACGGTAGGAAAGGACATGGACAGGTTTTGTCAGGTCAAGTAGGCGATGATGAGAGGGACCGTCTTCCAAGGGTGCCCATCTTGAAGAAGTTGTCCTCTGCCCTTCGAAAAGATCTCTGCGTCTCTCTCCCACTGTACCCCACTGGTGATCTTCTCTGCCTTAAAGCTCTTCAAAATCTCCCCACCCTCAGCCTTATCCCATGTCCAACCTTCCCTCTCATCCCTGCTTCCTTGATCTGACACAACCTGTCCACCTTCCTTCCCACCTATACGCCCCAACCTTCCAACTGGCCAATCTCCACTACCCACTTTCTGCATCTACCTAACACCATCCCACCTACCCACACCGAGCCCGACTCCACTCCCTCTATTTATTTCCAAGCTCTCTTCCCTGTCCCTAGTCCTGATAAAGGGTGTAAACCTGAAATGTTGACTTTCCTGTGTTCATCCAGCCTCACATTTTATTATCTTGGGATCTCCAGCATCTGCAGTTCCCATTATCTCTGATACTATGTTGACTTTCCTGCTCTTTTGATGCTGCCTGACCTCCTATGTTCCTCCAGCTCCACACTGTACCAGGTCTAAATGAGTCACCCTTAATCCAAAACCCTGTTCCCTACTTCAAGATTCCAATAAACATCTTTCCAACATATGTCCCGTCAAACACCTTAGAATCTTGATCAGAATCTAGGTTGCCCCTCTTCTAAGCTCTAATGAATAAAGAACTAACCTGTTTAAGCCATTGTTAACGTCAACCCTTCATCAGAAACCGCACAAAGGTGACTTCCAGGAAATAGTGGGCTGTGAATCCCATTTCCCAAAAGGAAAAACAAACCCCTTCATCCAGGAATCAGCCGGCTGAATCTTTTGAACTTTCACCAAAGCCAGCCTCTGTTTGAAACAGGGAACAAAAGTGTGCAAATTACTCAATGTGCAAGTGTACAACACCCTGCCAATTCCAATGAGAACACCTATTTCTAAACACCAAACTCCCCAAAATAAAGAATGAACAAAAACTTTGCCAAGGAAAAGAAAAATTCAGTCCATTGTTCGCAAATCAACAAACAAACTACATTAACTCTGCACACCCACAATAAATAGAAAATGTGGATCACCCTTAATCTTTAAGGGTGCTGCTATATACATACTTTCAGCATGGAAACTCCATCTCCAGCCACTCCTGTCAATTATCAACACCTCTAGTGAAAATAAAATTTGCAGGCTTCACAATGGAGCTGAACTTTATTCAAACTCTTTTGTATGACTGATCTGACATTCCACATTCCTCCACTGATGTTGATCACTCAAAAATGGGAGGTTCAGAATTTCTCCTGGATTACTGTGAGACCACATTATTGTTTAATCTGAAAATAGCTCTCTAAAGTACAGGTTATGACCAGGCTCCAAAATTGAAAGCAGTATCCCGGACAGAGACTGACTCTATACAACTGGCTAATAAACTCATTCATTATCTCAATATAGTAATATAACCATGACATTACTGGTCGAGTAATCTAGGAGGCTAGAGGAATGAGCCAGAGACATGAGTTAAAGTGTTTCTGAGGCATTCAGACTCAATTAATTATATAAATAGGAAAAGAAGAAGATAGTAACAGTAATGATAAGCATGCACTGACATCTATATCAGAAATGCTCTTTGGGGATGGAAATCTGCTGTCTTTATGTGGTTTGACCTGTAAATGGCTCCAGACCTACAGAGTCATTTGAATTTTGTGTTCAAGAAAGCTGCATTTTTGATGTAATGTCTAGCCTGTACCACTGTGTGGAAGTTATAAAATCATGGAGTAGATAATGTCATATTCTTGCACACTTCCTCCATAATGGCGAACCGGCCATTGTAGATACTCCCTGTGTTGACATGTCTGTATAAGGGCTAACAGCAGTGTTTGGAGGTGCATGGGCTACCAGGAGCCAACATAGACGTTATAAAAGGTCATGGGAGAATGGGTGGGGAGGCCTAGGTTGGCAGGTGTGTGACCATTGGTTAGCGTGGATGGGGCACAGGGATTGTGTAGGGGACACACGAGGGGCGATGACTGAGATGGGTTTTTGTTTTCTCTTCTCTCAAATAAGCTTTGATACAGCGATCCCAGAATGAAAACCAGGTACTCCAGGCGGTGCGGCATCGTTGGTCAAGGACAGTATTACAGTTGCAGAAAGGATGTTTGGGGACTCGTCAACTGAGGTAGTATGGGCTGAGGTTAGAAACAGGAAAGGAGAGGTCACCCTGTTGGGAGCTTTCTATAGGCCTCCGAATAGTTCCAGAGATGTAGAGGAAAGGATAGCAAAGATGATTCTCGATAGGAGTGAGAGAGACCGGGCAGTTGTCACGGGGGACTTCAACTTTCCAAATATTGACTGGGAACACTATAGTTCGAGTACTATAGATGGGTCAGTTTTTGTCCATTGTGTGCAGGAGGGCTTCCTGACACAGTATGTAGATAGGCCAACAAGGGGCGAAGCCACATTGGATTTGGTACTGGGTAATGAGCCCAGCCAGGTGTTAGAATTGGAGGTAGGTGAGCACTTTGGTGATAGCGATCACATTTCTGTTATATTTACTTTAGTGATGGAAAGGGATAAGTGTATACCACTGGGCAAGAGTTATAGCTGGGGGAAAGGCAAGTACGATGAGATTAGGCAAGATTTAGGGAGCATAGGATGGGGAAGGAAACTGCAAGGGATGGGCACATTAGAAATGTGGAGCTTTTTCAAGGAAAAGCTCCTGTGTGTCCTAGATAAATATGTACCTGTCAGGCAGGGAGGAAGCTGTAGAGTGCAGGAGCTGTGGCTTATGAAGGAGGTGGAATCTCTGGTCAAGAGGAAGAAGAAGGCTTATGTTAGGATGAGATGTGAAGGCTCCGTTGGGGCGCTTGAGGGCTGCAAGGTAGCCCGGAAAGACCGAAACAGAGAGCGCAGAAGAGCTGGGAGGAAACATGAGAAGTTGTTGGCGGATAGGATCAGAGTAAACCCTAAGGCTTTCTATAGGTATTTAAGGAATAAAAGAATGACGAAAGTAAGATTAGGCCCAATCAAGGATAGTAGTGGGAAGTTGTGTGTGGAGTCAGATGAGATAGGGGAAGTGCTAAATGGATATTTTTCAACAGTATTCAATCTAGAAAACGACAATGTTGGCGAGGAGAATAATGAGGTACAGGCTACTAGACTAGGTGGGATTGAGGTTCACACAGAAGAGGTATTAGAAATCCTTCAGAGGGTGAAGATACATAAGTCCCCTGGGCCGGATGGGATTTATCCTCGGATCCTCTGGGAAGCCAGGGAGGAGATTGCCGAGCCTTTGGCATTGATCTTTAACTCGTCATTGTCTACAGGAATAGTGCCAGATGACTGGAGGATAGCAAATGTGGTTCCCCTGTTCAAGAAGGGGAGTAGAGACAACCCTGATAATTATAGACCAGTGAGCCTTACCTCAGTTGTTGGTAAAGTGTTGGAAAAGGTGATAAGGGATAGGATTTATAATCATCTAGAAAAGAATAAATTGATTAGGGATAGTGAGCACGGTTTTGTGAAGGGAAGGTCGTGCCTCACAAACCTTATTGAATTCTTTGAGAAGGTGACCAAACAGGTAGATGAGAGTAAACCGGTTGATGTGGTGTATATGGATTTCAGCAAGGCGTTCGATAAGGTTCCCCACAATAGGCTATAGTACAAAATGCAGAGGAATGGAATTGTGGGAGATATAGCAGTTTGGATCGGAAATTGGCTTGCTGAAAGAAGACAGAGGGTGGTAGTTGATGGGAAATGTTCATCCTGGAGACTAGTTACTAGTGGTGTACCGCAAGGGTCGGTGTTGGGTCCACTGCTGTTTGTCATTTTTATAAATGACCTGGATGAGGGTGTAGAAGGATGGGTTAGTAAATTTGCAGACAACACTAAGGTCGGTGAAGTTGTGGGTAGTGATGAAGGCTGGTGTAGGTTGCAGAGAGACAAAGATAAGCTGCAGAGCTGGGCTGAGAGGTGACAAATGGAGTTTAATGCAGACAAGTGTGAGGTGATGCACTTTGGTAGGAGTAACCGGAAGGCAAAGTACTGGGCTAATGGTAAGATTCTTAGCAGTGTAGATGAGCAGAGATATCTCGGTGTCCATGTATACAGATCCTTGAAAGTTGCCATCCAGGTTGACAGGGCTGTTAAGAATGCATACAGTGTTTTAGCTTTTATTAATAGAGGGAGTGAGTTCCGGAACCAAGAGGCTATGGTGAAGCTGTGCAAAACTCTGGTGCGGCCGCACTTGGAGTATTGTGTACAGTTCTGGTCACCGCATTATAGGAAGGATGTGGAAGCTTTGGAAAGGGTGCAGAGGAGATTTACTAGGATGTTGCCTGGTATGAAGGGAAGGTCTTACGAGGAAAGGCTGAGGGACTTGAGGCTGTTTTCATTAGAGAGAAGAAGGTTGAGAGGTGACTTAATTGAAACATATAAAATAATCAGAGGGTTAGACAGGGTGGGTAGGAAGAGCCTTTTTCCTGGGATGGTGTCGGCGAGCACGAGGGGGCATAGCTTTAAATTGAGGGGTGAAAGCTTTAGGACAGATGTCAGAGGTAGTTTCTTTACTCAGAGAGTAGTAAGGGAATGGAACGCATTGCCTGCAACGGTAGTAGATTCGCCAACTTTAGGTACATTTAAGTCGTCATTGGATAAGCATATGGACGTACATGGAATAGTGTAGGTTAGATGGGCTTAAGATCGATATGACAGGTCGGCACAACATCGAGGGCCAAAGGGCCTGTACTGTGCTGTAATGTCCTATGTTCTATGTTCTATGTACTCACTCTCAGCTTGTGTTTTTTAAGCCCAGAAAATGCTTGACTTATGGTCCTGACCCAGGAACTTTAAATCTGAGCCATAGATAGGGTGCAACTGAAGCTGATCAAGTTTGATGACTGAGTCTGTCGGGGCTGTTCTACAAAGTGGAATCGGCTTTTCTTTCCTGCTGTTTACATGAGAGGTAATAAATTCTTCGGGTGATTGCTTAGCGGCTGTTTCCTCTGACTAGAGTGTTTAGGAGCTGCAGACATTGTCTCAGTGTAAATGGGTAAGAGGTTAGAACTGAGGTGAGGAGAAATTCCTCACTAACAGGGCTTTGAAGGCAATAGTTTTCACTCAGAATGTTGTGAGTCTTTGGAAATATCAGCTCCAGAAGACCAAAGTTGCACTCTCAACGTAGTCAATAGTGAGATTGACAGATCGACTTGGTAGGAATTAGGAGATGGCTGGTTAGGATGGCAAATTATAAAAGTTATGGGGCGGCACGGTGGCTCAGTGGTTAGCACTGCAGCCTCACAGCACCAGGGACCCGGGTTCAATTCCCACCTCGGGCGACTGTCTGTGTGGAGTTTGCACATTCTCCCCGTGTCTGCGTGGGTTTCCTCCACGTGCTCCGGTTTCCTCCCACAGTCCAAAGATGTGCAGGCTAGGTGGATTGGCCGTGCTAAATTGCCCATAATGTTCAGGGGCGTGTGGGTTATAGGGGGATGGGTCTGGGTGGGATGCTTCAAGGGGCGGAGCGGACTTGTTGGGCCGAAGTGCCTGTTTCCACACTGTAAGGAATCTAATCTTAAGCAAGACTCTTAATTGGATGGCAATGTGGGCTTGAAAGGCTTGTTCCTGCTCCCTCTTCCATGTTCTTCAGGAACTGAAATTCTTTCAGTGTCAGACTTGATAGAGGTGTTCAAAATGATCAGAGGTATAGATAGAGTGGACAACCAAAGACTTTCTCCTAGGTGGAGGTGGATATTACGAGGGGATATAGTTTTAAAGTGAGTGGAGGTAGATACAGGGGAATGTCAGAGGTAGGTTCTGTGCTCAGAGAGTGGTAGGGGCGTGGAATGCATTGCCGGAGAGGGTCGTGGTGTTGGCCTCATTGGGGGCATTTAAGTGGCTATTAGATAGGCATATGGATGTCAGTATAAGGGAGGGGTGGAGGTTAGACCTTAGGGTTAGGGTAAAAGTTCGGCACAACATTGTGGGCCAAAGGGCCTGTACTGTTCTATGTTCTATGTTCTATCATTGTTTAGTTAGTGACAAAGATAACAAAATGTAGAGTTGGATGAACACAGCATGCCAAGCAGCATCTTAGGAGCACAAAAGCTGACGTTTCGGGCCTAGACCCTTCATCAGAGAGAGGGGGATGGGGAGAGGGTTCTGAAATAAATGGGGAGAGAGGGGGAGGCGGACCGAAGATGGATAAAGGAGAAGATAGGTGGAGAGGCGAGTATGGGTGAGAGGTGGGGAGGAGATAGGTCAGTCCGGAGGACGGACAAGTCAAGGAGGCGGGATGACGTTAGTAGGTGAGAAATAGAAGTGCGGCTTGAGGTGGGAGGAGGGAATAGGTGAGAGGAAGAACTGGTTAGGGAGGCGGGGACCAGCTGGGCTTGTTTTGGAATGCAGTGGGAGGAGGGGACAAGCTGGGCTGGCTTTGGGATGCAGAGGGGGAGGGGGAGATTTGGAAGTTTCCTCTACATTGGGGAGACCAAGCGGAGGCTTGGGGACCGCTTTGCAGAACACCTCCACTCGGTTCGCAATAAACAACTACACCTCCCAGTTGTGAACCATTTTAACTCCCCCTCCCATTCTTTAGATGACATTTCCATCATGGGCTCCTGCAGTGCCACCATGATGCCACCCGAAGGTTGCAGGAACAGCAACTCATATTCCGCTTGGGAACCCCGCAGCCCAATGGTATCAATGTGGACTTCACAGGCTTCAAAATCTCCCCTTCCCCCACCGCATCCCAAAACCAGCCCAGCTCGGCCCCTCCCCCCACTGCATCACACAACCAGCTCAGCTCTTCCCCTCCCCCCACTGTATCCCAAAACCAGCCCAGCTTGTCCCCTTCCCCCACCGCATCCCAAAACCAGCCCAGCT
Organism: Stegostoma tigrinum; assembly: GCF_030684315.1. Taxonomy (NCBI): domain Eukaryota; kingdom Metazoa; phylum Chordata; class Chondrichthyes; order Orectolobiformes; family Stegostomatidae; genus Stegostoma; species Stegostoma tigrinum. The sequence continues at coordinate 179,041,820 of NC_081354.1, read as the reverse complement.
CGTTCCCCTCCCCCCACTGCATCACACAACCAGCTCAGCTCTTCCCCTCCCCCCACTGTATCCCAAAACCAGCCCAGCTTGTCCCCTCCCCCCACTGCATCCTAAAACCAGCCCAGCTCGTCTCCGCCTCTCTAACCTGTTCTTCCTCTCACCTATCCCCTCCTCCCACCTCAAGCCGCACCTCCATTTCCCACCTACCAACCTCATCCCTCCTTCTTGACCTGCCAGTCCTCCCCGGACTGACCTATCCCCTCCACACCTCCCTACCTGTACTCTCCTCTCCACCTATCTGCTCCTCTATCCATCTTCGGTCCGCCTCCCTTTCTGACCCTACTTATTTCAGAACCCTCTCCCATCCCCCTCTCTGATGAAAGGTCTAGGCCCGAAACTTCAGCTTTTGTGCTCCTGAGATGCTGCTTGGCCTGCAGTGTTCATCCAGCTCCACACTTTGTTATCTCGGATTCTCCAGCATCTGCAGTTCCCATTATCTCTGATCACAATTAGTTATGACAAAGATGGTTTTGCTTCAATGTCTCATTTGTATCCAGCAGCCACTTTTGAGCTCTATATTGCGACAGACACCACACACCACAAAAGACCGCATCAACTATATGGTGCTTGAGAATGGCTTAAAGCTGGGTAACTGAGAGCCTTTTATATAACTTCGCTACTTAAGAGGTAGAGGAAACCACTTCAGGCAACATTAACTCACAATATCGAATACAAGGATGCCTGGGACGCCCTGGAACCTTTGCAAACAGGGTTGGAGAAAAGAATGATTGCTATTTCTGCCACACTCTGCAGTCCACCTGAGAGTGCTTCCAACAGGAAGTGCAATGGGCAGGATTTTCAAGATTCTCTTTATAACATGATGGAGAGGATGGGAGGCAGGGCTACTAACTGAGGTGGCAGCATTTTGGATGATGAGGGCTCTAGGCTGGCAGAACTGCCCATAAGGTGGATGTCCAATTTGGCTCATTAAGGAAATATAACTGAAGAGCACTTATAAACATGAAAGTTAAACTGAAACTGTAAGTTAAAATTAAGAGAGTCCTGAACTATGACACCCAAGTCCATTTGTGCTTCAGATTTCTGAAGTGTTTCCCCATTTAGAAAAAGGGCTATGCCCTTAATCTTCCCACTAAAGTGCCGAACCTCACACTTTCCCAAATTGTATTCCAGTAAGGTCAACATGATGCCTCAGTAGTTAGCACTGCTTCCTGACAGTGCCTGGGCCCCTGGTTCAATCCCAGCCTTGGACAGCTGTCTGTGTAGACTTTGCACATTCTCCCCGTGTCTGCAAGGGTTTCCTTCAGGTGCTCCAATTCCCCCCCACTGTCCAAAGATGTGCAGGTTAGGTGGATTGGCCATGCTAAATTGTCCCAGAGTGCCCAGGGATGAGCAGGTTACACAATTTAGCCATGGTAAATGCAGGGTCACAGGGATAAGGTGGATTTCGGTGGGATGCTCTGCATGGCATACTTTCACACTGTGGGGAATCCTTGATCTGCCACTTCCACGCCCACTCTTCTAGCCTGTGCAAGTCCTTCTGCAGCATCTTTGCTACCTCAATCCTACCACCCCTACACATGCCTTTTAATTATGTTTTTTGGTGAGGCACGCTCTCACCTCATACTGCAGCTGGAAGCAGCTCCGAAACTGGAAAATTAGCACTCAAGGATTCTGATTCTGCCTTGTAATAAGATACAAAAGCTGCCGCCATGCTGACGAGGGGAAGGCAGCCTCACTGGAAACTCAAAGGGGCGGCTGTCTTCCTATTCCTCCCTCCACAACTCCCACAAGGAGCTAACCCAGTTCCTGTTTCCTAATGCCATGAAGCTTCTTGGCGTTCAGAGTTAAACATGGGCAAGGAAACCTCTTGTTGATTACCAGGGACTGACAGCTTCCCCCCCTCAGGTGATGAATCAGGGCTCCTCTATGCATAGCACCACTTGCAGGAAGCACTGAGGACTGTAGTGATTGTAGTGAGGTTAGCCAACTGGACCTCATACAAAACAAAGTGTGGGGCTGGATCTTAGGAGCTGTTTGGCCTGCTGTGTTCATCTAGCCCCACACTTTGTTATCTTGGAATCTCCAGCATCTGCAGTTCCCATTAAATCTGGACCTCATAGAATATGAGTTTCCTCACATCAGGTTTGCTTCTTTGGAAAAGGACACAAAATCTGAGCTGTTTGGTTGTTGAATCTCTTATGAGTGAAAAACAGTTCTGCCTAATCTCTCCACACCCCTTTTGATTTTGAAAACTTTGGTCAGATCTCGCCTTAACCTTGTCCTCCCCAAGGAAAACAATGTTGACATCTCTGACCCATTGCCAGAATTGAAATTTCTCGGATCAGAATTTATGGTCCACTTAAGCCTCCTCCACCTTACCTCATCTAGCTTAAACCCTGAGTTCCTCCTTCCTCATGTGTTGACCCGTCCTCCCCTTAAACACAACCATTCTACTCACTTCAACTACTCCCTGTGATAGTGAGCTCCACATCCTCACAGCTGTATGGAGAAGTTCCTTCTCAGTTCCTTATCTGAAAAGGTATGTCACCTAGTAAACTGGAAAAGAGAAACTTATATTGAGCCTTCATCTGTTAATAGAACACAGAACATAGAACTTTACAGTGCAGTACAGGCCCTTCGGCCCTCGATGTTGCGCCAACCTGTGAAACCAATCCGAAGCCCATCTACCCTTCACTATTCCATTATCATCCATATGTTTATCCAATGACCATTTAAATGTCCTTAAAGTTGGCAAGTCAATGATTTAACTTCAGCCATGGTGCAATGTCCAGTTTGAACTAGAGGTCAAGAACTTGGAAAGGGCACACACTAGAATTATTAAAAGAAAGACTTCTGCTTTTTGGAGAGACTTGACCAAGTCTAACTGTTTTTGTTAGAGTAGAGAAGGTTAAGAGGAGATTTGATAGAGGTGATCAAAATTACAAGGATGTAGAATAGAATAATGATGGAAAAACTGTTTCTATTATCACTGGACCACAGGAGATCAAGGGGAAACCAGATAGAAGTTCATAAGATTGTGAGTGGCATGGATAGAGTGGAAAATTTGACGTGTTTTTTTCCAAGGGTGAAGGGGTTAATTACTAGATGACACAGTTTCAAGGTGTGAGGGGTGAAGTTTAAAAGACATGTGCAAGGTAAGTTTTTCCCACAAAGGGTGATGAGTGCCTGGAATGCACTGCAAGAAGAGGTGGTAGAAACAGACACGTAGCAACATTCAAGAAGCACCTAGACAAGTACATGAATAGAGGGATAACGATCCTGTAAGTGAAGCCAGTTTTAGTAAGGAAGGGATAAGGTGTCAATGCAGATTTGAAGGCCAAAGGGCCTGTATGTGTGCTGTATTGCTCTTTGTTCTTTGTAACTAGAGAATACAGACTTTTGGTAATTGGTTTCAAAACAGAGCAAGTATGGGGAAGTGGGAATAAATTGTTCTGATTCAGAAATCACCGTTTGAAAGGGTCATGTAAGCATGTTTGATAGTAACTTGCAAACCAGAATTAGATCAATTTTTTAAAAAAAACTTTTTAACACTTTAAAATAAACTATTTTCAAAAAAAGCTATGGAAACGAACAGGGAAGTGGAGTTAATTGGCTTCCTCTTTCAAACTGCTGGTGAGGGCTTAAAGTCTTTCAGTGCTGAGTACCTTCAGGATTCTAATGTCCTATCTCACCATAAATGCATCTAGTAACACCATCCTGCCTTAAGCAATCAAGGTCAGGCAGATGGAGGTTACATCAAGAAAAGGCCAGAGGGTAATTTAGAACCCAAAATATCCACGTTCCCTGGTTAATACATGGCCCTTCCACAATCCCCTAGCTTGAAAATTATTGTATTAATTCATGGGACACAGACTTCACTGACCAGGCCATCATTTATTGTCCATCCCTACTGGCCTTTGGGAAGGTAATGGTGAGCTGCTCCCCTGAATCATTTCCATTCACACGGAGTCCTGGTTGGACTTCTAGATAGTTTGGCGAAACGTATGTGATTTCTGTACATTAACATTTTTTTTAGAGTTTGCATTTTAAGCTCATGGCATAGAGGTTACCCCTTGTTGTGTGAAGAGATCTAATAATGAACTAGATCTGTCTTTTCCTAAGCATGATTTCTAAACAAGTATGTGTCAGACAGCCGATGACTGAAGGCTTCCTGTAGAGTAAATGGAAGTTTATTTATAATATAAGGTGTTACAAGAGGGGAAAATTGCATCAGCCTATTATTTGAGCAGAAACTCAAATAAGTAAGTTTTCTTTTCCAAAACAAAGTTGAAAGCTTTGATATTCAGTTTGAAGAAAACCTGATAAAATTTTCTTCTGGGAAAAGGAGATTGTTCGCACAGTTAAGGAAATGATTTATCATGGTGTAAAGATGTAGGTTGTATAACCCTATCGCAGGCCACGACTGTTTGGTTAGAAATCTACACTGGTTATTCAAAGTTGAGAAAGTAAAATTTCAGTTGTGTAGCAAAAACCAGGTATTACCACATATCAGACTGAAACTAAAAATAAACAGATCAGTGAACCTACAAATTTGACAGGAAGGGCATGTTTTTCCTGATTTTGATTAACTGTAAAGTGATGGTGTTGGGGAGTAGATGAGAATTTGTTTTACTACGTGTCCTAAGTCTCTTAGACTGTATGAGGCATTCTTGGTTTTCATTTCTGTATCTTTTAGTGGTGGAATAAACTTTATTTTTATTGTTGAAACTAAATCTGCAGCCTGGTGTGCTTATGTTTCAGTGAGAGACTGCTACTGTAACTTTTTAAAAAATCAACAAAATCTAATCTATGAGTTAGAATGCTGTTTGCAATCTGACTCATTTAATAACAATATCAGCCAGGATGAAGACAGTAGGTTCATACTAACAAGGGCTTTTGATTCCAATATAATTTTTACAGTTAAATGTAAAGGAAGCATAGACATAATTTTAGCTTTTATCATCTTTCCTTATTTATGATGCAAACTTTCGGCATTCGTAAAGTGTTCAACTCAAATAAAATGATTTAACTTGAAGATTAAACCTGATTTGACAACGTCAACATCAGTGTACACATTGAGAGACGGAAGAGGGACAGTTAGGCAGAGAAAAGAACATAACACGGTAAATCCATTAGAACTAGCCAGATCTCTAATTGAACATCAAAATGCCCCATGACACTTGCTATCAAGAACTAGAATGCTAGATAATCATTGCTTGATGAGATGGAAATTGTGAAGCACACTTGATTTAATTCTGTTTCATGTTTAATAATTAGTCTGGTGAGAATGTTTCCTCAAGGAGTATATTCGATACAATTATTCTTCAACTCAATCTTGAGCCTCGTGCACATTATTTTGCTGGCCTCCTGCTCCTGCTTGTTAGCAGCTTTGTTTGTCTGAAGCTTTTAGCCTTTCCTGGTATTAGCATGCAGAACCAAGTTAGAATCCCATTGTACCCAGCTGCCAATATCGCAATTTATTCACAGTTAGCCTCTGAGAATAGATAAGCTTAGGCTTGTATTCCTTTGTGTGCAGGATGAGCCAAGGTGCTTAAGATGGTTAAATAGGTTGATGGTGCAGATAAAAGGACATTATTTCCACCGGTGTGAGATGTCAAAATAAAGCAACATAATCTTAAAATTATAAGCGAAGAATTTGAAGTTGATGCCAGCTAGAACTATGTGCAAAGTCTTCACCAAGAGGGTGTGGGAATGTGGAACTCACTGCTTGTAAAGATAAAAGAGGCAGAAAGCCTGATATTTAACAAGTACCTCGGTGGCCACTTATGATGCTAAGCCAAACAAGGCTATGGGCCCCAAGTGCTGGAAAATGGGATTAGAACAGGTATGTGGTTAATTATGACTGGCACATCCACAATGTGTGGGAGAGACCTTTTCTGTACTGTCAATCTCTATGCGTCTATAAGCCTATAAAGTGTAGTGCCAATGTGGAATTCCCTTCCACAATGTTTCCACTGTGCCGATCAGACTCGAAACATTGACAATGTTTTCTCTCCACAGATGCTGCCAGGCCTATGGAGCTGCCAGACCTATTGAACTTCTCTGGCAATTTCGGTTTTTGTTTCAGAGTCTCCAGCATCCAAAGTTCATTGCTTTGTTTCAGATTCAATACAAATTAGGAAAACCTCTCCAAAGTTAGAGTCACACAACTGAAGTTCGTCATGGTTATTGGATGTCGGTCAACTCAGCTCGAGGACATCTCTGCAGGAGTTTCTCAGGGTCATGTCTTGGATACAATTATCTCCATCAATGACCTTGCCTCCACCATAAGGTCAGAAGTGGGGATGTTCACTGATGATTGCACAATATTCAGCACCATTCGCAACTCCTCAGAGACTGCAAGTCCAAATCCAGCAAGACCTGGGCAGTAACCATGTTAGGGTTGAAAAGTAGCATGCAACATTTGTGCTAGGCATTGACACACTCAAACACAAGAGAATCTACCCATAACCCCTTGGCATTTAACAGCATTACCATCACTGAATCCAAGACTCAACATATCCCCAGTTTACCATTGACCAAAAAATCAACTGAACTCACCAGCCCAGTATAAAATATTTGCAGGTCAGCGTTTTGGAATACTGTCCTAGTGTAGCCTAAATGCAAATCTAGACCCACAACAATGTGATTAACTCTTAATTGTCTTTGGAAATGGCCTAGCAGGTCACTCATTTGTGTTCAAGAAGACAGCTCACCATCCGTGTCTAAAGAACAATTAGATCCGTGACATTCACATCCTATTAGTGATTTTTTTTTAAAAAGTTTTTTGTGAGCTTCACTATTATGGAAAGAATCATCCTTGTTATTTAAACAGAAATGATTCTTTGTAATCTTAACAGAGTAAATGCTGAAACAGAAACAGAAATTGCTGGAGAAATTAAGCAAGTTTGGGAGTGATATTTCTGGTTTGGCAGCCCTGAAGAGGGGTGGCTGTACTCAAAACGTTAACTCTGTTTTTTCTCCACAGATTCTGCTAGAGCTGCTGAGTTTCTTCAGCAGTTTCTGTTTTTTCTTCAGATTCCCGTAATTCACAGTTGTTTGTGTTATTTAAATATGGAGAGGTATCTCCCCCTTGTGGGTCAGTCAAGGACCAGAGAGCACAAGAGTGAGGTGTTGTCCATTTAATACAGAGATGAGGATGGACTTCTTCTCTCAGAGGGTAGAGAATCAGTCGAAATCTTTATTGTGGCAGGCTTTTGAGGCTGGATTATTATGAATATTGAAGGCTGAGATTGGCAGATTTTAAGGGTATCAAGAGTTATGGGTTCTCAGACCAACTATGGTCCCATTGAATGGTGGAGCAGACATGATGGGCTGAACAGCCTTCTTTGGTCTTATGATCAGTTGACTGTAAAGCAGCTTGACGTATTTAATACATTTACTAAGATGCTGCCTGAACTGGAAGGTTTATGTTATAAAGAAAGGCTGAATAGCCTCGAACTTTTTTTCCCTGGAGTGTGGGAGACTGAGGGGTGACCTTATAGAGGTCTATAAAATCATGAGAGGAATAGATAAGGCAATTAGCCAACAGCTTTTCCCCATGGTAGAGGAGCCTAAACCTTGAGGGCGTAGGTTTGAGGGCAGAGATACAAAAGTGTCCAGAGAGGCAATTTTTCTTCACAAATAAGGCAGTGAATGTCTGAAATGGGCTGCCAGAGGTGGTGGGTGGAGGCGTGTACAAGTTTGTCTTTTAAGAAACATTTGGACAGATCATGAATAGGATGGGTATGGAGGGATATGAACCAAAAGTTGGCAAATGGGACTGCACTAATTGTGAAAACTGAACAGCATGGGCAATTTGGTCAAAGGGCCTGTTCTCACGCAGTAAACCTCCATGACTCTGACTCTAAGTCCCTGAAGCAGAGGTGATGCTGTGACCATTTATGAATTGCAAGGTATGAGGATATTGAAGTCCGCAAATGTACAGTCCCAAATATAATCACATGTGAACCTGTTGCCTCCTCATGATGTCAGTCTTTCTCATCAAATTCATGCCGCACAGAGAGAATATTCAACAGGATTCCCATTCTCGCCACTCTGTCAGCAGGAACTCAGCAACAAGCCAAATTGCTGACAAATCTTTGCTGGCCAAATGTTTGGCAGCTTCTCAGAAATGCACATGTCAAAAAACTTAATTTCATTATTCTAAAGGCAGTGTACACAACAGCTGAACACTAAATAAACTAAACCTGCTTTAAAGGATATCAGGAAAGAAGATAACTGTGTAATTGCAAACCAACTATTAATGATTGAGCTTAATGGTTACATCTAAGGCTTTGGGATACAGAGCATTAAGTCCAAATTTGCAGACAATAGAAAACTTGGAATTAAACAAGCTATTGGGAAGGAAGGGCACGTGGCAGGCAAGGTTTGAGACTTGGAATGTACAATGACAGATTTCAGTAAGAAAAACTTGGAGAATTTTTTTTTTGCAAATTAAAGACCTCAATCATGACGATAGTTTGGAGAAGCTAGAGCTTAATTTTGGAGAAGGAAGGCTGAGAAGCATGGTAGCTCGGTGGCTTACACTGCTGCCTTACAGCACCAGGGACCTGGGCTTGATTCCAGTCTTAGATAACTGTCTGTGTGGAGATTGCCCATTCTCCCTGCGCCTGCTTGGGTTTCCTTCGGGTTCTCTGGTTTCCTCCCACAGTCCAAGCATGTGCAGGAAAGGTGGATGAGCCAAGCTAAATTGACCCATAGTATGCAATATAGGTGGGTCAACTGTAGTAAAAGTGGGTTTACAGAAATAGGGTGGGATGCCCTTTGGAAGGACACTCAATGGCCAAATAGATTTTAGCTGCACTAAAGGGATTCCATGATTTTGGTAGATAATATTACACTCATTGTGAGCCTTGCAACATTGTGCAATGAATTAGATGATGAATAATTCTCAGATTACAACCCCAGAGCTCCTACTTTTCAACCTAAATCATTAAATTCCACTTGCAAGATCTCATCCCACCTATGTCATTAGGACCAATATTGACCACAACCTCTGGCTGCTCACCCTCCACCTTCAGAATACTCGGCTTCTGTTCAGAGATATTCTTGACGCCTCGCACCTGGTAGGCAACTCACCATCCTGGAATTTCACCTGCAATCATAGAAATGTCTATTTCTGCCCCTGATTATAGAGTCCCCTATCACCACTTCTTGCCTACATTTCGACCTTCCCTGATGTACAACAGTGCCAGTCGTGGTACCACTGATCATGCTGCTGCTGCTTGCACTGAGAAGCCAACCCCCAAAATGGTAACCTTGTTAGAGAGGGGAATAGTCACAGGGCACTGCCTGCCTGCTTCTCCTGGAGGAGTCACCAAACTCTCTGGCTGAAGCTTCTGCCCTCCTCACTTGTGACTTGTGAGATGGTACAATTCATGAATGCCATCAGCTTTCTCATTACGTGCAAAAATGAAACAATTAATCTTCAAGCATGATTCGACTCATATTCTAGACCCCTGTCATCCTAGGGAAACTCGTGACCATCCACAGTTGTGACTATAGCAAGATTGTTTTAACCACATGCACAGGTATTCATGAAATATTTATTCATCCACTTTTCACATAATGTGGTTAAAAGTACATATTTCCTGAACAGACATCTTAGAATTTGCTTTATTGTCAGATGTACTGACATGAGTACAGTGAAAAGTTTACAAGTCATCACTGACGACACCAACGTCTTAATTACAAATACTTGGGGAAAAATTTAGAAAAGTAAAGAAATATAAAGTCCAGCAATTCAGATCATAGGAATAAATTAGAAAACTAAAGAAATAAAAGGTTCAGAAAACAGTCCTTCTAAGCCAGACCACGCTGGCACTTGGTATCCAGTCCACAATGGGCTGTGACTCTAGACTACACCAGGCTTCACCTCAAGGCTCTTGAGGCAAGGACATTGCTCTGGAATCACCTCAAGGCTGGAGGTCCACACTGAGGCCGTGCCGATCTTCCTTGAGATCATCATGCAGGGCGCCCAGAGATTGCAATGATTGGCCGGGAGAACAAGACGCCGAGCTGAGAGATTCCCACATTGGGTCCATGCTGAGGCTGGGAATCTGAGTCAGTGCTGAAGCCAGGAGTTAGAGTCCACGCTGATGCTGGGAGTTTGAGTCCACTCCAAGGCCTGGAGTTCAAGAAATTGCTGAGAAGAAGCAACTGCAACATGTTCAGTAATTGAGGAATTCAAGTGGTTTAAATAATTATAGGAGGATTTGCAAAAATCTTCTGGCTTCCATTTATTATTTCTTCCACAAAGGCAATAGGTTAAAGTATGGCTAACTAATTGAGTGGCTGCTTGAAAATAATTATAATTTTTTTGAATGCATGATCACTGAAATTTTATTCATTTTTGCAAAGCAAATTCCATGCCTGGATTGCCAATTAATGACATGGGGCCAGTAGTAAAAGGAAAATGTTGGCAAGCACAGCATATGGTTCAGCAATGCATGATTCCTAATAGAGATTGCCGTACATGGATGAGCAAAGAGGCCCTTCTATTTGCGTTATGGTTTTGGAAACCATCTACAGTGTCACTACAACAAGACAAATAAAATCAAAATAATTCTGCTGGGACTGCAAATCTGAAATAAAAACAGAAACACTCTGCAGGTACAGGAACAGTCATTGTTCCAAGAATTTTAAGCAAGGTTTCATAGGGGCAGTGAAGATAAACGTACAGGAGCATCAGAAAAGAAGGTCTGTGCTAGGGTGTAAGGCAGAAGAATTTAATGATTAAAAATGGAGCAGTGCTGGTGTGGCGGTTAATTGAACACCTTGCACTTGTTGTAGGAGGAATAAAGCTGGAATGGTTTGATGGAACCTGTGTGGCAAATGCAAAGGACAGTGCGTGATGGATTCATTTGGAGTCAAGGTGTGAGAATCGCTTTGAGTAATTAGGGATCAGGAATAGTTGATCAATAACAGGAGAAGACACCAGCAGCATATCAGGATTTAAAGGAAATCAGGGGTGTAGGACTGAGCAAATATCCCCATTTTCCACAATACTGCAACAAAACCCTGGACTTTTCAGAAACTTTTAAAAGAAAGGGGGTGGCTAGGCTGAACTCTGGGGCAAATACACAAGCACAGAGATAGCTGCCTAGACCATTGTTCAACCCAAAAGTTCAACTTACAGAGATAGTAGGAACTGCAGATGCTGGCAAATCTGAGAATACAAGGTGCAGAGCTGGATGAACACAGTTGGCCAAGCAGCATCAAAGGAGCAGGAAAGCTGATGTTTTGGGTCCAGACCCTACTTCAGAAAATTCAGAAGGATCGAGACCCAAAACATCAGCTTTCCTGCTCCTCTGATGATGCTTGGCCTGCTGTGTTCATCCAGCTCTGCACCTTGTTATCTCAGTCCAATTTACACCTCCACTCTACGAGAACAATCAACCAGACCTAACACTCTGGACTTATATTAACTTTTACACCTTAGGCTACAAATCTCAGACATTACGGAACCTATATAGATAACAAACATTCAACTTCAATCAATATTCATTCACAGAGATATCGGACATTCAACTTCAATCAAAATACATTTACACATACTCATTAACTGCTGGGAAGCCAATTGACTCCGTCAGTAACAAGATGGCCAAGCACAGCTTTGGCGCAAAGTTAAGTGGCCCACAATTATTATAATGATCTCAACTGAGAGAGCTAACTGCCCAGGCGCTACAGCCACTTTTGCAAGATATCAAAGTGTGGAGCTGAATGAACGCAGCAGGCCAAGCAGCATCCAGAAGAGGGATCCCAAATGGCTCTCTCTCTGAGACTGATCCCCATGTCAGCTATCCCAAGGAGACGTTCCAAACAGCGTTCCCCAAAAGAATTCCAACAACTAATTCCAGTGGCTATTTCCAAGAGCTAGCTGCAGATGGGGGATCCCAACAGCAATTCTGAAACCTGCTGACACAGAGGAATCAACAGAAACCGACTACGACCTGCAGATATAAGAACCAACCAACTCCAAAAGCCACCAACTCGGCCGACACCACAAGGCCTTAGACAGGTCCAGAGGTGAAATCTGGCCCTCAAAACCAGTAGAAAATAAGGAAAACCGAGCACTGACCTGGTAAATCCAAATATGACTCCTACTGCATGAGTGGACTTAATATAGACTGAAGGCCCATACGGTCTGCTTGCCATACCCAGTGCTTCATTAGAAGCTGTACTTCAAAATAGAACATAAAACAGAACAGTACAGTGTAGTTCAGACCCTTCGGCCCATGATGTTGTCCTGAGGTATTAGCCTACTAAGATCTACTACCCTGCATGCCGTATCTACATTTCACTATCCTCCATGTGCCTATCCAAGAATCACTCAAAAGTTTCTAAAGTATGTACAAAACGCTAGTGCGGCCTCATTTGGAATATTGCATGCAGTTCTGGTCGTCCCATTACAGGAATGATGTGGAAACATTGGAAAGGGTGCCGAGGAGATTTACCAGGATGTTGCCTGATCTGGAGCGCAGGTCCTATGAAGAAAGGCTGAGGGACTTGGGTCTGTTCTCACTGGAGAGAAGGAGGCTAAGAGGGGATTTAATAGAGACATACAAGATGATCAGAGGATTAGATAGGGCGGACAGTGAGAGTCTTTTTCCGAGGATTATGTCTTCAGCTTGTACAAGGGGGCATAGCTACAAATTGAGGGGTGATAGATTTAAGACAGATGTCAGAGGCAGATTCTTTACTCAGAGAGTGGTAAGCGCGTGGAACGCCCTGCCTGCCAATGTAGTTAACTCAGCCACATTAGGGGCTTTTAAACAGTCCTTGGATAAGCATATGGATAATGATGGGATAGTGCAGGGGGAGGGCCTTAGATTAGTTCACAGATCAGCGCAACATCGAGGGCCGAAGGGCCTGTTCTGTGCTGTACTGCTCTATGTTCTAAGTTCTATGTGATCCCACTACCACTGCCGGCAGCGCATTCCACACGCCCACCACTCTCTGGGTGAAGAACCTACCTCTGACATCTCCCCTATACCTTCCTCCAATCACCTTAAAATTGTGCACCTTGTAATAGTCATTTCTGCCCTGGGAGAAAGTCTCCATCTATCCACTCTACCTATGCCTCTCATCATCTTGTACACCTCCATCAAGTTAGATGTCATCCTTCTTCACTCCAATGAGAAAAACCCTAGCTCCCTCAACCTTTCCTCATAAGACCTGACTCCAGTCCAGGCAGCATCCTGGTAAATCTCCTCTGCAGCATCTCTAAATCTTCCACATCCTTCCTACAATGAGGTAACCAGAACTAAAAGTGATATTCCAAGTGTGGCCTAACCAGGGTTTTATAGAGCTGCAGCGTAACCTCACAGCTCTTTAACTCAATTCCCCTGCCAATGAAAGCCAACACACCACATATGAGATAACAAGGTGTAGAGCTGGATAAACACAGCAGGCCAAGCAACATCAGAGGAGCAGGAAGGCTGACGCTTCGGGCCTAGACCCTTCATCAGAAATGGGGTAGGGGAAGGGATTTCTGAAATAAATAGGGAGAGAGGGGAAGGCGGATCAAAGATGGATAGAGGAGAAGATAGGTGGAGACAAGACAGGCAGATCAAAGAGGCAGGGATGGAGCCAGTAAAGGTAAGTGAAGGTGGGGAGGTAGGGAGGAGATAGGTCAGTCCAGGGAGGACGGACAGGTCAAGGGGGCAGGATGAGGTTAGTAGGTAGTAGATGGGGGTGCAGCTTGAGGTGGGATGAGGGCATAGGTGAGAGGAAGAACAGGTTAGGGAGGTGGGGATGTGCTGGGCTGTTTTTTGGGATGCAGTGGGGGGAGGGGAGATTTTGAAGCTTGTGGAGTCCACATTGACACCATTGGGCTGCAGGGTTCCCAAGCGGAATATGAGTTGCTGTTTCTGCAACTTTCGGGTGGCATCATTGTGGCATTGCAGGAGGCCCATGATGGACATGTTATCTAAGGAATGGGAGGGGAGGTTTGAAATGGTACGCAACTGAGAGGGGCAGTTTTTTTATTGCGAACCCATACAAACCTCTCTCCAACACACCACATGCTCTCTTTACAACCCTATCAACTTGGATAGCAACTTTGAGGGATCCATGGACGCGGACCCCAAGATCCGCCTGTTCCTCCATACTGCTAAGAATCCTGCCATTATTCCTATATGTTTTTCCTCAAAGTTGAGCTTCAACTTTCAAGTCCCAAAGTTTTCAACCAGCTAGCAGGGATGGGGAGGTGGATGGTGACAGTGCAGGGACTCCAAAGCTAGGAAGCCTGATTAAAGTTTCAGTGATTAAAACTGCTGTTTAACTTCTAATGGTGTTTAACCAGTGCTTAATTTAATACGTTATTTAATTACTGGTCCTCTGTATAAATGTTTGTGTTAATTTCACTGTCTATTACATTTGCCTTTATGCCTTGTGTTATACAAAGTCTTGTATTTAAATAAATGTAGAATCTTTTGCTCTGCAACAACTGTCTACTGCTTTCTTCATTTCACATTCCCTAAATACGTTTAACATCAGAAATAGGATATTGGAGTGATTTGAACCAACTGAAGATCACAAATTACTGATCACAAGCCAGAACCCTATGCAGGGTGTATTGGACGTCACGCAGGAGAAGATGCTAAGGAAAGGATAATCCAGGTAATTATAGATCGGTGAGCCAGACGTCAGTGGTGAGGAAGCTGCTGGAGAATATACTGAGGGTGAAGATTTATTTACATTTGGAAGAAAATGGGCTTATTCATGATAGGCAGCATGGTTTTGTACAGGGAAGGTCATGTCTTAACAACCTGATAGAATTCTTTGAGGCTGATGGAGAAAGTGAAGTCACATGGGGTCCAGGGTGTGCTAGCTAGATGGATAAAAAACTGGCTAGGCAACAGGAGAAAGAGTTGTAGTAGAAAGAGGTTTCTCAAAATGGAGAACTGTGACCAGCGGTATTCCACAGGGATCCGTGTTGGGACCACTGTTGTTTGTGATATACATAAATGATTTGGAGGATGGTATAGAGGGTCTGATTAGCAAGTTTGCAGATGGCACTAAGATTGGTGGAGTAGCAGATAGTGAGGGGCACTGTCGGAGAATGCAGCAGAATATAGACAGACTGGAGAATTGGGCAGATAAATGGCAGATGGAGTTCAATCCGGGCAAATGTGAGGTGATGCATTTTGGAAGATCCAATTCAAGAGTGAACTCCACAGTAAATGGAACAGTCCGAGGGAAAATTGATGCACAGAGAGATCTGGGTGTTTAGGTCTATTGTACCCTGAAGGTGGCAACGCAGGTGGATAGTGTGGTCAAGAAGGCATATGGCATGCTTTCATTCCTCGGACAGGGCATTGAGTACAAGAGTTGACAGGTCATGTTGTAGTTGTATAGGACTTTGGTTTGGCCACATTTGGAGTGCTGTGTACAGTTCTGGTCGCCACATTATCAAAAGGATGTCGATGCTTTAGAGAGGGTGCAGAGGAGGTTCACCGGGATGTTGCCTGGTATGGAGGGTGCTAGCTATGAAGAGAGGTTGAGTAGATTAGGATTATTTACTTTAGAAAGACGGAGTTTGAGGGGGGACCTGATTGCGGTCTACAAAATCATGAGGGGTATTGACAGGGTGGATAGCAAAAATCTTTTTCCCAGAGTGGGGGACTCGGTTACTAGGGGGCACAATTTCAAGGTGAGAGGGGAAAAGTTTAAGGGAGACATGCGTGGAAAGTTCTTTACGCAGAGAGAGGTGGGTGCCTGGAGCGCGTTGCCAGTGGAGATGGTAGAGGCGGGCACGATAGCATCATTTAAGATGTATCTGGACAGATACATGAATGGGCAGGGAGCAGAGGGATACAGATCCTTGGAAAATAGGCAACAGGTTTAGATAGAGGATCTGGATCGGCACAGGCTTGGAGGCCCGAAGGGCCTGTTCCTGTGCTGTAATTTTCTTTGTTCTTTGAAACTGAAAGATCTGAAGATGGATAAACAGGCAGGACCAGATAGACTACCCCTAAAATTTCCGAGGGATATAGCTAAGGGAATTGCATAGGCATTGGTGGTGAACATTCAGAAATCACTGGAGTCAGGAATGATCCCAGAGGATTGGAAAATGGACAATGTAACACCTCTGTTTAAGAAGGATGGAGGCAGAAGTCAGCAAAGTATAGGCTGGTTTGCCTGTTCCTGGTGGCTGTTAAGATTTTAGATTCCACTATTAAAGACAAACTGGTTCATTGGAAAAATAGGTTAAATTAGAGAATACAAATTTAGAAAAAAGGCCCTTATGTCCCTTGAGTCTGCTTCCTGCCCTGTTGACCTGGGAAGCACCCTCCTCCCTCTCCTCACTTATTGCTCCCTTCTGGGCCACAATCCCTTGTCGCTCCCAGAAGTTCCAGCATGCACTGGTGACAATAAAACATAACCTTTTCAGTTTCAATCCCAGCCTCAACAGCATTTTTCCAGTGGGAGAGTGAGGGAGAACTTTGTGGGAGGGAGTTCTGGGTTTGCAGTCTATCGAGTCATAGAGTCATGGAGACACTCCCATACAGAAAAGGTCCCTTCAGCGTATCATGCCTATATCCATCATAAACCACCACTTCCCTATGGGTGGCGATGGCCTAGTGGTATTATCACTGGAATGTTAATCCAGAGCCCCTGGATAACATTCTGGGGACCCTGCTTTGAATCCTGCCATGGCAGATGGTAGAATTTGAATTCAATAAAATATCTGGAATTAGGAATCTAATGATGACCATGAATCCATTGTTGATTGTTGTAAAAATCCATTTGGTTCACTAATGCCCTTTAGGGAAAGAAACTGCCATCTTTACTTGATCCAGCCGACATGTGACTCCAGACCCCCAGCAATGTGGTTAACTCTGAGCTGCCATCTGGACAATTAGAGGTAGACAATAAATGCTGCCTGGCCAATGATATCCTCATCCCACTAATGAATTTTAAAAATCCCATTTCCCAGCACTCGATTTCAGCCCACAATTTTGTATGCCCTGGCTTTTCAAGTGACCTTCAAAATAGTTCTTTAATGTTAGGGCTTCTGCCTTGGCCAAGCTCACAGGCAGTAATTTCCAAATTCCCACAATCCTCTGGATGAAAACATTTTTCCTCACCTCTCCACTAACATTGAATCTGTGCCTATACGGCATTGGACTCTCCACCAAGGTCGGGGGAGGATATTCCTTCTTGACCACCCTAGCCAAGCGCCTTATATTTTTATACATCTTATAACCCATGCCATGATTGATAACGACAAGTATCCCATATGGTCTTCCTGGCTACCCTATGAAACCGGCCTGCCGCTTTCATGGATCTGTGGGCATACATCCCCAGATCCCTATGTTCGTGCTAACCTCCTGGTGTCCTGACATTCATTGAGTAATTCCTTTTTATTTATTTCTTGTTAATTCTTCCAAAGTCCATCAACTCACACCTACTGGGGTTAAACTTCATCTGTCATGGATCTGCTGATCTGACCAATCCTCTTTATCATCCTGTGAGATCTTCTTCCTCACCGCCAACCAGCCAGCCAATCTTCATCTTGTTGCCAAATTTACTTATTGTTCCCCAACATTTTCCTCTATTTGTTTACATATCTCATGAACAATGAGGGATCCAGTACTGATCCCTATGGTACTCATGTTTCCAGTTACACAAACTGCCTTCCACCATCAGCCTCTGTCTCCGGCCACTCATCCAACATTGCATCCAACTTACCAAGTTACCCAGGATCCCATATGCTTTTGTCTTCTTTATTAATCTCCCATCTGAGGCATGTTGGTTTCAGTTCCTGCAGGCATGTTCAAATCATTGTAGCCAGCCCAAAATCTGCGTGTTAAATCTGGACTTTCACAGTGGTGTTCCTTATTAGAACATCCATTTCATTTCTTGACCAAAGCTCCAAAGAAATGTGTCAGAATCATAGGGTGATAAGTCATACAGCATGCAGAACAGACCCTTCAGTCCAACCAGTCCATGCCGACCATGTCACCAAACTAAATTAGTCCCACCTGCCTGCCCTTGGCTCATATCCCTCCGAACATTTCTTATTTATATACTTATCTAAATGTCTTTTAAATGTTCTAAGTGTATCCACATCCACCATTTCCTCTGGAAGTTCATTCCACGCATGAATCACTCACTACATAAAAAAGTGACCCCTTGTGTCTTTTTTAAATCTTTCTCCTTTTACCTTTAAAAATGTCCCCTTGTCTTGAAATCCCCAGCCCTAGGGAAAAGACACATGCCATTGGCCCTATCATACCCTTCATGATACCCACTAATGCTCCAGGGATAAAAAAAATCCCAGCCTATCCAGGCTCTCCTTATAGCTCAAACCCTCTTTCCCTAGCAACAGGCTTGTAAATCTTCTCTGAACTCTCTCCAGCTTAATTATATCTTTCCCATTAGAATAAATGGCTCTTTGATGACTAGTGTTGACATGATGGGCCAAAGGGCCTCTATTCATCACTGGAATGAGGGCATCACTGGCTAGGCCAACATTTATTACCCATCCGAAAGAGAAGAGTCAACTGCATTGCTGTGGGTCTGGAGTTACATGTAGGCTAGACCAGATAAGGATGGCAGATTTCCTTCCCTAAAAGACAATAGCGAGCCAGATGATATTTTTTCCCAATGATAAACAATGGTTTCCAGGTCATCATTAAACTCTTAATTCCAGATTTTTATGGAATTCAAATGCCAACATCTGCCTTAGCAGGATTCAAACTGGGTTCCCAGAACTTTACCTGGGTCTCTGGAATAACAACCCAGTGGTAGTACCATTAGGCCATACCTCCAAATGACTCCCAAATATCTCTATTGTCAGCCTGGCAACACAATCATTACGATCTCCCTGGCATTGGTACATGGAGATATCTTTCAGATTACCTTCCTACACGGCTTAAACACACAGCTGGGAATCCTCCTGTGATCCAGTCTTTCTGTGACCCAGTCCTCCATCTGGGAATGCATCATAGATCGGGAACAAAACGAAGAAATGTCTGTGACATGCTCCCAGTGAGCAGTGCTCCTGCATTGAATTACATGTACTGAGCAGCATTGAATATTTCACTTCCCACAGCTGTGCCCTGCATGCTGTTCGAGCCTGCATGAAGGCTTATATTGAAGGAAAATATCTCACCAAGGGCCCTTCCTCCAGAGTCAGTTCGCATTAGTTTAATTTTGCAGCCAAAACAAAGACAAAAACGAAGCTCATTAAGATTATTTTTCAGCTGAATATTTACCAGAAAAATGAAAAATAAAACCAGTCACCAACAGCAGCTGCTTGATTATGACACATATCTCCATCCAGGAGGCTTATCATGACTCATTGGAAACATACACCACCAGAGGCAACTTCCTTAACGAGTTTTGAGAAGAATTGTAGCTCATGTTGAGGTTCTGGATGTGAGTTTGCTCGCTGAGCTGGAAGGTTAGTTTT
Source organism: Stegostoma tigrinum (assembly GCF_030684315.1). Classification (NCBI taxonomy): domain Eukaryota; kingdom Metazoa; phylum Chordata; class Chondrichthyes; order Orectolobiformes; family Stegostomatidae; genus Stegostoma; species Stegostoma tigrinum. The sequence continues at coordinate 179,022,361 of NC_081354.1, read as the reverse complement.
CAGACGTTTCGTCACCATTCTAGGTAACATCATCAGTGAGCCTCTGACGAAGCGCTGGTGTTATGTCCCGTTTTCTATTTATCTGTTTAGGTTTCCTTGGGCTGGTGACATCACTAGAATATATTTCTTAATAGAACATAGAACATAGAACAGTACAGCACAGAACAGGCCCTTCAGCCCACAATGTTGTGCCGACCATTGATCCTCATGGATGCACCCTCAAATTTCTGTGACCATATGCATGTCCAGCAGTCTCTTAAATGACCCCAATGACTTTGCTTCCACAACTGCTGCTGGCAACGCATTCCATGCTCTCACAACTCTCTGCGTAAAGAACCTGCCTCTGACATCCCCTCTATACTTTCCACCAACCAGCTTAAAACTATGACCCCTCGTGCTAGCCATTTCTGCCCTGGGAAATAGTCTCTGGCTATCGACTCTATCTATGCCTCTCATTATCTTGTATACCTCAATTAGGTCCCCTCTCCTCCTCCTTTTCTCCAATGAAAAGAGACCGAGCTCAGTCAACCTCTCTTCATAAGATAAGCCCTCCAGTCCAGGCAGCATCCTGGTAAACCTCCTCTGAACCCTCTCCAAAGCATCCACATCTTTCCTATAATAGGGCGCCCAGAACTGGACGCAGTATTCCAAGTGCGGTCTAACCAAAGTTTTATAGAGCTGCAACAAGATCTCACGACTCTTAAACTCAATCCCCCTGTTAATGAAAGCCAAAATACCATATGCTTTCTTAACAACCCTGTCCACTTGGGTGGCCATTTTAAGGGATCTATGTATCTGCACACCAAGATCCCTCTGTTCCTCCACGCTGCCAAGAATCCTATCCTTAATCCTGTACTCAGCTTTCAAATTCGACCTTCCAAAATGCATCACCTCGCATTTATCCAGGTTGAACTCCATCTGCCACCTCTCAGCCCATCTCTGCATCCTGTCAATGTCCCGCTGCAGCCTACAACAGCCCTCTACACTGTCAACGACACCTCCGACCTTTGTGTCGTCTGCAAACTTGCTGACCCATCCTTCAATTCCCTCGTCCAAGTCATTAATAAAAATTACAAACAGTAGAGGCCCAAGGACAGAGCCCTGTGGAACCCCACTCACCACTGACTTCCAGGCAGAATATTTTCCTTCTACTACCACACGCTGTCTTCTGTTGGCCAGCCAATATTGAGAGTAAATTCAAAGAAACAACTACTTACAACAAAACAACTTTAGCTGTTGTCTTTGCAGCTGCTTAGGGAGTTAATCTGGCTGAGACTCACATCTGATGGTATTCATTTACTGGGACAATCATCCTTTCATTAAAGAAGCAGCAATCCATCGCTTGTCATTAGGCATCATCCTGTCAGAACTGTTTCAGAAGGTTGCTTGCAGGGCCCTTTTACTGACCTTGGAGTAGTCTTGTTCGAAAGCACCAGGATGATTCACTGCGTGAGCAGGCTGTTTAGTTTTGCTTAGTTTCTGTCTGCCATTTTGTAAGCAGGCTTGGGCCACTAAGTGTGGGCAGGTTTGGCTATGGTCACTACCACATTCAGATTCTTGTAAAGTCCTGGAAGTTTGGGGAGCTGCCAATTATTTAGAAAGGGAAGGAGACTGAAAACAGGCAACTATCGGCCAGTTAACATCTGTTATTGGGAAAGTGTTTGAGTCAACTATATCGCATAGAAATACATAGTATGATCAAGTATAGACAACAGAACTTTGTGTAAAGGAAATCATGTTTTCTTATTAAGGTAGTCAATCTTATTTAGTAACCTAACATATAGTCCCTTATCAAATGCATTCTGAAACTCTCAATAAGCACGGGGAGGCAATGGCCTAGTGGTGTTATGGGACTGTTGATTTGGACAGAATGGTAACTATGATAGAGCAAACCAGGTATCAACCAGATAGAGTAGACTTAAGAGACCAAATGATCCTTTATGATACACTTCCTCATGTTTTCATGGGGAGTTTGAATAGACCTGACATGGAGACCACATGACGGCTAGCTTTTTTAGACCAATTGAGGCTGCTAAAGAAAGATAGGCTGCAGGACGTCCATTAAGGCCAATGGGCAAACCTGAAGAAAATAGCAACACAGGTAAGAATTACCGAGTGACGCACAACATTTGAAAGCTGACTGCAGCAAAACATGCTGTAAACATAACAGTACCTGAATGACAAAAGTGGTGATGAGAAGGGGAAACAATTGGATGAGTTAATCCTGGAGACATACATGGCCCTTTCCAACCATCTCTGTAATTTCTTTCGAGGTGAGAAGGTCCAAGGGTTTTCAGCCCTGATTTTCTTGAGTTGTGAAGTCAAAACTGCTGACCCAAGGTCCAATGAAACAAGTGGCATCTCATTCCTTCAGGTTGTGCATTGTTTTAGTAAATTATAAATATGCAAAATTTTAAGCTTTGTACTTTTTTTATCTTCCTTTCCTTTCTCTCCGTTTTCTCTATCTCTCCCCTGAAACAATCTTCCTTACCCACCTCCATTTCTCTTTTTATGCTTGATTGAATGATTTTTCATAACTTTCATTCATTATTTATTAGAATGGGAGTGGGGGTTCAGCCCTTTTAGGCCTGTTCCACCATTCAATGAGCTAATGGGTTGATAATCTATTTCGACACAATTTTTCCATATCCTTTGATGTTTTAAATATGCAAAAATCTGTCAATTTCAATTGAGTTTCTTCACTCTTCTCCCCAGTCCTTCCTCAATTTATTTCTCAGTCCTTAAATGTGACTTGTTATGGAAATATAATACTCACTGTTCAATTTTTACCAAGACCCCAAATGCCTTAATTGTCCTCAAAGAACAGGCATCAACTTGCACTTCCCAGTAACTTGGTGGCAAGCAAAATGCAAAGTTTAAATGTACATAAACAAGTCAAATTAGTGGGCACTTCACAAGACATCCTACATCCAATCAAATCAAGTCGAAACTTATTTCTTTTTCAGCTCCAGTTATTTCACAGGATATGAGCTTCACTGACAATGCCAACATTTGTTGCCCTTTCCTAATAGCCTTGAACCAAATGGAATATCTAAGGTCATTGCGATGGACAAGTATATGTTAACGAAAATGAAGTAGCTTGGGAGTAAAATACAGACCAGACCAAGCACGAACATCAGATTTCCTTCCATGCAGGACATTGTGCTTAACTTGGAATGAATAAACATCCAGTACTCATTATGTAATGTTTGACGTTATGTTGACATCGTACAAGATGTTGATGAGGCCTCTTCTGGAGTACAGTGTCCAGTCCTGGTTGGCCTCTTATAAAATTAGTATTATTGAGCTGGAGAGGGTTCAGAAGAGACTTACCAGGGTGCTGCTGGGAATGGAGAGTTTGAGATATAAGGAGAGGCTGCATAAACTGGGACCTTTTTCCACTGGAGCCCTAGAGATTGAGAGGTGATCTTATTGAGGTTTATAAAACAACGGGGGACAAAGATAAGGTGTCTTCTCTCTAGGGTGGTGGAATTTAAAGACTGGGGGGGGGCATACTTTTAAGGTGAGAGGAGAAAGGGATGTGGGGGGCAACTTTTTTTTGACAGAGAGTGGTTCATGGGGGAATGAATTGCCAGAGGAAGTGGTGGATGCTGGTACAGTTACAACATTTAAAAGACATTTGGATATGTACATGAATACGAAATGTTTGAAGGGATAATGGCCAAGCAGAGCCAAGTGGGACTAGTTTAGTTTGGGCTTATGATCAGCATTGACTGGTAGGACCGAAGGGTCTGTAGCTGTGCTGTATGACTCAATGATTCTACATCATCCTGACAACTCAATAGAACTCACCAATAAACCATTTATCAATGCAGGATGGAAAAAAGGCATGTTAAAAATGCATTATTATATCAATATTTATATTTTCCAGTCAAAATTTGAAACCTTGTTAAAATTTAATGCACATTTAAAATGAGACCGGAAACATTATCAAGCCTGACTTAGCAGGCCAACATGGAGTGAATGATCATTAATCATGAATAGCCAATGTGAATGCTATACTTAAGTCCACAATGCCTTTACTTGAAAGTCATTGCTGGGGCAATGGACTTCCATCTGCAGATAATTTCTATTAGAGGTGAATGGTTTAGTGGGAAGCATTATTTTCATTTGTAATGTTTTTCTGCAGTTAAAAAAAAACTTTCTTTTATTCCTCGGGAACTTCATTCGTGAAATGAATGATAGCTTGAAACTGCTGAGTGCTTTATAGTGTCAGTCAGAAACATGCCAAAGGTATTCTTACATCATTTTTAAGGTGGTGTAACTGCAAGTTTTGATAATAAATGGAAAATTTGATTCCGCCGCATCAGACAATGAAGTTCAGCAAGGTGTCAATATACCTCAAGCCACTCTGTGATACGTTACTAGCCTTCGGTTCAGTTGCTGTTAAGAAATGAGGCTGCGCTGTGCCTTTTTTTTGTTGTCTTTGATGAAGTGCCTCTTTACTGGTCACCATGGGGTGGACCCTGATCCCATGAACAAAACACAGTACAGCACAGGAACAGTCTAACAAGACTGAGCCAACACATGATGGCTTACTAAACTAAAAACCTTTGCCTCTATAAGCTTTGTATCCTTCTATTCCCTGCCTATTCGTACATCTGCCAAGTTGCCTCTTAAATGTTGCTATTGTAGCTGCCTCCACCATCTCTGGTAGTGCATTCTAGACAATAGTTACTCTCTATGTAAAAAAAAGACTTGCCTCTCACATCTCCTTTAAACTTAACTCGTTTTACCTTAAACCTATACTTCCTAGTAATTGACATTCCCACACTGAGAAAAAAGCTTTGGCTATGCATTCTGTCCATGCGTTGCATAATTTTGTAAACTACCAAGTTGCCTCTCATTCTTCAACATTCAAGTGAAAACAAACCAAATTTGTCCAATCTCTCCTCATAGCTAATACCCTCCAAACCAGGCAACATGCTGGTAAACATTTCTGTACTGTCTTCAAAACCTCCACATCTTTCCAGTAGTGTGGGAATTATTTCAAATGTGGACACATTATTTCAAATGTTGACTAACTAAAGTTCGATACGTCTACAACATAGATTGCCAATTTTTACACTTTCTGCCCCAACCAATGAGGGCTGTATGCCTTCTTTAGCACCTTATCTACTTGTGTTGCCACTTTCAGGGAACTGAGGTCCTCTATGCATAGATCCCTCTGTATATTCATGCTGCTAATGGTTCGGCCGTTTACTGTATAGGGTCCTCCTACATTAGACCTTCCAAAATGTATCACCTTGCATTTGCACGGATTAAACTTGATCTGCCATTTCTCCACCCAAATCTCCAGCCTGTCTCATGCAGACATTATCTACCACCCTGTCCTCATCAATCATCTTTGTCATTTCCTCAACAACTTAATTGAGTGTGTGAGATATAACCTTCTCTGGGCAAAGCCATGCTGCCTGTCACTAATAAGTGCATTTTTTTGCAATTGTGAGTAAATCCTATCCCTGAGAATTTTCTCCAATAATTTCCCACCATTGACATAAAGCCCACTGATCTTTAATATCCCAGAATCTCCCTGTTGACCTTCTTAAACAACGGAATAATTGTTAATCTGGCTATTCTCAGTCCTCTGGGACTTCTGCTGTCACTAAAGTCAATGCAAGTATTTCGTACAAGGTCCTAGCAATTTCATCATCTGCGTCCCTCAGCATTCTGAGATAGATCCCATCAGGTCTTGGGGATTTAATGCTTAATGCTTTTTAAAACACCCACCACCTTTTTTTTCTGTTGATATTGCTTACAATATCAGCCTTACCCCTCTTGAAACTCAATTTCCACCATTTCCTAGATAATAAAATGTGGGGCTGGATGAACACAGCAGGCCAAGCAGCATCTCAGGAGCACAAAAGCTGACGTTTCGGGCCTAGACCCTTCATCAGAGAGGGGGATGGGGGGAGGGAACTGGAATAAATAGGGAGAGAGGGGGAGGCGGACCGAAGATGGAGAGTAAAGAAGATAGGTGGAGAGGGTGTAGGTGGGGAGGTAGGGAGGGGATAGGTCAGTCCAGGGAAGACGGACAGGTCAAGGAGGTGGGATGAGGTTAGTAGGTAGCTGGGGGTGCGGCTTGGGGTGGGAGGAAGGGATGGGTGAGAGGAAGAACCGGTTAGGGAGGCAGAGACAGGTTGGACTGGTTTTGGGATGCAGTGGGTGGGGGGGAAGAGCTGGGCTGGTTGTGTGGTGCAGTGGGGGGAGGGGATGAACTGGGCTGGTTTAGGGATGCAGTGGGGGAAGGGGAGATTTTGAAACTGGTGAAGTCCACATTGATACCATATGGCTGCAGGGTTCCCAGGCGGAATATAAGTTGCTGTTCCTGCAACCTTCGGGTGGCATCATTGTGGCAGTGCAGGAGGCCCATGATGGACATGTCATCAAGAGAATGGGAGGGGGAGTGGAAATGGTTTGCGACTGGGAGGTGCAGTTGTGTGTTACGAACTGAGCGGAGGTGTTCTGCAAAGCGGTCCCCAAGCCTCCGCTTGGTTTCCCCAATGTAGAGGAAGCCGCACCGGGTACAGTGGATGCAGTATACCACATTGGCAGATGTGCAGGTGAACCTCTGCTTAATGTGGAATGTCATCTTGGGGCCTGGGATGGGGGTGAGGGAGGAGGTGTGGGGACAAGTGTAGCATTTCCTGCGGTTGCAGGGGAAGGTGCCGGGTACGGTGGGGTTGGAGGGCAGTGTGGAGCGAACAAGGGAGTCACGGAGAGAGTGGTCTCTCCGGAAAGCAGACAGGGGTGGGGATGGAAAAATGTCTTGGGTGGTGGGGTCGGATTGTAAATGGCGGAAGTGTCGGAGGATAATGCGTTGTGTCCGGAGGTTGGTAGGGTGGTGTGTGAGAACGAGGGGGATCCTCTTGGGGCGGTTGTGCCATTTCCTTCCCCTTTGTAAGTAATGTTACAAAGTATTCTTGAAGAGCTTAATCCATTTCTTCCAACCGCACACCTAATTCTCTCCTTTGTCCTTGAGTGAACCTGTGTGGTGTGGTGAGAAGGGATAACAGGCAAGATAATGCTTTCCAGCTTGTAAAACAAGATCTCAGAGGAGCTGAAAACAAATTTGCTGGAAAAGCTCAGTAGGTCTGGCAGCACCTGTGAAGATAAAAGACAGAGTTAACATTTCGGATTTGGTGACCCTTCCTCAGAACTTTGTTTTTGTTCCTGACTTACAACATCCGCAGTTCTTTCGGTTTTTATCTCAGACGGAACATGGTCCACATGCCTAAGTCATTTCCTGAGATAAATCCTGATTCGCTTCTGAGTTTCTCGCCTACAAACGGCTACAGTTATAGAACGTCAAAGCAATTCCCTCTCCCTGCTGCCCCTATACCCCACCACAGCTAGAAATGGTAAGAGAGTGAGAGAACCATATACAACATTCTGTGCAGCTGTATAGCACCTCCTGCTTCCCTACAGCAACTTGCAGACAGTGGTTTACTTTCAAATATGGTTACTTGTGTGAGTAGACGCTGCAGGCAAATTTTGGGCACAGTGTAGCCCCACAAAACTGGCCACAAAGGCAGTAGATCAACAGCTGTGCAAGGAAATCAAGGGAACAACGTCGGTCTCGTGCAACAAGTGTTATGGCTGTTCCCTGACAGAAAGCCCCCAATTCATGTCTATACACTGAGGAGGCTATGATTATTCACCTTGGAGAGCTCGGAAGAGATCTGATGGAGATTCTCAAAATCATAAGTGAGTTGGATACAGATCAGGAGAAACTGTTCCCACTCATAAAAGAACAAGAATAAGAGAGGATCTTGCAAAAGAAGCAAGGTTACTGTGATGAAAAGCTTTTTTCACAGAGTGAGTGGTTTGGCTATGGAATGTACTATCTGGAAGCGTGGCAGGTTCAGTAGAGACATTCAGGGGAGCATTGGATGATTATTCGGTTAAAACAAAGTGCAAGTGTATGTGGTAATAGCAGGAGCCTGGCACCAGTTAATAATGCTCATTTAACGAGCTAATGCAGGCATGGTGGACCAAATGGTCTCCCGTGTCATTACATTTCTGTCCAGAGCAGCCAATTCAATCACAGTTAGAGATGGAGAACAAACATCGACACGGCCAGTGAGGGAAGTGAGTGCGTGGCACCCACACACACACACACACACACACACACACACACACACACACACACACACACACACACACGCGCGCACGCACACACACACACACACACGCACGCACACACACACACACACGCACACACACACACACACACGCACACACACACACACACACACACACACACACAGAGACACAGACATACACACACACAGACACACACACACACACGCACACACACACACACACACACACACACACACACACACAGACACAGAGACACACAGACAGACACATACACACACACACACACCACATATACACACACACATATACACACACACAGACACACACACACACACGCACACACACACACACACAGACACAGAGACACACAGACACATACACACACATACACACAGACACACACACATACACACAGACACATACACACACACGCAGAGACACACACACACACACACACACAGACACACACACACAGACACATACACACACACAGACACACACACACACAGACACATACACACACACGCAGAGACACACACACACACAGACACACACACACACAGACACATACACACACACAGACACACACACACACAGACACATACACACACACATACACAAACACACACACACACAGACACACACACACAGACACATAGACACATACACACACACACAGACACAGACACACACACACACACACAGACACACACACACACACAGACACATACACACACACAGACACACACACACACACACAGACACATACACACACACATACACAAACACACACACACACAGACACACACACAGACACATAGACACACACACACACAGACACACACACACACACACACACATAGACACATACACACACACACAGACACACACACACACACACACACATAGACACATACACACACACACACACACAGACACAGACACAGACACACACACACACACACACACACATACACACACACACATACACACACACACACACACACAGACACAGACACACACACAGACACACACACACACACACTCACACACACACACACGCACACACACACACACACACACACACGCACACACACATTACAGTGTGAATCAGGCGCGTGCACCAACACAAAGTTTACATTCAGCATCTCCGAATGATGGACAATTTGTAACAAATGATGTCCAGTCCCTATACACCTGCATTCCGCATGCAGATGGCCTAAAAGCCTCCGCTTCTTCCTGTCCCACAGGCCCAACCAATCCCCCTCCACCGACACCCTCATCCGCCTAGCCGAACTCGTCCTCACCCTCAACAACTTCTCTTTCGATTCCTCCCACTTCCTACAGACAAAGGGGGTGGCCATGGGCACCCGCATGGGCCCCAGCTATGCCTGCCTCTTTGTAGGTTACGTGGAACAGTCCTTCTTCCGCACCTACACAGGCCCCAAACCCCACCTCTTCCTCCGGTACATTGATGACTGTATCGGCGCCGCCTCTTGCTCCCCAGAGGAGCTCGAACAGTTCATCCACTTCACCAACACCTCAAGTTCACCTGGACTATCTCTAACACCTCCCTCACCTTCCTGGGCCTCTCAGTCTCCATCTTGGGCTACCACCTAGAAACAGATATCCATTTCAAGCCCACCAACTCCCACAGCTACCAAGAAATCACCTCCTCCCACCCACCTTCCTGCAAAAATGCCATCCCTATTCCCAATTCCTTCGCCTCCACTGCATCTGCTCCCAGGTGAGACATTCCAGTCCCGTACATTGCAGGTGTCCTCGTTTTTCAAAGAGCGCAACTTGCCCCCCGCAACAGTTGAGGATGACCTCGACCGTGTTTCCCGCATTTCCTGCAACTCATCCCTCACACACTTTACCCGGATTAACCACCAAAAGAGAATCCTCCTCATCCTCATGTACCACCCCACCAACCTCTAGCTACAACGCATCATCCTCTGACACTTCCACCATCTGCAATCTGACCCCACCACCAAAGACATTTTTCCCTCCCCACCCTTATCTGCTTTCCGGAGGGATCACTCTCTCCATGACTCCCTTGTCCACTCCACACTCCCTTCCAACCCCACCACACTTGGCATTTTCCCCTGCAACCGCTCGAAGTGCTACACCTGCCCCCACACCTCCTCCCTCACCCACATCCCAGGCCCCAAGAAGACTTTCCACATCAAGCAGATGCTCACCTGCACATCCACCAATGTGGTATACTGCATCCGCTGTTCCTGGTGTGGCCTCCTCTACATCTGGGAAACGAAGTGGAGGCTGGAGACAGCTTTGAAGAAGAGGAACACCTCCGCTTGGTTTGCAATAAACAACTGCACATCCCATTTGCGAACCATTTCAACTCCCCCTCATGGTCCTTAGACGACATGTCCATACTGGGCCTCCTGCAGTGCCACAACGATGCCATCCGAAGGTTGCAGGAACAGCAACTCATATTCCGCTTGGGAACCCTGCAGCCCAAAGGTATCAATATGGATTTTACAAGCTTCAAAATCTCCCCTCCCCTGACTGCATGTCAAAAACCAGCTCAGCTTGTCCCTGCCTCCCTAACCTGCTCTTCCTCTCACCTATCCCCTCCTCCCACCTCAAGTCCCATCCCTATCTCCTACCTACTAACCTCATCCTTCCTCCTTGACACGTCTGTCCTCCCTGGATTGACCTATCCTGTCCCTACCTCCCCACCTACACTCACCTTTACTGGCTCCATCTCCGCTTCTTTAACCTATCTGTCTCCTCTCCACCTATCTTCTCCTCTATCCATCTTCAATCAGCCTCCCCCTCTCTCCCTATTTGTTTCAGAATCGTCTCCTCCTCCCCCATTTCTAATGAAGGGTCTAGGCTTGAAACGTCAGCTTTTGTGCTCCTGAGATGCTGCTTGGCCTGCTGTGTTCATCCAGCTCTACACTTTGTTATCTTGGATTCTCCAGCATCGGCAGTTCCTATTATCTCTATTCTGTTTGGAAAATGTCTGTCAAACCAAAGGGGTGGCCATGGGCACTCACATGGGCCTGAGCTATTCCTGCCTCTGTATAGGATTCGTGGAACAGCCCCTCTTCCACAACAATACTGGCACCATCCCTCGCCTTGTCTCTGCTATATTGACTGTATCAGCTCTGCCTTGTGCTCCCACAAGGAGCCCGAACAGTGCATCAACTTCGCCAACACCTTCCACCCTGCCCTCAAATTCACCTGGACCATTTCTGACAAGTCCCCTTCCTGGATCTCTCCATCTCCCTGTCCAGCGGAGATTCACACGGATGATCACTGGAATGGTAGGTTTAACGTATGATGAACGACTAAGGATCCTGGGATTGTACTCATTAGAGCTTAGAAGGTTGAGGGGCGATCTAATAGCAACTTACAAGATAACGTATGGTTTAGAAGGGGTGGACGCTAGGAAGTTGTTTCCGTTAGGGGTGAGACTAGGACCCGTGGGCACAGCCTTAAAATTAGAGGGGGTAAATTTAAAACGGAAATGAGACGACATTTCTTCAGCCAGAGAGTGGTGGGCTTGTGGAATTCATTGCCGCAGAGTGCAGTGGAGGCCGGGACGTTGGATGCCTTCAAGGCAGAGATCGACAAATTCTTGATCTCAAAAGTAATCAAGGGCTACAGGGAGAGTGCAGGGAAGTGGAGTTGAAATGCCCATCAGCCATGATTTAAATGGCGGAGTGGACTTGATGGGCCGAATGGCCTTACTTCCACTCCTATGTCTTATGGTCTTATGGTCTTACCTCCATCTCTGGCAACCGACTCACCATTGATATCCATTTCAAACCTACTCATTCTCACAATTGCCTTGACTACACCTCCTCTCACCCAGTCTCCCATAAAAACCTGTCCCATAATCACAATTCCTCTGCCTCCACTGCACTTGCTCCCAAGATGAGGCGTTCTACCCCAGGACTTCCCAGATATCCTCCTACTTCAGGGATTATGGTTTCCCCTCCTATGCTATTAAGGATGCCCTTGGCCATATACCCCCCATTTCCCATGCTTCTGCCCTCAAACCTCGTCCCCCCAACAATAATAAGGATAGAGTCCCCTTACTCTTCACATACCACCTCACTAACCTCCGAATACAACGCACCATCCTCTGACATGTCAGCCGCTACAATCAGATCCCACCACCAAAAAGATATTTCCCTCCCCACCCCTGTCCACTTCCGCAGGGACTATTCCATCCACGGCACCCTTGTCAGCTCTACACTGCCCACCAACGCCTCCACTACACCTGGCACCTTCCCCTGCAACCTCAGGAGGTGCTACACCTGCCCCTACATGTCCCCTCTCACCTCCAACCAAGGCCCCAAGCAATCCTTAGAAATCCGGCGAGGATTCACCTGTACTTCATCCATCCTCGTCTACTGTATCTGCCGCTCCCCATGTGGTCTCTTCCATATCGGCGAAGCCAAATGTAGACTTGGCTGACTGGTCATGCAGCATCTGTATGCACCAACCAGCCTGACCTTCTGGATATCATCCACTTTAACTCCCCCTCCCACTCCCCTGACAATATGTCCATCCTTGGCCTCCTCCACCGTCAAAGTGAGACCAAACGTAAACTGGAGGAATAACACCTAATATTTCACCTTGGGAGCTTAGAGCCAATGGCATGATTATTGAATTAAAATCCCTCCTTCCCCAACCTGCCCATCTTCTGACTCACCTATCCACTCCACCCTTCCTGCTCACCAACCACATTAACCCCATACGTGCATCTACCTATCTCCATCCCATCTACCCTCCCCCAAACCTATCTCCCTGTCTCTATTTATTTCTGGGCTTCCATCCCCCTCTCCAGTTCTGCTAAAGGTCTCTGGCCTGAAACATTGCCTTCTATGCTCCTCAGATGCTGTCTGACCTGCTGTGCTTTTCCAGCCCCACATTTTTTGGCTCACTTACCATGTTAGAAAATATATATATTCATACGGGGTGTGTTTTGCAATCATAAAGCCTGTATTCAGGCATCTTTTTCAACTAAACAAAAACTTGTGGACAGCTGTGCCCCAGCGTATTATCCATAGCAATACCTCAAACAATCAATAAATCAGCTTCAATTTCCATGCAGCATAAGTCGTTGTTCCCTTTGCAATATGATATTCTTGTGATTCTGTCCTGATAAAAACAGGACAAAATATTTTGACAGCATGTCACTTTTTCAAGAAACTCAAGTTCTGTCTGACTAAGTAACTTCACATAGTATTCAACCACCTGTACCCTTACACTGTCAATTAATTAATTAAAAATATCCTTCACGCATATAGGCAAAACCTGGAAGCCTATTAGATGCAATCACAGAGGATAAAGCTTTTAATAAAACACCATAGAAAACCCTTCCAAATAGTCATTAGGCTTGTGAAATAATCTTTATGGTACCTGCTACATTTTTATTTATTCAAACCCATCTCGCTCTGAAAGCAATGTAATTGCATTTCAACCTTTTTCTCACCAGCTGGTGTTACACAAGCTCACTGTAATTTTTATGAATATTTAACTGAATCCATTTATACAGTTTCCTTTAGCCGCATGTGGAGGTGAGTGGCCTGTCATTGTATGATTTCTTTTTGCAACGAACCACAGAATTTGGGCACAACAGTGCAAAAACAATCTGCAGCCATTCACAACCGCACAGCTAAAAGCAAGCAGACAAACCAAATGTCAACAGCCTCTAAAAGGAATGTGAATTTAGGTAGATTGAATTGACTTCATTTAGCTGCCATTTGTACAGTGGCATTGGGGCGAACATGGGGCCACTGGAGTCATCTTGTTTCATCTCTAACTTTCTTCAATTCTCTGTCTGTCCATGTCTCAACATTGTCCACTTGTCTAATTTTAATCCTTCAGCTTCTGTTTTTACCCCAAATTTCCCCTTCAGTTGTTGCTAGGACAAGACTGTCAAGTCTCAATGTGTAATGTCTGTACTTGGCTATCTTCCTCACTCTAACTGCATTTTGCAACTCTTTTGATTCGTTCTACTGCTGGCCTAACAGGAAGTGTTGGTGCACGGTTAAATGTCACCAGACTACTAATTGAACCACAGGGTGCTGAGGCATTGCTCGTTTGCATTCTGGGAGCGGACTTTGCAGCCAGCGTGGGCATGAAGGGTATCGTGCAAGAACATGCTGTCAAGGAATTGTTAGACCTAAACATTACATTCATATGCTGCAGTCTGTTCATCAATGTTTTAACCAATAAAAAAGGGAGAGGCGCAGTTCAGAGGAGACTGAACACCTTGAGAAGAAGGTTGGCAGAGAGAGTTCCAGTAGATAACGGAGCGTAGCCTAAGCTGTTTTTGGAAACTGTTGTTGGTCAGTAACAGGTAAGTTTCGAGAAATTGCTATTGGAGCAGAGAGCCAGAGCTTCAACTTAATATTAAAAATGTTGTAAGGATTATTAAAGTTAAAGGGGTAAGATACGGCAAGAGAGCTCCAAATTATAGTCTGCTCCTCTTATTCGATGTGGGAAGTTGGGTACGTTTCCAGTGCCTGGGACCTGCATGTGTGCAGGAAGTGTCTCCAGCAGCAGATCCCGGAAGCCCGAGTTTTGGAGCATCTGGGGCACTATGGAGTATTCGCAAGATGGTGAGTGTTGTGGATAGCTCAAGTAAGACCAAAAGACCTTAAGACATAGGAGTGGAAGTAAGGCCATTCGGCCCATCAAGTCCACTCCGCCATTTAATCATGGCTGATGGGCATTTCAACTCCACTTCCCTGCACTCTCCCCGTAGCCCTTGATTCCTTGTGAGATCAAGAATTTATCAATCTCTGCCTTGAAGGCATCTAACGTCCTGGCCTCCACTGCGCTCCATGGTAATGAATTCCACAGGCCCACAACTCTCTGGCTGAAGAAATGTCGTCTCATTTCCGTTTTAAATTTACCCCCTCTAATTCTAAGGCTGTGCCCACAGGTCCTAGTCTCCCGGTCAAATGGAAACAACTTCCCAGCAACCTCCCTTTCCAAGCCATACATTATCTTGTAAGTTTCTATTAGATCTCCCCTCAACCTTCTAAACTCTAATGAGTACAATCCCAGGATCTTTAGCCATTCATCGTACATTAAACCTACCATTCCAGGGATCATCCGTGTGAATCTCCGCTGGACACACCCCAGCGCCAGTATGTCCTTCCTGAAGTGTGGGGCCCAAAATTGGACACAGTATTCTAAATGGGGCCTAACTAGAGCTTTATAAAGTCTCAGAAGCACATCGCTGCGTTTATATTCCAACCCTCTTGAGATAAACAACATTACATTCATTTTCTTAATTACGGACTCTACCTGCAAGTTAACCTTTAGAGAATCCTGGACCAACACTCCCAGATCCCTTTGTATATCTGCTTTACGAATTTTCTCACCGTTTAGAAAATAGTCCATGCCTGTAGCCTTTTTTCCAAAGTGCAAAACCTCGCATTTGCTCACGTTGAATTTCATCAGCCATTTCCTGGACCACTCTCCTAAACTGTCTAAATCTTTCTGCAGCTTCCCCACCTTTTCAGTACTACCCACCTGTCCACCTATCTTCGTATCATCGGCACTCCACAGACAGGAAGGGAATGGGTGAGCAACGGGCAGAGCATGGGTGCTAACCAGGCAGTTCAGGAATCTCCTGCGACTATTCCCCTGCAAAACAGGCATATTGTTTTCGATGCTGTTGAGGGGAATGGTGTCTGAGGGGATAAGAGCATCAGTCAAACTCGTTGCACCATTGTTGGCTCTGCTTCAGGGGGAGGGAGAAGTAGGCCGAGAATGCTATAGTTATAGGGGATTCAATCATAAGGGGACTAGATAAGTGTTTCTGTGGCCGCAACCGAGAGTCCAGGATTGCCTGGATAATAAAGTGTGAAGCTGGATGAACACAGCAGGCCAAGCAGCATGTCAGGAGCACAAAAGCTGACGTTTCAGGCCTAGACCCTTCATCAGAGAGGGGGATGGGGAGAGGAAACTGGAATAAATAGGGAGAGGGGGAGGCGGACCGAAGATGGAGAGAAAAGAAGATAGGTGGAGAGGAGAGTATAGGTGGGGAGGTAGGGAGTGGATAGGTCAGTCCAGGGAAGGAGGTGGGATGAGGTTAGTAGATAGGAAATGGAGGTGTGGCTTGGGGTGGGAGGAAGGGATGGGTGAGAGGAAGAACAGGTTAGGGAGGCAGAGACAGGCTGGGCTGGTTTTGGGATGCAGTGGGGGGAGGGGAAGAGCTGAGCTGGTTATGTGGTGCAGTGGGGAGAGGGGACGAACTGGGCTGGTTTTGGGATGTCGTGGGGGAAGGGGGGATTTTGAAGCTGGTGAAGTCCACATTGATACCATTGGGCTGCAGGGTTCCCAAGCGAAATATGAGTTGCTGTTCCTGCAACCTTCGGGTGGCATCATTGTGGCACTGCAGGGGGCCCATGATGGACATGTCATCTAAAGAATGGGAGGGGGAGTTGAAATGGTTCACGACTGGGAGGTGCAGTTGTTTATTGCGAACCGAGCGGAGGCGTTCTGCAAAGCAGTACCCAAGCCTCTGCTTGGTTTCCCCAATGTAGAGGAAGCCACACTGGGTACAATGGATACAGTATACCACATTGGTAGATGTGCAGGTGAACCTCTGCTTAATATGGAAAGTCATCTTGGGTCCTGGGATAGGGGTGAGGGAGGAGAAGTGGGCGCAAGTGTAGCATTTCCAAGTTCTTCAAGGACTGCAACTTTCCCCCCACAGTGGTCGAGAACGCCCTTGACCGCGTCTCCCGCATTTCCCGCAACACATCCCTCACACCCCGCCCCCGCCACAACCGCCCCAAGAGGATCCTCCTCATTCTCACACACCACCCTACCAACCTCCGGATACAACGCATCATCCTCCGACACTTCCGCCATTTACAATCCGACCCCACCACCCAAGACATTTTTCCATCCCCTCCCCTGTCTGCTTTCCGGAGAGACCACTCTCTCCGTGACTCCCTTGTTCGCTCCACACTGCCCTCCAACCCCACCACACCCGGCAAAAACTGAAGCAGTCCAGGATTGCCTCCCTGGTGCTAGGGCCCTGGCTCTTTCGGAGTGGTTGCAAGACACTCTGGAGGGGGAGGGTGAACAGCCAGTGGTTGTGATATACATTGATACTAATGACATAGATATAACAAGGAATGAGGTCCTAAAAGCAGAATATAGAGAACGAGGGAAAAAGTTGAAATGTGGGACTGGAAAGGTAGTGATCTCATGATTACATCCAGCGCCATGAGCTACTCAGAGTAGAAACAGTAAGATATATAGGATGAGAGATAACAAAGTGTGGAGCTGGATGAACACAGCAGGCCAAGCAGCATCTCAGGAGCACAAAAGATGACGTTTCGGGCCTAGACCCTTCATCAGAGAGGGGGATGGGGAGAGGGAACTGGAATAAATAGGGAGAGAGGGGGAGGCGGACCGAAGATGGAGAGAAAAGAAGATAGGTGGAGAGGAGAGTATAGGTGGGGAGGTAGGGAGGGGGTAGGTCAGTCCAGGGAAGACGGACAGGTCAAGGAGGTGGGATGAGGTTAGTAGGTAGGAGATGGAGGTGCGGCTTGGGGTGGGAGGAAGGGATGGATGGGAGGAAGAACAGATTAGGGAGGCAGAGACAGGCTGGGCTGGTTTTGGGATGCAGTGGGGGGAGGGGATGAGCTGGGCTGGTTGTGTGATGCAGTGGGGGGAGGGGGCGAGCTGGGCTGGTTTTGGGATGCGTTGGGGGAAGGGGAGATTTTGAAGCTGGTGAAGTCCACATTGACACCATTGGGCTGCAGGGTTCCCAAGCAGAATATGAGTTGCTGTTCCTGCAACCTTCAGGTGGCATCATTGTGGCACTGCAGGAGGCCCATGATGGACATGTCATCTAAAGAATGGGAGGGGGAGTTGAAATAGTTTGCGACTGGGAGGTGCAGTTGTTTATTGCGAACCGAGCGGAGGTGTTCTGCAAAGCAGTACCCAAGCCTCCGCTTGGTTTCCCCAATGTAGAGGAAGCCACACTGTGTACAATGGATACAGTATACGACCGCTTTGCAGAACACCTCCGCTCAGTTCGCAGTAAACAACTGCACCTCCCAGTCGCCAACTATTTCAACTCCCCCTCCCATTCCTCAGACGACATGTCCATCATGGGCCTCCTGCAGTGCCACAATGATGCCACCCGAAGGCTGCAGGAACAGCAACTCATATTCCGCTTGGGAACCCTGCAGCCCAATGGTATCAATGTGGACTTCACCAGCTTCAAAATCCCCCCTTCCCCCACCGCATCCCAAAACCAGCCCAGTTCGTCCCCTCCCCCCACTGCAACACACAACCAGCCCAGCTCATCCCCTCCCCCCACTGCATCCCAAAACCAGCCCAGCCTGTCTCTGCCTCCCTAACCTGTTCTTCCTCTCACCCATCCCCCCCTCCCACCCCAAGCCACACCTCCATTTCCTACCTACTAACCTCATCCCACCTCCTTGACCTGTCCGTCTTCCCTGGACTGACCTATCCCCTCCCTACCTCCCCACCTATACTCTCCTGTCCACCTATCTTCTTTTCTCTCCATCTTCGGTCCGCCTCCCCCTCTCTCCCTATTTATTCCAGAACTGTCACCCCATCCCCCTCTCTGATAAAGGGTCTAGGCCCGAAACGTCAGCTTTTGTGCTCCTGGGATGCTGCTTGGCCTGCTGTGTTCGTCCAACTTCACACTGTATTATCTTGGATTCTCCAGCTTCTGCAGTTCCCATTATCTCTAAAGAGCAGGAGAAGTGGTCAGAAATTCATGTGTTTCAATATGAGAAGCATAATAGACAATGTCAATGAACTTAAAGCTTTGGTTAATACTTGAAACTATGACATTATTGTGATTATCTAGACTTGAGAAGGGTCTAGGCCCGAAACGTCAGCTTTTGTGCTCCTGAGATGCTGCTTGGCCTGCTGTGTTCATCCAGCTTCACACTTTATTATCTTAGAAAGAGGGACGGGACTGGCAGCTGAAGGTCTCAGGGTTTAGATGTCTCAGGTGTGATAGGAACAGGTGTAAAAGGTGTGGGAGAATTGCATTACTAATAAAAGAGTATCTCACAGCTGTACTGAGGGAGGATCCATTGAAGGACTCATGCAGTGAGGCAGTATTGGTAGAAATCTGGAATAGGAAGGGTGAAATCACACTGCTGGGGGTATACTACAGGTTTCCTAACAGCCAGTGGGAGATAGAAGAGAGAGTATGTAGACGGGTTTTGGAAAGAAATGAGCTGGGCCAGGTGATTGAAGTTACAGTGGGAGGGATCATTTCGGGAGTAGTGATCATAATACCATAAGTTTTAAGATGCTCATGGATAGGGGTAACAGCAGTCCTCAGGTGAAGGTGTTAAATCGGTGGAAGGCGAACTACAATATTAGACAGAAACTGGAGAATTTTATTTGAAGGTGGCTGTTTGAGGGTAAATCTACACCAGATGTGTTGGAGTATGTCAAACAGCAGTTGGTAAGAGTTCAGGTGCAACATTTTCTTGCAAGACTGAAGGGTAGTTATGGCAAATTACATGAACCTTCGATGACCAGGGATGTTATGGTCTTGATCAGAAAGAAAAAGCAAGTATATATAGTGTCAAGGAGGATGGCAGCTGACAAAGACTATGAAGTATATAAGGAAAGTAGCAAAGAACTTAAACAAGGAATTAGCAGGCTAAAAGGGGTCCTTTTCCAGTAGCATACAGCATTAAGGAGAATAAAGCCATTAGCAAACCGGATTAAGGAGAATACTAAAGCTTTCCACACATACATAAAACCAAGAGGGTAGTCAGGAAAAGGGTTGGCCCACTCTGGGACAAAGCAGAGAATCTATGCGTGGAGCCAGAAGAGGTAGATGAGATCCTAGACAGAAACTTTGTGTCGGTATTCACCAAAGAGAAAGAATTGGTGCAGGATGATTTCGGGGAACATAGAACTTAGAACATAGAACAATACAGCTCAGAACAGGCCCTTCGGCCCTCGATGTTGCGCCGACCTGTGAACTAATCTAAGCCCCTCCCCCTACACTATCCCAGGGAAGGGAGTGAGGAGTTTCTAAGCTAAGTTGCTATTAAAAAGGAAGAGGTGTTGTGCATCTTAAAAATTATTAAGATGGATAAGTCATCGGGTCCTGATGGGATCTATCCCAAAATATCACAGGAATCAAGAGAACAAATTGCTGGAGCATTTGACAGACATCTTTGTATCCTCTTTGGCCACGTGTGGTCCCAGAGGACTGGAGAATAGGCAATGTTGTCCAATTGTTTAAGAAGGCCAGCAATGATAATCCTGGAAATTAAAGGCCTGTGAGTTCCATGTCAGTGGTAGGGAAATTATTGGAAAATATTCTCAGTGACAAGATCAATAAATATTTAGATTAGATTCCCCACAGTGTGGAAACAGGCCCTTCAGCCCAACAAGTCCACACCACCCCTTGGAGCATCCCACCCAGACCCATCCCCCTATAACTCACACACTCCTGAACACTACGGGCAATTTAGCATGGCCAATCCACCTAGCCTGCACATCTTTGGACCGTGCGAGGAAACCGGAGCACCTGGAGGAAACCCACATAGACATGGGGAGAGTGTGCAAACTTTGCACAGACAGTTACCCGAGACTGGAATTGAACCCAGGTCCCTGGTGCTGTGAGGCTGCAGTGCTAATCACTGAGCCACCGTGCCACCCCATTTAGAAGCAAATGGACTTTTTAGTGATAGACAACATGGTTTTGTGTGGGGTGTGTCATGTCTCACTAACTTGATCAAGTTTTATGAGGAGGTGACAAGGATGATTGAGGGAAATGTGGTTGATGTTGTCTATGTGGACTTGAGTGAAGCCTTTGACAAGGGCTATAATGAGGACTGGTACAAAAGGTGAAGTCATATGGTATCAGGGTGAGCTGGCCAGATGGATACAGATTCTGAGGAAGGGTCACCAGACCCGAAACATTTTAATTTTTTTCTTTACAGGTGGATGTGAATAATTTGGAGAGGGCACAGAAAAGGTTTACCAAGATGTTGCCTGGTATGGGGGATTTTAGCTGTGAAGAAAGGTTGGATAAACTGGGTTTGTTTTCACTGGAGTGCAGGAGGTTGATGGGTGACCTAATAGAAGTTTATAAGATTGTGAACGGCAAGGATAGAGTGGAAAGAACGAGGCGTTTTCCCAGGATGGAGGGGTCAATTACTATGGGACAGAGGTTCAAGGAGTGAGGGGCGAAGTGTAAAAGAGATGTGCGAGGCAAGCTTTTCACACAAAGGGTGATGAGTGCCTGGAACTTGCTGCCACTGAAGGTGGTGGAAGCAGATACAAGAGCAGCGCTCAAGAAACACTTGGATGAATACGTGAACAGGAAGGGAACAGAGGAAAACAGATCCCGTAAGTGAAGACAGTTTTAGTATGGAATGGCAAAATGTGCAGATCCGGCGGGCCATAGGATCTGTTCCTGTGCTGTGTTGTTCTTTGTTCAGAACCCAGGTTAATGTTCATTGCTTCAAATCTTACCATGGTGAAAATAAAATTCAGTAAAACTGGCAAACTGAGTGCTCGTCTACTTACAGCCATTGTCAGCCGTTGCAAATAACCACGCTGTTTGCACGCTATTGCCTCTGTTTCTTGGCTAGTCACCCAACTTAACAATTGGAGACACGTTATTTCAAATCCCAATTCTCGAATTTGAATCGCAGTCTAGAGAAAGAATTCTAAATGGGCTGGTATTAGTGTGAGTGATCATTAGGCTGTCAAATTATTGTAAAAACCATCTAGGGAAAGGAATCATTCCCTAGCCTGGTGTGCATTGACCTACAGCAATGTGCTTTATTCTTAACTAACTTCTGAAGAGCTGCTAAGTGTTCTTTAAATCTGAGTGATTGCCTAATTCAGCTGGGCCTCTTTGTCAATTATTTACGAGTTCTTATTTCTATTTGCTTAGAGTATGTATTTTTCCAGATTAACTAATTCAATTTATGTTACTACAGTAAAGTTCTTGAGTTTTCCAAGAAGCGTGTTCAGAAAATGAACACGGGTACATCTGCTATGAATGTCCTCCTTATGTTTTATATGTTTCCTTACAGGTTAAACTCTGGGATCACTGAGCTCAGTTCAACCACAGCATTCTGAGGGGTGCTATACCACGGAGTCATAGAGTCATTCATAGAATCCTTCCTCAAATGCCAATTCAAATTCCTTTTGAAAGATTTGATTGTTTTTGCTTCTAGCACCTTGTGGACAATTCCATTATCACTCATGGTTTATCCCTGTTTGTAGGAATTTACCATTTCATTTTGCTGGCATTCACAGTTACTGGGCATGTGTTAGAATAGCATTTTATAGTAGATGATTTAAAAATGAAGAGTGTAGATGTTAAGAATCAATCAGAAAGGTTCATATAATCCACTTCAGTTTTTACAGGGAAAGGGTTTAATGTTAGCACAGAACCTAGTTCAGATTGAGGTGCTTATGGCCCAGTGGTATTACCACTGGATTGTAAATTTAGAGACCCAGGTAATGTTCTGCAGACTTGGATTGGAATCCTGCCCCTGCAGATGGTGGAATTTGAATTCAGTTTTTATTTTAAAACAAAACCTGGAATTCAGAGTGTGATGGTGACAATGAATCTGCTGCTAATTGTTGGGAAAATCCATCTGGTTCACCAATAAGACAGCAGCAGAAATGCCAACATGACTGGACTCAGCTCCACTCCAGCCCGGGTTCTCCCAATGAGTGAAGAACAGCCCTGGGCTGACTCCCCTGGCCTGGACTCACAGGCTAGGCTGAGGCACCTGGTCCGCAGCTAGGCCGGACGCCTGAAGGAAGAGAAAGATGGTCTCGTCCCAGTGTGGCAGTCTCCTTATGTGGTGGTCTTATCCAGGCGTGTAGGTCTCATCCCCATGTGGAGGAGTTCTTTGTCTTCAGGGTAAAGGTATTCCAGTGGCCCAGTAGGTGGTCTTGGCTGGGAATTGCAGTCTTCTTCAACAGAGGTTTCCAGCCCAGTATTCTAGCAGCCTGGCAGGGTTGTCTTGTCCCAGCTGTGTCTTCAAAATATTCCATCGTTCCTAAATCAGCTTTCCCTGAGCCCAGGAGCTGTTAACTGAGCTGTGATGAAGTTTGTTTCAATTTTACTTTTATTTATTTATTATGCATGACTTCTGTTATTGATTTGGAGCTGTGGTGTGGCCACTTATAAACCTTTTCACTGTACTTTTAACCTAAAAGTACACATGACAATAAATTTCTATTCTTTTCTATTCTATTATATTCTCATGTCCTTTAGAGGAAGAAACTGCTTTCCTTACTTGGTATGGCTATGGCCGACATGTGACTCCAGACCCATAACAATGCGATTGACTCGCAATTAAGGGTGGGTAATGAAAGCTGGTTTCCCTGTTCCTTGATCATATTTAGACTCTCATTATCCAATTATTATGAAGCTTCCATATTCTTCTGACTAATGTGCACTACCTCACCCCTAACAAGATAAAATCAGGTTGCCATTTGCAATTCTGTAAATTTATGGACATTCTCTTATTTGTTTGGCATAAAAAACAGAAATTGCTGGAAAATCTCAGCGGGTCTTACATCTGTGGGGAGAAGTAAGACTTAACATTCTGAGTTGAATGGCTTCAGTTCTGAAGAAGAGTCACCGGACCTGAAATATTATCTCTGATGTCTGCCCACAGATGCTGCCAGACGTGCTGAACTTTTCCAGTAATTTCTGTTTTTGTTTCTGATTTACTGCATCCGCTGTTTCAGCTCTAATATCTCTGTACAGGCTTCCTCAATATTAGTTATCTGCCTCAATTTAGGCTTTTCTACAAATTTAGGAATTGTTTGTTTCCAGTTCCCGAGGCCGGCATGTTGTAGTGAGAGGATGAGGTATTTGATTAAAACCAAAAAAGGCACAAGGCAATAGGTATAAAGCAATTCTCAAGGGGATACTATTTTATCACAACAGTTGCCAAATTGCTTAGTGATTCTTTATTCTTCGACCGCAGCGGTGACATTTGACAGCAGCCCCATCAATCAGAGGCTGTTTTCCTGCTCAAGCAATTGAAAGCAAACAAAATATGGCCTTTATGTTGTGAACCTTATCTATATGTCGTGACTCAGTAGGTATTATCTTGACCTCTGATTCAAATGGTTATAAGTTCAATTCCCACAGCAGACACTTGAAGACAAAAATCTAAGCTGACACTCCTATGCTCAGTGAGTATTAGATAGTTAGAGTCGCTGTCTTTTGAGTGTGTCATTTAATTGAGGACTTAGCTCCTGTCATGGGTTGACATAATAGATTCCATTGCATTATTTCAAAGAAGTGCACAGGAGTTTTTCCTACACTCTGGACAATACTTATCCATGAGCTAACATCAATAAAACAGTTTATTTGATCAATTGCACAGTACATTTTGTGGCAGTTTATGAGTATAAATTGGCCTCCCAAAGGCTTTATATAAAGGTAAAAGTTGTTTCATTACGTGTAATACAAATCTGTCATTTCTCCTATTCTCACTTCTCAGAGTTGAGCCGTTGCCATACTTGGCCATACTTACCATTGCTTGGTTGGCCCAAGCTCATGATTTTCCACTACCTTCTGCAGAATGTCTGACTAGTGCATGTCTTCAGGTGCATTAAAAGGATCTCATGAGCAGGGGGCCAGCCTGAGTGGTATTTTCATTTATTTATTTACGGGATGTGGGTGCCACTGACTGGGCCAACATTTATTGGACATCCCTAGTTGCTCTTGAGAAGAGGTGTGGAGATGCATCTGGAACCCCTGTGGTTCATGTAGTGTAAGTGCATCCATAATGCCAGCATCAAGTCTTTGATTCTAAAGCACATACTAACCATCCACAAGACTTCTTTCAACTGCATTGCCATTTACCTTCACACCTACATAATCCTTGCTGAGAAGGATCTTTTGAACCCAATGGATTGGATTCGCCTTTGAATGATAGAGTCATAGAGTCCTACAGCATGAAGACAGGCCTTTTGGCACAAACTGGTCCATGCTGACCAAAAGGTCCATTCACACTAACCCCATTTCACATGGCCCATATCCTCCTAAACCTTTCTTATTCATATATTTGTCCAAATGCCTGTTAAATGTTAATGTACTCACCTGAATCACTTCCGCTGGCAGCTCATTCCATGTGCATACCACCCTCTGTGTAAAAAAGTTGCCCCTCAGGTTCCCATGTATTCTTTCCCCTCTTACCTTAAACTGGTGTCCTTTAGTCCTCAATTCCCTAACCCTGGGAAAAAGACTGAGTACATTCACCCTATCCATGCTTTTCATGATCTTTTACAATTCTATAAGAATCCTCCATCAACCTCCCACGTTCTAAAGAAAAATGTCCTTGCTTGTCCAACCTCTCCCTATAACTCAGTGCCTTGAGTCCTGGCAACATCCTTGTAAATTTCTTCTGCAGTCTTTCGAGTTTAATAACATCCTTCCTATAGCTACGTGAGCAAAACTGAACACAATACTCCAAGTTCGGCTTCACCGATGTCCTGTACAACTGCAACATAACTTCCCAACTTCTAGACTCAATGCCCTGACTGATGAAGGCCAGTGTGCCAAAAGCCTTCTTCACTGCCCTGTCTATGTGTGACTCTGCTTTCAGAGAACCATGTACCCGAACTCCAAAGGCCCCCTGGAACTGTAATGGTCACCAAGCACCTCCCTGTTCCGACCTGGCCCAGCTTTCTTGGCCTGGTATCATTCTCCGAACCAGACCCTCTCCTGGAAGGTCTCCCATCAGAAGAAAGGGTCCAGGCAGTGGCCTGGGAGGAGCTGCAGTGATATTATTTCATTAATACAGCAATATAATATGTAGGAATGGAATTAAAGAGGGAGAAGTAATTGGAACAAAAAAACAGAGAAGGGTCACCGGACCCGAAACTTTAACTCTGTTTCTTCCTTCACAGATGTGCTGAGAAATAACTGGAACTGGAAAACTAATTGAGCTGAGGAGAGGTTGAATAGGCTGGAATTTAGCAGAATGAGAGGTGATGTTATTGAAACATTTAAGATCTTATGGGCCTTGAAATGATGAATGCGGAAATGTTGTCCCCCTTTGTGGGAGCGTCTAGGACCAGAGCATATAATTTCAAAATAAGATGTCACCTATTTAAGACAGAAATGGAGAAGTATTTATTCTCTTGGAACTGTGAATTATTGGAATTCTTTACCACAGTAGGCTATTGAAGCTGGATATTAAGCATATTCAAGAATGAGATAGATATTTTCAATCCAGTAGGAATCAAGGATTATGGGGAAAAGGTAGAAAAGTGGAGTTAAGGATTATCAGATCAGCCATGATCTCAATGAATGGTGGAGAAGATGCAATGGAATGAATGACCTACAGCTGCTCCTACATCTTATGGTCTTAATATGGTCAAATTAACTGATGCCCTTGATTAGTGTGATTCTTACATAGGAGGCTAATGGGGTCAACACGGCTTTGTGAGGGGTAGGTCATGCCTTACAAACCTTATCGAGTTTTTTGAGGATGTGACTAGAAAAGTTGATGAGGGTCGAGCTGTGGATGTGGTGTATATGGACTTCAGTAAGGCATTTGATAAGGTTCCCCATGGTAGGCTCATTCAGAAGGTCAGGAGGAATGGGATACAGGGGAACTTGGCTGCTTGGATACAGAATTGGCTGGCCAACAGAAGACAGCGAGTGGTTGTAGAAGGAAAATATTCTGCCTGGAAGTCAGTGGTGAGTGGAGTTCCACAGGGCTCTGTCCTTGGGCCTCTACTGTTTGTAATTTTTATTAATGACTTGGACGAGGGGATTGAAGGATGGGTCAGCAAGTTTGCAGACGACACAAAGGTCGGAGGTGTCGTTGACAGTGTAGAGGGCTGTTGTAGGCTGCAGCGGGACATTGACAGGATGCAGAGATGGGCTGAGAGGTGGCAGATGGAGTTCAACCTGGATAAATGCGAGGTGATGCATTTTGGAAGGTCGAATTTGAAAGCTGAGTACAGGATTAAGGATAGGATTCTTGGCAGCGTGGAGGAACAGAGGGATCTTGGTGTGCAGATACATAGATCCCTTAAAATGGCCACCCAAGTGGACAGGGTTGTTAAGAAAGCATATGGTGTTTTGGCTTTCATTAACAGGGGGATTGAGTTTAAGAGTCGTGAGATCTTGTTGCAACTCTATAAAACTTTGGTTAGACCGCACTTGGAATACTGCGTCCAGTTCTGGGCGCCCTATTATAGGAAAGATGTGGATGCTTTGGAGAGGGTTCAGAGGAGGTTTACCAGGATGCTGCCTGGACTGGAGGGCTTATCTTATGAAGAGAGGTTGACTGAGCTCGGTCTCTTTTCATTGGAGAAAAGGAGAAGGAGAGGGGACCTAATTGAGGTATACAAGATAATGAGAGGCATAGATAGAGTTGATAGCCAGAGACTATTTCCCAGGGCAGAAATGGCTAGCTCGAGGGGTCATAGTTTTAAGCTGGGTGGTGGAAAGTATCGAGGGGATGTCAGAGGCAGGTTCTTTACGCAGAGAGTTGTGAGAGCATGGAATGCGTTGCCAGCAGCAGCTGTGGAAGCAAGGTCATTGGGGTCATTTAAGAGACTGCTGGACATGTATATGGTCACAGAAATTTGAGGGTGCATACATGAGGATCAATGGTCGGCACAACATCGTGGGCTGAAGGGCCTGTTCTGTGCTGTACTGTTCTATGTTCTATGTTCTAAAAATTCCTAATGCTGCCTTCCCTTGAGTAGAAGTGACAGAAGAAGATGGGAAAGAAATAAATTGGTGATGTGATCCCTCCCCCGTCTCTGTTGCTGATTTCATGTTTTAATGGAGGAACAGTAGTCTGCATGGGGCTCATGGAACCAATGAAGTGGTAAGAACAAATTACTGCAGATCCTGAAATCTGTACTGAAACCAAAATATTCTGGAGATCACAGCGAGTCAGGAAGCATCCATGGAGAGAGACCAAGCTAACATTTTGAGCAAAGACAGAAGTTGCTGGAAAAGCTCAGCAGGTCTGGCAGCATCCGTGGAGAAAAAAAGTCGAGTTCACGTTTCAGGTCTGGTGACCCTTACTTAGAACAGTTCTGAGGGACGGTCACAGGACCCGAAACGTTAACTCTGAGAGCAGGATGAAAAGCTTCAGTAGCCTCTCTTCATAAATCTCCCAAGTTCTGCACAACCAAAGGAACATTTGTATTTAGCCATTACTTGTATTCCAGTTGCTAGGCTTATTTGTATATCAGAACATTTTCAAGGAACACCTGGAGTTAATTCCATCACTGTTCCTGGCATCCTATGATCTTTCAGTTTTTTTTCTAATTCATCCAGATCTCCCATCGAGCAGAGAAAGATAATAATTATACCGACCTCCTCACTTTGGATCACAACTAATATTTTGACTGGGTTCCTGCATTGTCAAATTAGTCAAATGTTAACCCTTTGCTTGCTTCCATTCTACAGTAAATGACACAACTTTACTGTTCTGCATGCTGGTCGCTGATGCTTGTATTTCCTACAATACTGGTGGAATGTCCGAAGCATTATATTATTCTACTTCAATTGTAATCGAGATTTTTGTATCGAGTCACGTATAAAGCTAAGGTAGTTTTTTTTAACAATAAGTGAATTAAGGGATACAGTGAGAGCTCAGCTAAGTGGATCTGAGTCCACGAAAAGATCAGCCATGATCTTACTGAATGGCGGGGCAGGCTCGAAGGGCGAATGGCCTACTCCTGCTCCTAGTTCTTATGTTCTTATGTTATGTTCTTACATAGCAGGAGCAATAAAGCAATAATAATGGAGAAGCAGGCTCAAGGGGTCTAATGGCCTACTCCTGTTTCTATCTTTTATGTTTCTATGAAGATAACTATTAACCCATGCTGACTGGTATCAGTAGCTGATTTGTAGGCTTACATTAGACATTCAGGGCTCACAGTGAGTCCATTACGTTTTTAACTTGACCCAGGAACCAACTAAAGTTTGAATGAAAGGCAGGAGAATAGTCACAGTTGTCCCTCAGAGAACAATGCTGGGGAAGTAATGATGGGGAACTAGGAAATGGTAGAGGAATTGAATATATACTTTTCACCAGTCTTCACTGCAGAAGGAACAAATAGCATTGCAAAATTACTAAATAATATTGACATCAAAGGTGGAGTGGAAATAAGTTTACCAGGGTAATGGCGCTCGGGAAACGAAAGGGCCAAAAGGCTGACAAGTTCCCCTAGGCCTGATGGGATACATCCTCAGATATTGAAGAAAGTAAGCACGGAGATAATGATGGTAATCTTCTATGAATGCTTAGTTCTGGAAAAGTCCCGGAGAATTTAATTTTCAACTTTACTGAAAAAGGCAGGGAGGTGACAAATAGATCACCAAGGCCCTTTTGCTCAATGCCATTTTGTTGAGAAAATGTTACAGTTCATTTGAAAGGCTGCAACAACAGAGCAGGTAAAAACAGATAATATGATCAAGCAAAGTCAGCATGGTTTCATGAAGGGGAAATCATGCCTGGCAAATTTTACCAGAATTCTCTGAGGCAGTAACAAGTAAGATAGAAAAAGAGGAAGCAGCGGATGAAATATATTTGTGTTCCCAAAGGCAATCGATAAGGTACTATTAGGCCTTAAGGCTATTACACATTAGACTTTTTAATAAGAGGAGAGCACATGGTGTTGGAGGTAACATATTCACATGGATAGAGGATTGACTAGCGAATAGAAGACAGAGAGTTGCAGTTAGTGGACATTTTCAGGATGACAACTCTTAAGGGTAAATAAGAAGGCAAAATTGGATATTTGCTACTATTTCAAAGGAAATAGAGTATAAACATAGGAAGGTTTTGCTAAAAATACACAAGGCACTAGTCAGACCACAGCTGGAATACTGTGAATTGTTGTGGGCTGCTTATCTGAGGCAGATAGTACTGGCATTGGAGGTTGCCAGGGAACGTTGACGGGGATGATATTAGGAATGGAGGGACTGTCTTATGATCAAAGGTTGAATACGTTGGTTAGGAGGATGACAGGTGATCTGCTTGATACACACAACATTCTTTGGGGGCTAGGCAGGGTGGATGTTGAAGGTTGTTTTCACCATGTGGGAAAGACTAGGGCCAGAAGGTATAGTCTCAGAATAAGGGGTTGCCAATTTGAGACAGATATGAGGGGGTACTTTTTCTCTCATAGGGTTGTGAATTCTTAAATGCAAAAGGCTACTGAAGCTGGGTCATTAAGCGTATTCAAGGGTGAGATAGGGCTGTTTTTAATTGTTAAGGGAATCAAGATTTACAGGGAAAAATGGGAAAGTGGATGTTAGAATTATCCAATCAGCCATGATCTCATTGAATGGTGCAGCAGATACAATGGGCTGAATGGCCAACGTCTGTTCCTACCCCTTATAGTCTTAAACAATATTGCATAAATTTAGACACCTTCTGAGAATTCTTTTTTTTAATGTATTCAGGATGTAAATGTTGCCAGTGGAGCTAATATTTACTGCCCATCCCTATGCGCCTTTGAGGGGTAGTCTGTTGTCTTCTGTAAGACTGAGGCAGTCTGCGAAAAATCAAAGTATGTACCAACATCATTTCACTAACATTTTTCGTAGATTTGGTAAACTCAGGTGGCTAAATTTGGCCCAAACACTGCACAACTAAACTTAGTGCCATTGGCAGCAGTAATTTATGGAAACTGCGAAACCACAGAATCAGTAGTGAAATGATATTGAAACTTTTGCTTTCACACAATCTTCAGGAAGGCCCTTAAGATCAACTTGTTTTATTCTCTTTGACCTGTTTTCTTTTGGCATCTCTTGCAGATATCTAACACCTACAACTTATTTTCCCTCATTTCCTAATCAATTTTTCAAATGTATTCAGTCTAGAAAACGACAATGTTGTCGAGGAGAATACTGAGATACAGGCTACTAGACTAGGTGGGATTGAGGTTCACAAGGAAGAGGTATTAGAAATCCTTCAGAGGGTGAAGATAGATAAGTCCCCTGGGCCGGATGGGATTTATCCTCGGATCCTCTGGGAAGCCAGGAAGGAGATTGCCGAGCCTTTGGCATTGATCTTTAACTCGTCATTGTCTACAGGAATAGTGCCAGATGACTGGAGGATAGCAAATGTGGTTCCCCTGTTCAAGAAGGGGAGTAGAGACAACCCTGGTAATTATAGACCAGTGAGCCTTACCTCAGTTGGTGGTAAAGTGTTGGAAAAGGTTATAAGGGATAGGATTTATAATCATCTAGAAAAGAAAAAACTGATTAGGGATAGTCAGCATGGTTTTGTGAAGGGTAGGTCGTGCCTCACAAACCTTATTGAGTTCTTTGAGAAGGTGACCAAACAGGTAGATGAGAGTAAACCGGTTGATGTGGTGTATATGGATTTCAGCAAGGCGTTCGATAAGGTTCCCCACAGTAGGCTATTGTACAAAATGTGGAGGAATGGAATTGTGGGAGATATAGCAGTTTGGATCGGAATTGGCTTGCTGAAAGAAGACAGAGGGTGGTAGTTGATGGGAAATGTTCATCTTGGAGACCAGTTACTAGTGGTGTACTGCAAGGGTCAGTGTTGGGTCCACTGCTGTTTGTCATTTTTATAAATGACCTGGATGCAGGCGTAGAAGGATGGGTTAGTAAATTTGCAGACGACACTGAGGTCGATTGAGTTTTGGATAGTGACGAAGGATGCTGTAGGTTGCAGAGAGACATAGATAAGCTGCAGAGCTGGGCTGAGAGGTGGCAAATGGAGTTTAATGCAGACAAGTGTGAGGTGATGCACTTTGGTAGGAGTAACCGGAAGGTAAAGTACTGGGCTAATGGTAAGGTCCTTAGCAGTGTAGATGAGCAGAGAGATCTCAGTGTCCATGTACACAGATCCTTGAAAGTTGCCACCCAGGTTGACAGGGCTGTTAAGAAGGCATACAGTGTTTTAGCTTTTATTAATAGAGGGACTGAGTTCCGGAACCAAGAGGTTATGTTGAAGCTGTGCAAAACTCTGGTGCGGCTGCACTTGGAATACTGTGTACAGTTCTGGTCACTGCATTATAAGAAGGATGTGGAAGCTTTGGAAAGGGTGCAGAGGAGATTTACTGGGATGTTGCCTGGTATGGAGGGAAAGTCTTACGAGGAAAGGCTGAGGGACTTGAGGCTGTTTTCATTAGAGAGAAGATGGTTGAGAGGTGACTTAATTGAAACATATCAGTAAGTCTTACCCCACAAATAAGTTTGGTCTCCCTCAAATGCAGCCATGCTCTACATCCAAGACAACAAAATGTGAGGCTGGATGAACACAGCATGCCAAGCAGCATCTCAGGAGCACAAAAGCTGACGTTTCGGGCCTAGACCCTTCATCAGAGAGGGGGATGGGGTGAGGGTTCTGGAATAAATAGGGACAGAGGGGGAGGCGGACCGAAGATGGAGAGAAAAGAAGATAGATGGAGAGAGTATAGGTGGGGAGGTAGGGAGGGGATAGGTCAGTCCAGGGAAGACGGACAGGTCAAGGAGTTGGGATGAGGTTAGTAGGTAGATGGGGGTGTGGCTTGGGATGGGAGGAAGGGATGGGTGAGAGGAAGAACAAGTTAGGGAGGCGGAGACAGGTTGGACTGATTTTGGGATGCAGTGGGTGGAGTGGAGGAGCTGGGCTGGTTGTCTGGGGCAGTGGGGGGAGGGGACGAACTGGGCTGGTTTAGGGATGCAGTTGGGGAAGGGGAGATTTTGAAACTGGTGAAGTCCACATTGATACCATTAGGCTGCAGGGTTCCCAGGCGGAATATGAGTTGCTGTTCCTGCAATCTTCGGGCGGCATCATTGTGGCACTGCAGGAGGCCCATGATGGACATGTCATCTAAAGAATGGGAGGGGGAGTGGAAATGGTTTGCGACTGGGAGGTGCAGTAGTTTGTTGCGAACTGAGCGGAGGTGTTCTGCAAAGCGGTCTCCAAGCTTCCGCTTGGTTTCCCCAATGTAGAGGAAGCCACACCGGGTACAGTGGATGCAGTATACCACATTGGCAGATGTGCAGGTGAACCTCTGCTTAATGTGGAACGTCATCTTGGGGCCTGGGATAGGGGTGAGGGGAGATGTGTGGGGGCAAGTGTAGCATTTCCTGCGGTTGCAGGGGAAGGTGCCGGGTGTGGTGGGGTTGGAGGGCAGTGTGGAGCGAACAAGGGAGTCACGGAGAGAGTGGTTTCTCCGGAAAGCAGACAGGAGTGGGGATGGAAAAATGTCTTGGGTGGTGGGGTCGGATTGTAGATGGCGGAAGATGTGTTCATCCAGCCTCACATTTTGTTGTCTTGGATTCTCCAGCATCTGCAGTTCCCATTATCTCTCATGCTCTACATCCAGCTGCTTTCTATTGTTTCAAATTACACATTCTCTGAGTAAATATTTTTCTCATGAATTCCATCTTTTATTAGCATTCCTAGCTTCTGCATGAATCACAAAAATATAGCATCAAAGTTCAGCAGGTAAGAGGAAAGCAAATAGAATGTTATAAGACAATATAAAAGTGTCTTTTATATTGACACTCAGATGGTTACGAGATTCAGATAAATCAGTCCATCTGGGTTATTCCTTTAGTGCTCAATAAACTCATTTCAGATTCCAAATTGTGCTAGGATCACCTCCTAGTCTCCCCGCCTAACAGAGACAACTTCCCAGCATCCACCTGTTCTAAGCCATACATTATCTTGTGTGTTTCTATTAGATCTCCCCTCAACCTTCTAAACTCTAATGAGTACAATCCCAGGATCCTTAGCCGTTCATCATACGTTAAACCTACCATTCCAGGGATCATCCATGTAAATCTCCGTTGGATACGCTCCAGCGCCAGTATGTCCTTCCTGAGGTGTGGGGCCCAAAATTGGACACAGTATTCTAAATGGGGCCTAACTAGAACTTTATAAAGCCTCAGAAGCGCATCACTGCTTTTATATTCCAACCCTCGTGAGATAAATGACAACATTGCATTCGTTTTCTTAATCACGGACTCAACCTGCAAGTTAACCTTTAGAGAATCCTGGGCCAACACTCCCAGGTCCTTTTGTACTTCTGATTTATGAATTTTCTCACCATTCAGAAAATAGTCCATGCCTGTACTCTTTTTTCCACAGTGCAAAACCTCGCATTTGTGCACGTTGAATTTCATCAACCTTTTCCTGAACCACTCTCCTAAACTGCCTAAATCTTTCTCCAGCCTCCCCACCTCTTCAGTACTACCTGCCTGCCCACCTATCTTCGTACCATCGGCAAACTTCACCAGAATGCCTCCCGTCCCTTCATCCAGGTCATTAAAATATAAAGTGAACAGCTGCGACCCCAACACTGAACCCTGCGGGACACCACTTGTCACTGGTTGCCATTCCGAAAAAGAGCCTTTTATCCCAACTCTCTGCCTTCTGTCAGACAGCCAATCCTCAATCCAAGCCAGTAGCTCACCTCGAACACCATGGGCCCTCACCTTGCTCAGCAGTCTCCCGTGAGGCACCTTATCAAAGGCCTTTTGGAAGTCTAGATAGATAACATCTACTGGGTTTCCCTGGTCTACATAGTTGTTACCTCTTCAAAGAATCCTAACAGGTTTGTCAGGCACGGCCTCCCCTTACTAAATCCATGCTGACTTGTTCGAACCCGACCCCGCACTTCCAAGAATTTAGAAATCTCATCCTTAACAATGGATTCTAAAATTTTACCAACAACCGAGGTTAGGCTAATCGGCCTATAATTTTCGATCATTGTCTTGATCCTTTCCTAAACAAGGGGGCTACAACAGCAATTTTCCAATCATCTGGGACTTTCCCAGACTTCCATAACATTTGTTGCTTAGCCCTCATTGCCCTTAGAGTGGCTAGCTCAGCCACTTCAGAGGGCAGTTAAATGTCAATCACATTGCTCTGGGTCTGGAGTCACATGTAGTCCAGGCCAGGTGAGGAAAGCAGGTATCCTTCTTTCAAGGAGATTACAGAACCAGATTGCATTTTAATCGTAATTAGTAGTCATTTCATAGTCACCATTATTGGGACTATCTTTATATTTCCAGATCTTATTCATTGAATTAATATTCCATTTAGACATGGTGGGATTTGAACCAATGCCCATCAGAATATTAGCCTGGGCAGTTGCCATAAGCCATCACCTCCTTAAAAAGCTAATTAAGAAAATGTCACCTGTCAAATATTTTTTACTTTCATTACAAGTATTTAGCCACCTTTCTTCCTTGCACAACCTAATGTCCACATCTATATTCTGAACTGTTTACATATACTTGTCAAAAATGCAGTGAATGCTGGAGAAACTCAGCAGGTCAGGTAGCATAGGTGGAGACTGAAACAGTGTTTTGTGTCTACTTTTGAGTTTATCTCCACAGGAACTGCCAGACCTGGTGAGTTTCTCCAGTATTCTCTGTGCTTGTTTCAGATTCCCAGCATCCACAGTATTTTGCTTGCACATAAACTTATCACATTGTACTAATAGAACTTAGAACAGTACAACACAGCACAGGCCCTTCAGCCCACGATGTTGTGCCAGCCTGTTGTCCTACTAAGATCAGAAGCAACCTCCTTGTGCAATGCTATCAGTGGAATCTGACAATTTGCTTTGGCTGTTTCCATTTTAAAGCGTCCACAGTGTTTTCAAATAAAAATATGAAAATAATACATTATGCATGATGTTAAAGCAGGAACTGAATTACATCTGTGCACTTAATTCTCTTACTGCCTTCCCTTTAAACATTTCAACAATCAGTTTTGACTCACCTCTGTGCAATTCCTTGGAAGGTCAACTTGTAAATATTTTATTGATAGCACTGTGCATATATCTAGACATTTCATTCTGTCTTTTATATTGACACTCAGATGGTTACGAGATTCAGATAAATCAGTCCATCTGGATTACTCCTTTAGTGCTCAATAAACTCATTTCAGATTCCAAATTGTGCTTAAGGGTCACAGATAACTTTTCTAATTTAATAATACGAGCAATTATATACAACTTTTGATGCTCAGCCCAATTGTTCTTTGTTTCATGCAAGCATCCTCGTAGCCTGCTGACCTGATCAGATTTTTCTCCTTCCAGTACTTCTCTCCGTCCATCCATAATTAGCCGCAAATAGCAAAGGACCACAGGTCTTCAGCCATGAGATCTAAGCAGAAGTAGGCTATTCAGCCCATTGAGTCTGCTTTGCCATTCTATGAGATTATGGCTGATCTGATCATGCTCAACTCCACTTTCCTGCCTATTTGTCCAAACCCTTCAGCCCTTTACTGATTAAAAATCTGCCTATTTCAGCCTTGATAATACCTAATAACCCAACTTTAACAGCCCTCTGTGATAAAGAATTCCACAGATTCACAAACTTCTGAGAGAAAAGAATATTCCTCCCTATCTCCGTATTAAATGTTTAACCCCTTTTTTCAGAGACAATGCCCTCCGGTGTTAGACTCTCCCACAAGGGAAGCTACCTTTCGGCATCCATCATACAAAGCCCCTTAAGAATCTTATAGTTTTCAATAAGGCTGCCTCTCATTCTTCTAAATTTCAATGGGTACTGGCCGAACATACTCAACTTCTCCTCATAACATAGTCATTCCACACCCTGGTTCAACCTAATGGACCTTTTCTGGACCGTCTCCCATATTGGTATATCCCGGAATCATAGAATCATACACTACTGAGTAGGCTGTTTGGCCCATCGAGTCTGTACTGCCATTCTTCACTGAGATAAGGGGCCCAAAACTGTTCATAGTATTACAGGACTATGCTAGTTTCTTGCACAGTTTTAGCAATGCCTCACTATTTTAATTCAACATTCCCTTCTTAACATTCTATTTGCTTTCCTCTTACCTGCTGAACATTGATGCTATATTTTTGTGATTCATGCAGAAGCTAGGAATACTAATAAAAGATGGAATTCATGAGAAAAATATTTACTCAGAGAACGTGTAATTTGAAACAATAGAAAGCAGCTGGATGTAGAGCATGGCTGCATTTGAGGGAGACCAAACTTATTTGTGGGGTAAGGCTTACTGATATGTTTCAATTAAGTCACCTCTCAACCATCTTCTCTCTAATGAAAACAGCCTCAAGTCACTCAGACTTTCCTCGTAAGACTTTCCCTCCATACCAGGCAACATCCTAGTAAATCTCCTCTGCACCCTTTCCAAAGCTTCCACATCCTTCTTATAATGCAGTGACCAGAACTGTACACAGTATTCCAAGTGCAGCCGCACCAGAGTTTTGCACAGCTTCACCATAACCTCTTGGTTCCGGAACTCAATCCCTCTATTAATAAAAGCTAAAACACTGTATGCCTTCTTAACAGCCCTGTCAACCTGGGTGGCAACTTTCAAGGATCTGTGTACATGGACACCAAGATCTCTCTACTCATCTACACTGCTAAGAATCTTACCATTAGCCCTGTACTTTGCCTTCTGGTTACTTCTACCAAAGTGCATCACCTCACACTTGTCTGCATTGAACTCCATTTGCCACCTCTCAGCCCAGTTCTGCAGCTTATCTATGTCTCTCTGCAACCTACAGCATCCTTCGTCACTATCCAAAACTCAATCGACCTCAGTGTCGTCTGCAAATTTACTAACCCATCCCTCTACGCCCACATCCAGGTCATTTATAAAAATGATAAACAGCAGTGGACCCAACACTGACCCTTGCGGTACACCACTAGTAACTGGTCTCCAAGATGAACATTTCCCATCAACTACCACCCTCTGTCTTCTTTCAGCAAGCCAATTTCCGATCCAAACTGCTATATCTCCCACCATTCCATTCCTCCACATTTTGTACAATAGCCTACTGTGGGGAACCTTATCGAACGCCTTGCTGAAATCCATATACACCACATCAACCGGTTTACTCTCATCTACCTGTTTGGTCACCTTCTCAAAGAGCTCAGTAAGGTTTGTGAGGCACGACCTTCCCTTCACAAAACCGTGCTGACTATCCCTAATCAATTTATTCTTTTCTAGATGATTATAAATCCTATCCCTTATAACCTTTTCCAACACTTTACCACCAACTGAGGTAAGGCTCACTGGTCTATAATTACCAGGGTTGTCTCTACTCCCCTTCTTGAACAGGGGAACCACATTTGCTATCCTCCAGTCATCTGGCACTATTCCTGTAGACAATGACGAGTTAAAGATCAATGCCAAAGGTTTGGAAATCTCCTCCCTGGCTTCCCAGAGGATCCTAGGATAAATCCCATCTGGCCCAGGGGACTTATCTATCTTCACCCTCTGTAGGATTACCTCTTCCTTGTGAACCTCAATCCCACCTATTCTAGTAGCCTGTTTTTCAGCATTCTCCTTGACAACGTTGGTGTTTTCTAGAGTGAATACTGTGGAAAAATATTCATTTATTGCTTCCTCCACACCCAATTTACCACTACTATCCTTGATTGGCCCTAATCTTACTTTCGTCATTCTTTTATTCCTTAAATACCTGTAGAAAGCCTTAGGGTTTACCCTGATCCTATCCGCCAACAACTTCTCATGTCTCCTCCTGGCTCTTCTGAGCTCTCTCTTTCAGTCTTTCCTGGCTACCTCATAGCCCCCAAGTGCCCTAACTGAGCCTTCACATCTCATCCTAACATAAGCCTTCTTCTTCCTCTTGACAGAGATTCCACTTCCTTCGTAAACCATGGCTCCCGCACTCTACAGCTTCCTCCCTGCCTGACAGGTACATACTTATCTAGGACACACAGGAGCTTTTCCTTGAATAAGCTCCACATTTCTAATGTGCCCATCCCCTGTAGTTTCCTTCCCCATCTTATGCTCCCTAAATCTTGCCTAATCTCATCGTAATTGCCTATCCCCCGGCCATAACTCTTGCCCTGTGGCATACACCTGTCCCTTTCCATCACTAAAGTAAACATAACAGAACTGTGGATTGGTGATAATGGGAACTGCAGATGCTGGAGAATCAAAGATAATAAAACGTGAGGCTGGATGAACACAGCAGGCCCAGCAGCATCTCAGGAGTACAAAAGCTGACGTTTCATATCAGAATTGTGATCGCTATCACCAAAGCGCTCACCTATTTCCAAATCTAACACCTAGCTGGGCTCATTATCTTTTTGCAGAGAAAAAGAGTCACAGCTTTTGATTTTACAAACAGAGTCCTGAGAGTATGGCAGCAAGCCACTTGACCCATCTAGCTCACACTAACATGTTGAAGAGCATCCCACCCAATAACTTGCATTTCTTATGGCCCACCGAATCTACACATCCCTGGACACAAAGGATAATTTAACATGGTCAATCCACCTAACCTGGCAGCTTTGGACTGTGGGAGGCAACCCATGCAGAAACAGGGAGAATATCCAAACTCCACCCAAGGTTGGAATCAAACCCAAGTCCCCGGCACTCGTGTTAACCACTGACATTCCATACCACCCTGTTCGGTCCATTTATATAGTGATAGCCTCTTAGTTCCCATGTCACTCACATATCTGTTTTTTATTCCACCACCTCCAGTCGTCTGCATCCTTTTCATGCTACAAAGAAACTATGGTATCCCAAATGTGAAGATCCATGGTATTCTAAACGTGACCTTAGCAAGATTGTATAAGCTAATTAGAATTACTTGCTAATTTACCTGACTCAGCTAAACACAAACTTCAGACTCAGAAGTGAAACTTTTGACTATTCTGGCAGACTGGGTCAGACACCCAGTTGTTGAAATGTGTCTTTACCTCTGTTCAATGTCAATGTGAGAAATGTGATTGAAGAACTAGCTCTTACCCAGGCACTCAGATCTCAATTGTACTCAGCCAGGTTAACTCATCCAGCAAAATCAAAGGTGAGCCATCGCACCATTTCAACTTCTTTATTCTCTTCCAAAAATAGCTCGCAATGACATTAACTCGGGTTGATGGGCGTGCACTCATTTTTCTTACTGACTGAAATCCCAGAATTATTCAGCCATGCACTATTCAGTGAAAAGGAAAGTGCTCTCTGCTTCAATAGGATATAAAATATTTATTTACAAGTAACAAAGGAAGGATGACAACAATAAGATGACAACAAGGTGAGGTGGAAGACGCTTCCTATTTCTTTACTGTCCATGTGATGACAGAATGATATCAAGGCAGCCTTTGACTGAGTGTGGTGTCAATGAGAGCTGCAGTCAGTGGGAATCAGGCGAAAATCCACTGTTGCTTGGGGTAATACTAAAGGAAGATGCTGTCTATTGAGCCTCATCACCTCATTCACAGGACCTCTCTGCAGGAGTCTCTCAGGGCAGTGTCCAAGACACAACCTTCTAAAGCTGTTTCCATCACAGATCTCCTTCTGTCCTTCATAAGTTTAGTGTAACTTACTCAGCTTGATTTGGAATTCTTTAGATACTGAAGAACTTGTGTTCGCTTGCAACAAGACCTGAACCACACTAGGTTTGGATACAGTGGTGACAGTTTGTGCCATTTGAAGGAAGCGTCAACTTCTTCAACCACAGATTCCAAAGCCTAGAAGGAAAGGGCATCAAATATCAGCACCAACAAATTCCTCTCTAAACCACACACCATCCTGTTTGGAACATATCACTTTCGGTTCGCTGTCATAAGGCCAAAATCCTGAAATCCGCTCCCTTACATTACTGTGAGGGTAACTGAAACACAAGGACTGCAGCAGTTCAAGATGACAGCCCGCCAACACTTTCTCAGGGTCAACTAGAGATGGCCCAGCCAGCAAAGCCGACTACACATGAATGAATTGAATAAAGAAGGTTTCCTGCTGATATGTGGCTTGGAAATGTTTGAACCTTAATTGATAATCTCTATAAGGCATGCTGAGTGACTGCAGCATTAAATTTATGCCAATACTCCTTTGGATTCTCCCAGCTGTGTTCTAAATGTCCAGAATACTTCATTCATGTTTAGAGTTCTGATGTTTGCCGATTATAGATTTTTGGAGATTATCAGTTCCCTAGTGCTATATCAAGTATTACATTCCAACAAAACCTGACTTTAAGTAGCCACCATCTGTTTTGCCACAGTGTGAAGCTGGATGAACACAGCAGGCCAAGCAGCATCTTAGGAGCAGCTTCACACTTTGTTATCTTGGATTCTCCAGCATCTGCAGTTCCCATTATCTCTGATCTGTTTTGCCACAGCTGGGTACCATCACCCAACTAACGTCCGTCCAGCAACCCGTGGAAATATTTTGGAGGATAGCTGACTGGTGTAGAGATCAGCAGTAGAAGCCCTGTCCAATTTGTTCTGTTTTAGCCCAGGGCATTGAAGTTAATTATAATGCCTTTATTGCTCTGCTGTTAGCTATATCAGAATCAAAGCAGGACATTTCTCAGTGTTAATGGATTCATTTCTTACTGAGCCTTTATCAACTAAACATCAGGGAAGAAAATCCTATAGCCTTTTGAAAACATGAGTCAATCATAGCAAAATCTCACATCTATTATACAGGAAGTTTAATTATGAGTTTATGTTATTAATCTCCTGGAGAGGATATGCGTGTGCTCAGCACAGCATCAATCATAAGGCAAGTAGGGTCCTCTGTATCAAAGAGAATGTTCAATGATGTGAAAATGATTTAATCTTTTAATGAATGTTGCAGCTTTGAAGAGAAACGTTTCAATTGGTTTTTGTGCAATGTCAACTTTTATCTGGTTACACCAACCATCCATAACGCAGCAATCCACAGCAAGAAGCAAGGGAATGTTTTGTTTCTTATTGGTCCTTACAATTAGCATGGCATGGTTACATAGAACATAGAACATAGAACAGTACAGCACAGAACAGGCCCTTCAGCCCACAATGTTGTGCCGACCATTGATCCTCATGTATGCACCCTCAAATTTCTGTGACCATAGTTGTTCAGTAGTTAGCACGGCAGTGTTATAGCACAGGGATGAGGGACCAGGGTTTAATTCCACACTCAGGCAATGGTCTATGTGGAGTTTGCACATTCTGCCTGTGTCTGTACAGTTACCTCAGGGTGATCCAGTCTCCTCCCACAGGCCAAAGATGAACATGTTGGGTGGATTGGCTGTGCTACATTGCCTCTTTTTCTTTTTATCTCTCTCCCTCGGACAGCATCAGTGATAACAGGTGTGAAAGCCAGTGCGGTCTCAAACTCCCAGCCTCAGAGTGGGTTCAAACTCTTGGGCTCAAACTCCTGGCCTCAGCATGGTCTTGAACTCCTGGCCTCAGTGTGGACTCGAACTTCCAGCCTCAGCGTGGACTCAAACATCTGGCCTCAGGGTGGACTGGAGCGCCCAGCCTCAGCGTGGAATCAAACTCCCAGCCTCAAAATGGTCTTGAAATCCCGATCTCGGCGCAAACTCTGATTCCCGACCTCAACGTGGACTCGAACTCCCAGCCTCAGCGTGGACTTAAACTTCTGGCTTCAGTGTGGAATTCGAACTCCCGGCCTCAGTGTGGACTCAAACGTCTGGCTTCAGTGTGATTCGAACTCCTGGCCTCAGGGTGGTCTCGAATACCCGGCCTCGGTGTGGACTGGAACTCCTGGCCTCAGTGTGGGCTAGAACTCCTGACCTTGGTGTGGATTCTGACACCTGACCTCAGCATGGACTTGAAGTCACCAAACTCAAACTCCCGGCCTTAATGAGGCCTTCAACTTCCAACCTCGAAGTGGAGCCTGACACTGCCTGTGTTGGAAGGATAGTTATTCTGATCTCTTACTCCTCTATTCTTCTCATTTGTTTCTGGGCTTTTTAAAATTTCTTTCTTTTTCTGATTTTTTCTGCAAGAATTTTTACTTAAGAATCTGAACCAAGGTACCTTGATGCCTAAGATAGCGCCATAAGTGGAGACTTGTGGAAACTTCTCACTGTATTCATGTCGGTACATGTGACAACAATGCTACCTCTTATTCTTGCTTACTCAAAGTGACCAGGTATTATTGCTAAGCTATTAATCCAGAGATCCAAGTAATATTCTGGGGACCTGGGTTCGAATCCCGCCATAGCAGATGGCAGAATTTGAATTCAATAATAATCTAGAATTAAAAGTCTAACGATGACTATAAATCCATTGTCAATTATCAGGAGAACCCATCTGGCTCACTAATAGCCTTTAGGGAAGGAAGATACCATCCTTACCTGGTCTCGCCTACATGAGACTCCAGACCCACAGCAAAGTGGTTGACTCTAAACTGCCCTCTGGGCAATTAGGTATGGGCAATAAATGCTGGTCCTGCCAGCGATGCCCAAATCCCATGAATGAATTAAAATAACAGGCTAGGTGGAGTAGCCATGCAGAATGCAACATTATTGGATGTGGAGGTGGGTCTGAGTGGGATGCTGTTTGGAGGGGTTGTGTTTCTTGATGGGCCAAATGGCCTGCTTACACACTGTGATGGTTCTATCATCGACCTCAACTGATGCTAGCTTTAAACAATTATAGAATTTGAATCCTGCTGAAAATGGAGGCAGGTTGCAGAAGCTTTTCTTCTATTCCCATCAGGACAAATGTAAGAATGCCAAAATTCAAACAATCACAACTTTCACTACAGGAGAAAAAGACATTCATTGGTTTAAGAGTGAATTTGTCGAGTCATTGAGTCATACAGCATGTAAACAGACTCATTGCACAACTAGTCCATGCCGAGTATAATCCCAAACTAAACCAGCCACGCCTGCCTGCTCGTGGCACATATTCCTCCAAACTTTTCCTATTCATGTCCTTATCCAAATGTCTTTTAAATGGTGTAATTCCACCAGCGTCCACCACTTTCTCTGGAAGTTCATTCCACATGCGTGGCACCCTCTGTGTAAACAACTTGCTTCTTATCCATTTCTTAAATCTCTCTCCTGGCATCGTAAAAGTGTGCCCCCTCGTCTTGACAACCTCCGATTTAAGGAAAAGACAACTACCATTGACTCTAACTGTACCCCTCATTATTTTATAAACTGGTATCAGGTCGCTCCGCCAGCTTCCTACATTCTCATGAAAAATGTCCCAGCCTATCCAACTTTTCTTTATATCTCCAATTGAATAAACCACTGCTGTGGAGAGGTAAGAATTTCAGTGCTGGTGTGATTGCAGGAACATAGACACAATGTTCTAACATTCGGCAGGACAAGGGTAGCAGACACATAGGAAGACAATTACCAGCAATTTCAGAGTTAGTAAGAACTGCCGAAATGATTTCTGAAGAAGGGTATCAACCCGAAACGTCAGCTTTCCTGTTCCTCTGATGCTGCCTGGCCTGCTGTGTTCCTCCAGCTCCACACTGTGTTATGCCTGCAATTTCCCCTCCAAGGCATTCACCATCCT
Organism: Stegostoma tigrinum; assembly: GCF_030684315.1. NCBI lineage: Eukaryota > Metazoa > Chordata > Chondrichthyes > Orectolobiformes > Stegostomatidae > Stegostoma > Stegostoma tigrinum. The sequence goes on along the minus strand of NC_081354.1, from coordinate 178,977,960 downwards.
GATTTGGAACAACATTGCGATCATTCACTGTCGCTGGGTCAACATCTGCGAACTCCATTCATAACGGCATTTTGGGTGTTTGTGCATCCCAAGGATTGCAATAGTTCAAGATGGTAGCACACTGGATCTTTTCCTGGATAGATAGAGATGGGCAATTAGTACTTGCCTGACAAAGTGGGATTGACATTCCAAGAACAAGTCTTTTTTATATATCAGCATGTTCCTTTTGTTTGCTCATAACAGAAAGAGTACAGACTACATCTAACTAGCCCACACTTGCAAAACCAAAAAGAAAATGGAGCAGAATTAGGCCATTCGGCCCTTTGAGTCTGCTTGGTCTTTTGATTGTGGCGAATAGGTTTCTCAATCTCTAGTCTCTCCGACTAGAGGAAATGTCTTCTCCACATCTGCTCTATACCGGCCTCTCAGTTTTTTAAAAACTTTTGATGAGATCTCTTTTCATCCTTCTAAATTCCATTGAGCACAGGCCCAGAGTCCTCAACCGATCCACATCTGACAAGCCCTTCATCCCCAGGATCATTCTTGTAAACCTATTCTGAGTCCCCTCAAAGGCCAGCATATTCTTCCTTAGATCTGGGGCCTAAAACTGCTCACAATATTCGAAATCAAATCAGTCACACTCACCTCATCTCTGTACTCCAGCTCCTTTGTCCAAGTTTGAAATGAGATAAGGAGTCAGCTGGCCCTAGAGGAATGGAAGTGGAGCATCGATGAACAGGTTTGTGCTAAGCAGATATTGCTTCATAGATTAGATTAGATTCCATTCCCTACAGCGTGGAAACAGGCCCTTCAGCCCAACAAGTCCACATCCCACTCAGACCCATCACCCGATAACCTACACACCCCTGAACACAATGGGCAATTTAAGCATGGCCGATCCACCTGGCCTGCACATCTTTGGACTGTGGGAGGAAACCGGAGCAAATCCACGCAGACATAGGGAGAATGTGCAAATTCCATGCAGACAGTCACCCGAGGCTGGAATCGAACGTGGTGCTGTGAGGCTGCAGTGCTAACCACTGAGCCACAGTGTCAGACTGCAAGATGTAGAAGGTCATTTTGATTGCTTTTCATTTACTGAACATTGAACAATGTTGGAATTTCAGTCAGAAAGTGAAATGAATGCACATACACCAACCCTGAGTTAACATCATTGAGGGCTATTTTTGGAAGCGGGTATAAGATTGTTGTAAAAACTGATCTGTTCTGTTAAATCTGCTTTATTTGCACAGATGCTGTCAAGCTGCTGAGTTTCAATATCAATTTTTGTTTTTGTTTCAGATCTCCAGAATCTACAAGCTGTTTGTTTTAGCGTAAAGTTGTACTGCTGAAATAGTTCACTTTTACTTCCACATAGACAATTTAATCTGACTTGAGTGCAATTGTACTTTGAGTACCCGCAAATGAACTAGTTCTTCAATCATAGTTCTCATTTTAACATCGGCATTAAAACATTGTCCCTTCAACCTGTGGGTGGAGTTGAGGACTATTATGTCAAGCACGGCTTTGCAGAATGGCAGAATGGATGGGATAATCAGAAACACCTACTTCTGCTCTTACCCCTGTGGTCTGAAGGATGATTATGGCCTTTCAACTCATATTAGATAATTTAGTTGTCGTCCCTCTGATGCTTTCCCCATTTTACAAATGTTATCAATGTTTAAGCCCTTTATAGTATGTCACAACCAAGTCTGATGGAACGCCCAGTTGTTCCAGTCCCACTGCCTTATGGATCATATCGTCATAAAATAAAAATATTTTTCCCAATAACCGAAGCAGATAATTAAATATCTTCATCTGCATTAAGTTTGAAGTCAAAGACCTGTTGATCAGGTTTCTTTATTTAACACAAGCACTAACTGACATGAAAAACAACGCTGGTTCATACACACATTTCATAATATGGATGTATACATGTTTATTCCTCTAAATAAACCCAAAAACTCACTCACAAGATGTAAATGCACACTTTAGGCTGCACAATTCAGGAAGACGAGAAGAAAAACAAAATTCCTGCCTAAAGAAATTCACTTTGAATGAAGAAAAGAACATTTTCCGCACATCATGATTATACTTGACAGCAGAATCCATCATTTTGATGTATTAGTAAGTGTAGTCAAGTGACTATTCATTCACAGGTACCTCTGATACACCTTGCTCATTGTATGCAACATTGAGCGGTTCCTTCATTCACTTTCCTAGAAACACAAGTACATTTTACCATGAGCTAAATAAGGGGCTTCTTTTCAGAAACAGGAGACATTACTTGGCATGCCTTCCTCACAGGCTTCTCAGGCAGTAACTAATCCAGATACCAAAGCACTCTTCATCCAGTCACTCTTCAAACATCCCCATTCCAATGGAATAAGCAGTTCTCATGAGTTAGGTGTGTTGTAGGAAAACATGCTTAATACAGTCTCTAACATCTGCAGTGACTCTCAATGACTAGTTTCAACCACTCCAGCTATCTTGGTAAAACTTGAAATAAATCTGTATTTCCACCGTTTTTCATTTTTCAAAAACAAAATGACACGTGAAGCATCTTCCAGTAAATAATTCTGTCCCTATCAGATTGGTCTGCATGAGGATTCAGCAAGGCAGCCGCTGGCTCGTAATAAAAACTGAAAGAACTATGGATGCAGTAAGTCAGGAACAAAAACCAAATTGCTGAAAAAGCTCAGCACATCTGGCAGCATCTGTGAAGGAAGAAGCAGAGTTAATGCTTCGAGTCAGGTGACCCTTCCTCAGCTCTAAACCGGACCTGAAACGATAACAGCTGCTGGCCCGTATTTGGTTTTGTAAAAAGATTTTGCCCTGTGCTGCTTTCAGTTGTAGCTTGAGTTTTTTTTTGTTTGAGATAATGGGAACTGCAGATGCTGGAGAATTCCAAGACAATAAAATGTGAGGCTGGATGAACACAGCAGGCCAAGCAGCATCTCAGGAGCACAAAAGCTGACGTTTCGGGCCTAGACCCTTCATCAGATTTTGTGCTCCTGAGATGCTGCTTGGCCTGCTGTGTTCATCCAGCCTCACATTTTATTATCTTTTTTTCTGCTTCACCTTTTTTCCCAGGAATTACCCAGTCCAATAGGCATGGCTTGCTCCTTCCGTGACCGCGGTTTCCCACCAACTGTGGTTGACGGGGTCTTCAACTGTGTCCAGCACATCACCCATGGCTTCCGGCCCTCCCCCATCCCATCACTCACACCATCATGATCGGGTTCCCCTCATTCTTACTTTTCATCCCACCGGCCTCCGCATTCAAAGGATCATCTGCCATTTCAGACAACTCCAGCAGAACATCTTCCACTCACTCACCCTATCTGAGTTTTGCAGGAACCATTCCCTCCATGACACCCTAGTCCATTCCACAGCCACCAATACCAACACGACTCTCCCTGGCACCTTCTTATGTAACTGCAGAAGGTGTAACACCTGCCCCTTCACCTCCTCCCTGCTCACCATCCAAGGGCCTAAACAGTGTTTCCGGGTGGAGCAGTATTTTACTTGTATCTCCGCCAATCTTGTGTATTGTATTTGCTGCACCCAATGTGGCTTACTGTACATCGGAGAAACCAAACACAGGCTGGGTGACCGCTTTGCAGAACACCTCCGGTCTGTGCGCAAACATGACCCTGACCTTCCCATAGCTGGCCATTTTAACACAGCATCCTGCCCGCATGCCCACATGTCTGACTTTGGCATGCTGCAATGTTCCAGTGAATCACAGTGCAAACTGCAGGAAGACCACGTCACTTTACAGCCTTCTGGACTTAACATTGAGTTCAAAACCTTTAAATTGTGAACATTTTTCCTTTTCTTTTAGCTTGTTATCATGTCCTCCCCTCCCTGCCATCTCACTTACTGTCCTTTTTGGTCTGGTAGGAAACACATCACTGTTCTGCCATTCTCATATTCCAAACACTTGATCTGAACAATCAACATCCTTTCTCCACCAGCACACTACACCCACCATCCCCACTCCCCGCCAAATATCCTGAAGAAGGATGATACCCGAAATGTTGATTTCTCCTTTCCTCCAGATGCTGTCTTGCTTGCTGTGTTCTTCCAGCCTCCTGTTTGTCTACCCTGGGTTTAGGTATCTGCAGTTATTTTGTCCCACAACATAAATGTCATTTCCTCCACAGTTAATCTCAACTCTGATGAAGAGTCATCGAGACTCAAAGCATTAGCTTGGTCTCTCTCCACGGCTACTCACTGGCCTGCTGTGATCTCTAGCACTTGTGGTTTTCAGTCTAATTCTGAAAATGCTGGCAAATCACTTTTTCTTGAGTGATTTTGTTTTCCAGGGCTCCAGTCTAAGTATAATTTCTCCACTGCTTGACTGAGGTTCCTTCTCTTCCTGTGGTTTTCAAGCTCACATTGCTGCCTTTTCCTTATTTCTTAAGGAAAACCCCCAGGACTGATCACCATGTTACATTTGTTGCAAATAACGCAGATAAAGTAGAATGGATTGGTATAACTTGTAGATAATCTATTACAATGTCTGATACAGGTTTATTGAACAGCTCAGACTGCAGCGTGTGGTTACAGATAATAATGTATATACGCTGTTGCATGCCTCTGCCAGGTTGCACATTATAGCTGGTCATGTGCTTTAGGGGCACAGCAATAGGAGTAAGCTCTTCAACCTATTGAGCTGCCACTGCCATTTTCTTTATTCATTCGCAAGATATGGGCGTTGCTGGCTAGGTGAGTATTTATCGTCTATCCCTAATTGTGTGGGTTTAGAGTCACATGTTGGCCAGGCCAGGCAAGGATGGCAGTTTCCTTCCCAAAAGCGCAAGAGTGAACCAAATGGATTTTCTGACGAAATATTCATGGTCTTTATTAGGCTCCGAATTGCAGATTTTTATTGCATTCCAATTCCACCACCTGCCATGGCAGTATTTGAGCCAGAACATTACCCGAATCTCTGGATTAACAGCCCAGCAATACTACCACTAGGCCATCACCTCCATTTGATTTAACACAATCATGGATGACTGACCACGAACAAAAAATTTATCGACCTCAAGAAATATTTATAAACTCAGCTTCCATAGCCTCTCTGGGACAAAGAATTCCATAGATTTACCACCTGCTTAGTAAAATAATTCCTCCTCATCTCAAGTGCTAAAAGCCATCCTTCTTTATTCTTAAATTCTGCCCCCTTGTTCAAGACTCCTCAACCAGAGGTAAAAATTCACACCCTTGTTTCAAATTCAAGTAAAGAAGATAACAAAGTGTGGAGCTGGATGAACACAGCAGGCCAAGCAGCATCTCAGGAGCACGAAAGCTGACGTTTCGGGCCTAGACCCTCCATCATTTTTCTGATGAAGGGTCTAAGCCCGAAACATCAGCTTTCATGCTCCTAAGATGCTGCTTGGCCTGCTGTGTTCATCCAGCTCCACACTTTGTCATCTCGGATTCTCCAGCATCCACAGTTCCCATTACCTCTAATGCAAATTCAAATATCTCACTTACCAAAATAGAGCAAAATTTATATCACAGCGTGGTTATTCATTTATCTTTTACAAATATATTATGAAGCCTTTTTCATGGCAAAATATTTCTATTACTTCCTGTCCTCCAGTCAGCTCCACAACATGCTAGTCCAGAAAGCCATCCCTAAGACCCTACGGAAAGTCTTCCTCCACAACTCTAGGGTTCAGTTGGTTTGTCCCTCAGTTTATACGCAAATTGAAGCCACTCATGATAACTGTGTGGCATGTGCAACAAGTTTATTTAATCTCCTAATTGATACCATGCCCCACTACAACACTCTCACCATACCCTATACTCTAACATATTCCATACATTGATCTTCCAATCTTGAACCACTAATTTGCTGACCCTATTTCATATGATCAGCACACCCTCTATCTCCTTTACCTTCTTATAGAACCAGCGATTCATACAGCATGGAAACAGAACCTCCGGTTCGACCAGTCCATGCTGACCATAATTCCAAATTCAGCTAGTCCCAGCTACTCGTGTTCAGCCCATACTCCTCCACTAATTCCTTATTTGTGTACTTACTCCAATGTCTTTTAGATATTGCAACTGTACCCACATCCATCACTTCCTCTAGAAGATCATTCCACATACCAACCATTCTCTGTGTAAAATATTGCCCCTCATGTCTTTATTTAAAACCTTTCTCCTGTATCCTTAAATATATGTCCCGCTGTCATGAAATCCCCCACCTTAGGGAAAAAAAATCTGCCATTCACCTTATCCATACCCCTCATGATTTTATAAACCCCTTAAGGTAACTCCTCAAACTCCTAAGCTCTTGAGAGAAAAGTCTCCAACCTGTCCAGCCTCCCATTCCTGGCATCATCCTGGTAAATCTTTTTTGAACCCTATTCAGCTTAATAATATCCTTCCTATAACAGGGTGACCGAAACTGAACACAATATTCCAGAAGAGGCCTCACCAACATCCTCTATAGCCTCAACATGATATTTTAATTCCAATACCCAAAGGCCTGGCCAATGTGGGCAATTGCGCTAAATACCTTCTTAACCACTCTGAACACATGTGACATAAACTTCAATGAATTATATGCCTGAATCCCTAGGTCTCTCTGTTCTACCAGCACTACCCAATGCCCTACCTTTAACTGTTTAAGTCCTGCCCTTGTTTGTTTTATCAAAATGCAATACCTCACATTTATCTAAATTAAACTCCATCTGCCACTCCTCAGTCCACTGAGCCAATTGACCAAGATCTCTTTGTAGATCATGCTGGTCACAAGCCTCCAGCCCAAAAAACCAACCCTCCATTACCACCCTCTTTGTTCTGCTGTAAAGGGCTTTTATATCCAATTGGCAAGCTCACCCTGACTGTGATCTGACTTTACTAATTAGTCTCTCATGTGAAACCTCGCCAAAGGTTTCACTAAAGTTCAAGTAAACAACATCTACCACTCCGCCTCATCAATCTTCTTGATTACTTCCTCAAAAAAATTCAATCAAATCGGTGAACCATGATTTTCCTCGCACAAAGCCATGTTGACTATCCCTGTTCATTCCTTGCCTCTCCCAAAGCATGCAAATCCTATCTTTCAGAATCACCTCCAATTACTTATCCACAACCAAAGTTAGACTCACAGGTCTGTAGTTCCCAGGCTTCTCCTGACATCCTTTCTTAAGCAACGGTACAACATCAGCCACCCTCCAATCCTTTGTCACCTCATCCGTCGTTATAGATCCCACAAACATTTCTGTGAGGAGCCCCACTACTTCCTGCCTTAGTTCCCGTGACAGCCTAGAATAAGATAGATCAGGTCCCAGAGATTTATCCATATTTTTATTTTCTAAGACTTCGAGCACTTCTTCTTCTGTAATGTTGGCTGTTTTCAAAGCAACAATATTTATTTCCCCGAGTTCTCCAGCCTCCGTTTCTTTCACCACAGTAAAAACTATTTTGTTTGTCCATTCTCAAGATGGTATATTCTTGAATATTCAATTCCCAGTCATGCAGCACGGAGGCATATTTCTGTAATAGCATTCATATCACAATCATGTAGCTCTATTTGCGCCTTTCGGTTATTTACTTTCCTGTGAATGCTGCATCTATTCAGGTAGAGTGTCCTTAATCTAGTCTTTTTGTTTTCATTCCACTTTTGAAGCATAGCTGATGCTCAGCTGTGTTTCTCCTGTCTTCAAGGTTCCCTCTTAACTTTTCTACTTCCTGCTGCCATAGGAACACAGGAACAGGAGTAGGCCATTCAGCCCCTCGAGCCTCTTCTGCCATTCAATCAGATCATGGATGATTAGTGTCTTAACTCCACATACGTGCCTTTGGCCAATTTCCCTTAATACCTTTGATTAACAAAAAAGATATACATCTCAGGTAACAAAGTGTGGAACTGGATGAACACAACAGGCCAAGCAGCACCTTAGGAGGTCAAAAGCTGACATTTCGGGCCTAGACCCTTCATCAGAAAAGGGGATGGGGAGAGGATTCTGAAATGAATAGGGAGAGACGGGGAGGCAGACCGAAGATGGATAGAGGAGAAGATAGGTGGAGAGGACAGTATAGATGGGGAGGTAGGGAGGGGATAGATCAGTCCAGGGAGGACGGACAGGTCAAGGGGGCAGGATGAGGTTAATAGGTAGGAAATTGAGGTGCGGCTTGAGATGGGAGAGGGGAATAGGTGAGAGGAAGAACAGGTTAGGGAGGCGGGGATGAGCTGGGCTGGTTTTGGGATGCAGTCGGGGGAGGCGAGATTTTGAAGCTTGTGAAATCCACATTGAAACCATTGGGCTGCAGGGTTCCCAAGCGGAATATGAGTTGATGTTCCTGCAACCTTTGGGTGGCATCATTATGGCACTGCAGGAGGCCCAGGATGGACATGTCATCTAAGGAGTGGAAGGGGGAGTTGAAATGGTTCGCAACTGGGAGGTTTCATCTTGGGGCCTGGGATGGGGGAGTGGGAGGAGGTGTGGGGGGAAGTGTAGCACTTTCTGCGGTTGCAGGGGAAAATGCCAGGTGTGGTGGGGTTGGAGGGGAGTGTGGAGCAGACAAGGGAGTCCCAGAGAGAGTAGTCTCTGCGGAAGGCAGACAAGAGTGGAGATGGTAAAGTGTCTTTGGTGGTGGGGTCGGATTGTAGATGGTGGAAGTGTCGGAGGATGATGCATTGTATCCGGAGGTTGGTGGAGTGGTATGTGAGGACAGGGGGATTGGGGATGTTCGCGTGCACATCTGCCAATGTGGTATACTGCATCTGCTGTACCCATTGTGGCTTCCTCTACATTGGGGAAACCAAGCGGAGGCTTGGGGACCACTTTGCAGAACATCTACGCTCGGTTTGCAATAAACTGCACCTCCCAGTTGTGAACCATTTAAACTCCCCCTCCCATTCCTTAGACAACATGCCCATCCTGGGCCTCCTGCAGTGCCATAATGATGCCACCCGAAGGCTGCAGGATCAGCAACTCATATTCCACTTGGGAACCCTGCAGCCCAATGGTATCAATGTGGATTTCACCAGCTTCAAAATCTCCCCTCCCTCATCTGCATCCCAAAACCAGGCCAGCTTGTCCCTGCCTCCCTAACCTGTTCTTCCGTTCACCTGCCCCCTCCTCCCACCTCAAGCCACAACTCCATTTCTTTCCTACTAACCTCATCCCACCCCCTTGACCTGTCTGTCCTCCCCGGACTGACCTGTCCCCTTTCTACTTCCCCAACTATACTCTCTTCTCCACCTATCTTCTCCTCTGTCCATTTTTGGTCTGCCTCCCCCCTCTCTCTATTTCTTTCAGAATCCTCTCCTCATCCCACTTTTCTGATGAAGGGTCTAGGCACGAAACATCAGCTTTTGTGCTCCTAAGATGCTGCTTGGCCTGCTGTGGATAGCAGCAACAGAATAGGTCAGAGTCAGCATGGATTTACGAAGGGGAAATCATGCTTGAATAATCTTCTGGAATTTTTTGAGGATGTATCTATGAAGATGGATAAGGGAGAAGCAGTGGATGTAGTGTACCTAGACTTTCAGAAAGCCTTTGATAAAGTCCCGCACAGGAGATTGTTGAAAAAAATTAGGGCACATGGTATTGAGGGCAAAATACTAAGTTGGATTGAAAATTAGCTGGCTGACAGAAAGCAAAGAGTAGTGATAAACAGGTCCCTTTCAGAATGGCAGGGGGTGACCAGTTGGGTACCACAGGGTCGGTGCTGGGACTGCAGCTGTTTACGATATATATTAATGATACAGACAAAGGCATTAAAAGTAATATTAGCAAATTTACTGATGACATAAAGCTGGGTGGCCGTGTGACATGTGAGGAGGATGTTATTAGAATACAGGGTGACTTGGACAGGCTAGGTGAGTGGACGGATGCATGGCAGATGCAGTTTAATGTGGATAAATGTGCGGTTATACACTTTGGTGGCAACAACAGGAAGGCAGATTACTATCTAAATGGAGTCAAGTTAGGTAAAGGGGAAGCACAACGAGATCTAGGTGTTCTTGTACGTCAGTCAATGAAAGCAAGCATGCAGGCACAGCAGGTAGTGAAGAAAGCTAATGGCATGCTGGCCTTCATCACAAGAGGAATTGAGTATAGGAGCAAAGAGGTCCTTCTGCAGCTGTACAGGGCCCTGGTGAGACCGCACCTGGAGTATAGTGTGCAGTTTTGGTCTCCAAATTTGAGGAAAGACATTCTTGCTATTGAGGGAGTGCAGCGTAGGTTCACGAGGTCAATTCCTGGAATGGCGGGACTATCATATGTTGAAAGATTGGAGCGATGGGGCTTGTATACACTTGAGTTTAGGAGAATCAGATGGGATCTGATTGAGGCGTATAAGATTATTAAGGGATTGGACACTCTGGAGACAGGAAGCATGTTTCCGCTGATGGGTGAGTCCAGAACCAGAGGACACAGTTTATAAATAAGGGGTAGGCCATTTAGAACAGAGTTGAGGAAAAACTTCTTCACCCAGAGAGTGGTGGGTATATGGAATGCTCTGGTCCAGAAGGCAGTGGAGGCCATCTCTCTGGATACTTCCAAGAAAGAGATAGATAGAGCTCTTAAAGATAGTGGAATCAAGGGTAATGGGGATAAGGCAGGAACAGGATACTGATTGTGGATGATCAGCCATGATCATAATGAATGGTGGTGCTGGCTCGAAGGGCTGAATAGAACATAGAACATAGAACAGTACAGCACAGAACAGGCCCTTCAACCCACAATGTTGTGCCGACCATTGATCCTCATGTATGCACCCTCAAATTTCTGTGACCATATACATGTCCAGCAGTCTCTTAAATGACCCCAATGACCTTGCTTCCACAACTGCTGCTGGCAACGCATTCCATGCTCTCACAACTCTCTGCGTAAAGAACCTGCCTCTGACATCCCTTCGATACTTTCCACCAACCAGCTTAAAACTATGACCCCTCGTGCTAGCCATTTCTGCCCTGGGAAATAGTCTCTGGCTATCAACTCTATCTATGCCTCTCATTATCTTGCATACCTCAATTAGGTCCCCTCTCCTCCTCCTTTTCTCCAATGAAAAGAGACCGAGCTCAGTCAACCTCTCTTCATAAGATAAGCCCTCCAGTCCAGGCAGCATCCTGGTAAACCTCCTCTGAACACTCTCCAAAGCATCCACATCTTTCCTATAATAGGGCGCCCAGAACTGGACGCAGTATTCCAAGTGCGGTCTAACCAAAGTTTTATAGAGCTGCAACAAGATCTCACGACTCTTAAACTCAATCCCCCTGTTAATGAAAGCCAAAACACCATATGCTTTCTTAACAACCCTGTCCCCTTGGGTGGCCATTTTAAGGGATCTATGTATCTGCACACCAAGATCCCTCTGTTCCTCCACACTGCCAAGAATCCTATCCTTAATCCTGTACTCAGCTTTCAAATTCGACCTTCCAAAATGCATCACCTCGCATTTATCCAGGTTGAATTCCATCTGCCACCTCTCAGCCATTCTCTGCATCCTGTCAATGTCCCGCTGCAGCCTACAACAGCCCTCTACACTGTCAACGACACCTCCGACCTTTGTGTCGTCTGCAAACTTGCTGACCCATCCTTCAATCCCCTCATCCAAGTCATTAATAAAAATTACAAACAGTAGAGGCCCAAGGACAGAGCCCTGTGGAACCCCACTCACCACTGACTTCCAGGCAGAATATTTTCCTTCTACTACCACTCACTGTCTTCTGTTGGCCAGCCAATTCTGTATCCAAGCAGCTAAGTTCCCCTGTATCCCATTCCTCCTGACCTTCTGAATGAGCCTACCATGGGGAACTTTATCAAATGCCTTACTGAAATCCATATACACCACATCCACAGCTTGACCCTCATCAACTTTTCTAGTCACATCCTCAAAAAACTCGATAAGGTTTGTAAGGCATGACCTACCCCTCACAAAGCCGGGTTGACTGTATTTGATCAAGCCATGCTCTTCCACATGGTCATAAATCTTATCCCTCAGAATCCTTTCTAACACCTTGCAGACGACAGACGTGAGACTTACCGGTCTATAATTGCCGGGGATTTCCCTATTTCCTTTCTTGAAGAGAGGAATTACATTTGCCTCTCTCCAGTCCTCAGGTACGATTGCAGTGGAGAGCGAGGATGCAAAGATCTTCGCAAGTGGCGAAGCAATTGCATTTCTCGCTTCCCAAAGCAGCCGAGGACAAATCTGGTCCGGGCCTGGCGACTTGTCAATCTTAATGTTTGACAAAATTTTCAGCACATCAGCTTCCTCTATCTCTATCCATTCTAGCTTGCACACCTGCTCTTCAAAGGTTTCATTCACTACAAAGTTCGTTTCTTTCGTAAAGACAGAAGCAAAAAACTCATTTAGGGCTTCCCCTATCTCCTCAGGCTCCACACACAAGTTCCCTATGCTATCCCTGATGGGCCCTACTCTTTCCTTGATCATTCTCTTATTCCTCACGTAAGTGTAAAATGCCTTTGTGTTTTCCCGGATTCCTTCTGCCAAGCCTTTCTCGTGCCCCCTCCTGGCTCTCCTCAGACCATTTTTGAGCTCCTTCCTTGCCTGCATGTAATCCTCTCCAGCTGAACTTGACCCTAGCTTCCTCCACCTTATGTAAGCTACCTTCTTCCTTTTCACAAGAAGCTCCACCGCTCTCGTCATCCAAGGTTCCTTTATCTTACCCCTTCTTGCCTGTCTCAGAGGGACATATTTACTCATCACTCCCAACAACTGTTCCTTAAACCGTCTCCACATGTCGATAGTTCCCTTACCATGGAACAATTGCTCCCAGTCCATGCTTCCTAACTCATGTCTAATCGCATCATAGTTTCCTCTTCCCCAATTAAATATCCTTCCATTTTGCCTAATCCTCTCCTTCTCCATAGCTATGTAGAATGTGAGGCAGTTATGGTCACTATCACCAAAATGGTCTCCCACCACAAGATCTGATACCTGCCCCGGCTCGTTTCCGAGCACCAAGTCTAGAATGGCCTCTCCCCTCGTCGGCCTGTCAACGTACTGCGTTAGGAAACCCTCCTGAACACGCCTTACAAAAACAGATCCATTCAAATCTTCTGCTCGAAGGAGGTTCCAATCAATATTAGGAAAGTTAAAGTCACCCATTACAACAACCCTACTGCGTCCACACTTTTCCAAAATCTGCCGACCTATGCTTTCTTCAATCTCCCTGCTGCTATTGGGGGGCCTGTAGTAAACCCCTAACAAGGTGACTACTCCCTTGCTGTTCCTAATTTCCACCCATACTGACTCAGTAGGCAGATCTTCCTCGACAAAGGAAGCTTCTGTAGCTGTGATACCCTCTCTGATTAGTAGTGCTACACACCCTCCTCTTTTCCCCCCTCGCTATTCTTTTTAAATGTTCTAAACCCTGGAACATCCAGCAACCATTCCTGCCCATGAGAAACCCATGTCTCTGTTATGGCCACAACATCATAGCACCAGGTACTGATCCATGCTGTAAGTTCATCACTTTTATTCCTGATACTCCTTGCATTAAAGCAAACACACTTTAACCGATCCCTTGGTTCCTTCCCAGGAAAATCCTTCCCACTAGCTGGTCTACCTCTTGCTACTGCCTCACCTGCATCAACTCTCACCTCTGGTATACAGCTCAGGCTCCCACCCCCCTGCCATACTAGTTTAAACCCTCTCGAACTGCTCGAGCAAACCATCCACCCAGGACATTGGTCCCCTTCCAGTTCAGATGCAACCCGTCCTTCTTGTAAAGGTCCCACCTTCCCCAGAAGGCATCCCAATTATCTACATATCTGAAGCCCTCCCTCCTACACCAGCTGCGTAGCCATGTGTTCAGCTGCACCCGCTCCCTGTTCCTCACCTCGCTATCTCGTGGCACCGGTAGTAAACCAGAGAACACTACTCTGTTCGTCCTGCTCTGCAGCTTCCATCCTAACTCCCTGAAATCACTTTTTATATCCTCAATCCTATTTCTGGCTATATCATTTGTGCCAATATGTAACACGATTTCTGGCTGTTCGCCCTCCCCTTTTAGAACCTTATACACCCGATCGGAGACGTCCCGGACCCTGGCACCAGGGAGGCAACATACCTTCCGGGAATCCCGATCCTGACCACAAAATCTCCTGTCGATTCCCCTAACTATCGAGTCCCCTACCACGAGTACTTTTCTATTCTGACCCCTTCCCTTCTTTGCCACAGTGTCAGGCTCAGTGCCAGAGAACTGACTACTATGGCTTTCCTCTGGTAGGTTATCCCCCCAAGCAGTATCCAAAACGGTATACTTATTGCTGATGGGAATGCCCACAGGGGATCTCTGCACTGTCTGTCTGTCCCCTTTCCTCCCCCTAACTGTAACCCATCCATCCTCGACCTGAGCCTTAGGAGTGACCAACTCCCGATAACTCCTCTCAATTACCCCCTCTGCCTCCCGAATGATCCGTAGTTCATCCAGCTCCAGCTGCATTTCCCTAACACGGTTTTCAAGGAGCTGTAGTTGGGTGCACTTCCTGCAGATGTAGCCAGCGGAGACGTGTGCCACATCTCCCAACTGCCACGTTCTGCAGGAGGAGCAAGCAACTGCCCTAGCATCCATACCCCACTTATCTGAACACCCACTCAGTACTAAAGTAGAAAGCTTAGTTCAAGTTGCTATAAAATTAATAACAAACTTATATTCAATAGAGAAAGTTTAGAATGAACCTTACCTTATTAACTAGGTTAGAGGAGGAGGGCGGCTGGGAGACACTACAGTTGTAGAGTCTCAGGTTTAGCCGCCTTGCTGATATATATGTTCACTGCTTTCCTTCCCGGCTGCCACTCTGGTCCTCGTCACTTCCTCTGCTGCTCCCGCTCCTTCTCTGAAAGAGGAAAAACACTGCTGCCCGCTACCGGTAAGTAATTTTAAAAATAAACTGCTTTACCTTAGCTGCAGTCTTCCGGGTCCGATTTACCTCCGCTGCTGCTCGGACTCAAAAATTTGAATGGCCTACTCCAGCACCTCTTGTCTATTGTCTATTGTCTGTGTTCATCCAACTCCACACTTTGTTTTCTAGATGCAGATCACAGTTGGAAGCGACTTAAAATGATTGGCAAAACAAGGTTTCATCCCGCTTCCTGACATTATCCAGAGAAATTGTCCTTTCATATCAGATTTTCACTTTTGATTTCATTGATTCTGCCCAGTTCTTTTTTTCTGTAAACTGAAGTCTACTTATATAAATAATCATAAAACTTTGAGCTTAGACTTTCTCAGCTTTTAAACAAACACTTCTGGCCTGTCAGTTGCACAAACAATACTCTTTTTTTTTACTGTAGGAACTGTGTTTTCTCCGAACTCCTTTCATATCCCTAGGAGAGAATCTACTTTTGCTTCTGCTGCCAGTAAGGTCTCTTCTGAGATTATCTTAAAAAAAGCTCTCAACCTTGGAGCTTCCTAGAGGAATTCAGTCAGAAACCAACAACAATCCAGACATTTCTGATGAAGTGTCTAGGCCAGAAACGCCAGCTTTCCTGCTCCTAAGATGTTGCTTGGCCTGTTGTGTTCATCCAGCTCTACACCTTGTTATCTCAAATTCTTCAGCATCTGCAGTTCTTATTATCTCTGAGGCAACTTCACTATTTATCTCACCTGCCATAAGCAATGACAGTAAAACCAATTTTCTGTTACGATTCCTGGGTGTCCCTGCTGTCTTACACACGTTAGATTTGATCACTATTGCAGAAAGACAAGTTAACTTATTTATTTTTAAACAATTGAGAAAAGTTACCAACTCTGTATGCCCCTATTTTAAAATCCAAACTTTAAAAGTAATGTTAATATAAATGAGGCATCTTTCAGCATAATTCAACTCTGAAATCAAATAAGACCCTTGAGGAGTGTAAAAGAAGCAGGATAAGACTTAAGCAAGAAATTAGGAGTGCTCCAAGGGGCCATGAAATGTCCTTGGCATGTAGGATTCCGGGGAATCCTAAGGCATTCTATACATATAATAGGAGAAATTGGGTAACTAGGAAAAGAGTAGGTCCATTCGGGGACAAAGGAGCGAACTTGTGTGTGGAGCCAGAGGAAGTGGATGAGGGCCTAAATGAGTACTTCACATTACTATTCATGCAAAAGAAGGACATGGCAGATGGTGAGATTAGGGAGAGGTATGTTGATATTAAGAAAGAGGTGATGCTGGGCGTCTTGAAAATCATTAAGGTAGATAAGTAGTAATCAGAGATAATGGGAACTGCAGACGCTGGGGAATCTGGGATAAAAAAGTGTGGAGCTGGATATACACAGCAGGCCAAGCAGCATCTTAGGAGTACCCAGGGCCTGATGGGATCTACCCCAGAACACTTAGGGAGGTGATAGAGGAAGTGATGTATTTTGAGAAATCAATTCCAAGAGGAAAGTATACATTAAATGTCTGGATCCTTAGGAGCATTAATAGACAGAAATATCATTGGTCCCAATTCCATAGCTCCCTGAAAGTGGCAAAACAAGAATACAAGGTGGTGAAGAAGGTATACGGCATGCTTGCCTTCGTCAACTAGGCATTGAATGTATAAATGGACAAATCACGTGTAAGAGTTTAGTTAGGCTACATTTAACACAGAACATAGAACATAGAACATTACAGCACAGTACAGGCCCTTCGGCCCTCGATGTTGTGCCGACCTGTCATACCGATCTCAAGCCCATCTAACCTACACTATTCCATGTACGTCCATATGTTTATCCAATGACAACTTAAATGTACCTAAAGTTGGCGAATCTACTACCGTTGCAGGCAAAGCGTTCCATTCCCTTATTACTCTCTGAGTAAAGAAACCACCTCTGACATCTGTCCTATATCTTTCACCCCTCAATTTAAAGCTATGCCCCCTCATGCTCGCTGTCACCATCCTAGGAAAAAGGCTCTCCCTATCCACCCTATCTAACCCTCTGATTATTTTATATGTTTCAATTAAGTCACCTCTCAACCTTCTTCTCTCTAATGAAAACAGCCTCAAGTCCCTCAGCCTTTCCTCGTAAGTCCTTCCCTCCATACCAGGCAACATCCTAGTAAATCTCCTCTGCACCCTTTCCAAAGCTTCCACATCCTTCTTATAATGCGGTGACCAGAACTGTACACAATACTCCAAGTGCGGCCGCACCAGAGTTTTGTACAGCTTCACCATAACCTCTTGGTTCGGGAACTTGATCCCTCTATTAATAAAAGCTAAAACACTGTATGCCTTCTTAACAGTCCTGTCAACCTGGGTGGCAACTTTCAAGGATCTGTGTACATGGACACCGAGATCTCTCTGCTCATCTACACTACTAAGAATCTTACCATTAGCCCTGTACTTTGCCTTCTGGTTACTCCTATCAAAGTGCATCACCTCACACTTGTCTGCATTAAACTCCATTTGCCACCTCTCAGCCCAGCTCTTCAGCTTATCTATGTCTCTCTGCAACCTACAGCATCCTTCGTCACTATCCAGAACTCAACCGACCTTAGTGTCGTCTGCAAATTTACTAACCCATCCTTCTACGCCCTCATCCAAGTCATTTATAAAAATGACAAACAGCAGTGGATCCAACACTGACCCTTGCGGTACGCTACTAGTAACTGGTCTCCAGGATGAACATTTTCCATCAACTACCACCCTCGCTTCTTTCAGCAAGCCAATTTCTGACCCAAACTGCTACATCTCCTACAATTCCATTCCTCCACATTTTGTACAATAGCCTATTGTGGGGAACCTTATCGAATGCCTTGCTGAAACCCATATATACCACATCAACTGGTTTAATCTCATCTCCCTGTTTGGTCACCTTCTCAAAGAACTCAATAAGGTTTGTGAGGCACGACCTTCCCTTCACAAAACCATGCTGACAATCCCTAATCAATTTATTCTTTTCTAGATGATTATAAATCCTATCCCTTATAACCTTTTCCAACACTTTACCAACAACTGAGGTAAGGCTCACTGGTCTATAATTACCAGGGTTGTCTCTACTCCCCTTCTTGAGCAGGGGAACCACGTTTGCTATCCTCCAGTCATCTGGCACTATTCCTGTAGACAATGACGAGTTAAAGATCAATGCCAAAGGCTCGGCAATCTCCTCCCTGGCTTCCCAGAGGATCCGAGGATAAATCCCATCCGGCCCAGGGGACTTATCTATCTTCACCTTCTGAAGGATTTCTAATACCTCTTCTGTGTGAACCTCAATCCCACCTAGTCTAGTAGCCTGTATCTCAGTATTCTCCTCGACAACATTGTCATTTTCTAGACTGAATACTGTTGAAAAATATTCATTTAGCGCTTCCCCTATCTCATCTTACTCCACACACAACTTACCACTACTATCCTTGATTGGGCCTAATCTTACTTTCGTCATTCTTTTATTCCTTAAATACCTATAGAAAGCCTTAGGGTTTACCCTGATCCTATCCGTCACCAACTTCTCATGTCTCCTCCTGGCTCTTCTTAGCCCTCTCTTTAGGTCTTTCCGGGCTACCTCGTAGCCCTCAAGTGCCCTAACTCAGCCTTCACATCTCATCCTAACATAAGCCTTCTTCTTCCTCTTGACCAGAGATTCTACCTCCTTTGGAAACCACGGCTCCCGCACTCTACAGCTTCCTCCCTGCCTGACAGGTACATATTTATCTAGGACACACAGGAGCTTTTTCTTGAATAAGCTCCACATTTCTAATGTTCCCATCCCCTGCAGTTTCCTTCCCCATTCTATGCTCCCTAAATCTTGCATAATCTCATTGTAATTGCGTTTCCCCCAGCTATAACTCTTGCCCAGTGGTATACACCTATCCCTTTCCATCACTAAAGTAAACATAACAGAATTGTGATCGCTATCACCAAAGTGCTCACCTACTTCCAAATCTAACACCTGGCCAGGCTCATTACCCAGTACCAAATCTAATGCGGCTTCGCCCCTTGTCGGCCTATCTACATACTGTGTCAGGAAGCCCTCCTGCACACTCTGGACAAAAGCTGACCCATCTATAGTACTCGAACTATAGTGTTCCCAGTCAATATCTGGAAACTTGAAGTCCCCCAAGACAACTACCCTGTCTCTCTCACTCATGTCGAGAATCATCTTTGCTAACCTTTCCTCTACATCTCTGGAGCTATTCGGAGGCCTCTCGAAAACTCCCAACAGGGTGACCTCTCCTTTCCTGTTTCTAACCTCAGCCCATACTACCTCAGTTGATGAGTCCCCAAACATCCTTTCTGCAACTGCAATACTGTCCTTGACCAACGATGCCACACCTCCGCCCCTTTTGCCATCTTCTCTGTTCTTGCTGAAACATCTAAATCCTGGAACCTGCAACAACCATTCCTATCCCTGCTCTATCCATGTCTCCGAAATGGCCACAACATCGAAGTCCCAGGTACTAACCCATGCTGCAAGTTCACCCACCTTATTCCGGATGCTCCTGGCATTGAAGTAGGCACACTTCAAACCAACTTCTTGCTTGCCGGTGCCATCTTGCTTCCCTGAAACTTTATTTCGGACCACCCTACTCTCAACCTTTTCTATAGTCAAACTACAATTTTGGTGCCCATCCCCCTGCTGAATTAGTTTAAACCCACCCGAACTGCCTTAGCAAATCCCCCCCCCCCCCCCCCGCCAAGGATATCGGTACCCCTCTGGTTCAGGTGAAGACCATCTTGCTTGTAGAGGTCCCACCTACCCCAGAAAGAGCCCCAATTATCGAAGAATCCAAAACCCTCCCTCCTGTACCATCCCTGTAGCCACGTGCTCAACTCCTCTCTCTCCCTATTCCTCGCCTCACTAGCACGTGGCACGGGCAATAAACCAGAGACAACAACTCTGTTCGTCCTAGCTCTCAGCTTCCATCCTAGCTCCCTGAATTTCTGCCTTAAATCCCCGTCTCTCTTCCTATCTATGTCATTGGTGCCAATGTGGACCACGACTTGGGCCTGCTCCCCCTCCCCCTTAAGGATCCCAAAAACATGATCAGAGACATCACGCACCCTGGCACCTGGGAGGCAACACACCAACCGTGAGTCTCTCTCGTCCCCACAGAACCTCCTATCTGTCCCCCTAACTATGGAGTCCCCAATGACTACTGCTCTGCTCCTCTTCCCCCTTCCCTTCTGCGCAGCAGGGACAAACTCTGTGCCAGAGACCTGTGCCCCACTGCTTTCCCCTGGTAAGTCGTCCCCCCCAACAGTATCCAAAACGGTATACTTATTGTTGAGGGGAATGGCCACAGGGGATCCCTGTACTGCCTGCCGGTTCCCTTTCTGTCCCCTGACCATAACCCATCTGCCTTTCTCCTGTACTTGAGGAGTGACTACCTCCCTGTAACTCCTCTCAATAACCCCCTCTGCCTCCCGAATGATCCAAAGTTCATCCAGCTCCAGCTCCAGTTCCCTAACGCGGTTTTCAAGGAGCTGGAGTTGGGTGCACTTCCCGCAGATGTAGTCAGCGGGGACACTGGCGGTGACCCTTACCTCCCACATTCTGCAGGAGGAACATTCAACTGCCCTGACCTCCGTTCCCATTATTCTAAATTACCAAGACTTAAAAAAAAAGAATAAAAAATAAACTTGTTACCTTACCAATATGGCACACAGAACCTTTTTTATTTGGTTAGAGGAGGAGGATTGGTGGGAGACCCTACCCGGGTAGTGTTTCGGGTAACGCAACCACACAAATATATTACCTCACTCACTCACCAGTCCCGTGTCGGCTCCTGCTCAGCGTCCCTCCGCCTATTCACGAGGTAAGCTTTTTAACGATTCAAAAACCATGACTCACCGGCTTCCCGACAGGCTCCTGCTCCAAGCTCCCGCTCGCGCTGCTGCTGCAACCAGAAATGGAGTATTGCGTGCCACATTATAGGAAGTGTGTGGAGGATTTGGAGAGGGTGCAGAAGAGGTTTACCAGCACGCTACTTGGATCAGAGTGCATTAGCTATGAGCAGATCTTGAACCAACTTGGATTGTTTTTGCCAGAGTGTCAGAGGCTGAAGGGCGAACTGATAGACATGCATAAAATTATGGCAGGCAATGGATAGGATGGGGAATTGGGGCCTTTTCCCTAGAGAGGAAATGTCAAATACCTGGAGGCCTAAGTTTAATGTGAGAGGGGCAACGTTTCAAGCAGATGTGCAAGACAAGTTCTTTACACAGAGGGTGGTGGTCTCTGGAAGGTACTACCAGGGATGATGGTGGAAGCAGAAACATTAGCCAATTTTAAGAGACATTTAGAGAAACACATGAACAGGCAGACGGTAGAGGGATGCACAACAAGTGCAAGCAGATGGGATTAGTTTAGAATTACATCACAGAAGCATAAAATTATAGAATCCCTACATAGAGCCCTGGAGTCATAGAATTGTACAGCATGGAAACAGACCCTTCAGTCTGAATTATCCACACCAACCAGATATCTTAAATTGATTCAGTCCAATTTGCCAGGTTTGGCCTATATCCCTCTAAACCCATCCTAGTCATCTACCCATCTAAATGTCATTTAAATGTTATAGCTGTACCAGCCTCTACTTCTTCCTCTGGTAGCTCATTCCATACATGCATCACCATCTGTGTGAAAAAGTTGCCCCTCCTAGTGTCAAAGCGGGGCATTCAGCCCTTAAATCCACACTCTGACCCTCTAAACAGCATCCCATCCAGAACAACTCCTCTACCCTACTCCTGTAACCCTGCATTTCACTGTGGTCAGCACAAACATGGTGGGCCAAAGGGCCTGTTCCTGTGCTGTACTGTTCTATGCTCTATGTAATTTTCCTGGGCCTCTGTTGACCCTGGATCAGGTTGTGCAAGAATCCCAACCATGAGGCCACCAGTCACCAAACCTGGGAGTTAAACATGCAGCACCTCCACCTCTGGGCTTATTTTGGTCCATAGAGACTGTGTTATCATCATGCACTGGCTGTTACAATTGGGCCTATAAAGTGTGACTGGGCTGTTGTTCTGACATTCTGTCAGCTCCTTATTTGGATTGTAGTGAAGGAAATGAAAAACCCCTCCTGTGTTGTCACTCGAGACAAATTGAGGAACTTCTAAAAGAATTATTTTGCAAAGTGACAAACTACATTGAGAAGACTCCCAGAACTGTGTACTGTCACTGAACCTTAGTGTATTTAATCTCAGTGTTTTACAGTGAGGAGAAAGGATTGGCTCCTGTTCTGCTCTCATTCATTTCACTGATTAAGGTTTATCTGAGTGAGGAGATGTTGAGCAAGTTTCTCAGGAGACAAGAAAGCAAAATCAAAACCAAGATTTGTAGCTGGAAATGACCGAATGAAGCTATTAACAGTTTGGAAACAGAATTGCGTACCAACTGTCTAAATCCCAGTGTTCAATAATGAGGGAATTAAGAAGGAAAAAATAAACATTTATGAAGTACCTTTCACAACATCAGGACATTCTAGTATATCTCAGCCAAGGAGCACTTCACAATTTACATGTGAAAAAGAAATTGATGGGGCCAAAGCAATAATGGCATTTCTAGTAGATTGTTTCTAATTCTCTGGTGAAAGGAACACAGATCCTAGACACACAAAAAAAACAGAAATTGCTGGAAAAGCTTAGCAGGTCTAGCAGTCCATGAAGTGAAATTAAAGTTAAAGTTTTGGATCGAGTGAACATCCCTCAGGACACTCGACCCAAAATTCTGAATCTGATTTCATTCCACAGATGCTGCCAGAACTGATGAGTTTGTCTAACAATTTCTGTTTTGCTTCTGATTTATAACATCCACAGCTCACTTCTCCTGGGCATCTTTGTAGGCCGGTACAGTTGGTAGGGAAGAGATGTTTCATCTTCAGACTTCGTGGTGTGGTGAGAGACAGATCCGAGGGATAAATACCGAAACAGTGGACTGGATATTGTTAGCAACCATACCCAAGATGGCAGGAACTGGGCTTTTAGGCCTGAGTCAGCATACTTTAGTCAGCCATTCAGACCCAAATTAATGATTTAATTGGTGCTTTCAGCTGCAGCTATTTTTGCTAATCTTACACAGTTAGGTACAACTTTTCGTTGTAAATGTGTGCTCACAGTAATGAGACTCGAATTAAGTCACCATCAAAAAGATGTTACCTCAGTAACTGTGATAATGGGAACTGCAGATACTGTAGAATCCAAGATAACAAAGCATGGAGCTGGATGAACACAGCAGGCCAAGCAGCATCTCAGGAGCACAAAAGCTGACGTTTCGGGCTTAGACCCTTCATCAGAGAGGGGGATGGGGTGAGGGAACTGGAATAAATAGGGAGAGAGGGGGAGGCGGACCGAAGATGGAGAGAAAAGAAGATAGGTGGACAGGGGAGTATAGGTGAGGAGGTAGGGAGGGGATAGGTCAGTCCAGGGAAGACGGACAGGTCAAGGAGGTGGGATGAGGTGGTAGGTAGGAGATGGAGGTGCGGCTTGGGGTGGGAGGAAGGGGTGGGTGAGAGGAAGAACAGGTTAGGGAGGCAGAGACAGGCTGGCCTGGTTTTGGGATGCAGTGGGGGGAGGGGAGATTTTGAAGCTTGTGAAGTCCACATTGATACCATTGGGCTGCAGGGTTCCCAAGCGGAATATGAGTTGCTGTTCCTGAAACCTTCGGGTGGCATCATTGTGGCACTGCAGGAGGCCCGTGATGGACATGTCGCCTGAGGAATGGGAGGGGTAGTTAAAATGGTTTGCGACTGGGAGGTGCAGTTGTTTATTGCGAACCGAGCAGAGGTGTTTTGCAAAGCGGCCCCCAAGCCTCCGCTTGATTTCCCCAACGTATACGACACCACACCGGGTACCATGGATACAATATACCACATTGGCAGATGTGCTGGTGAACATCTGCTTGATATGGAAGGTCATCCTGGGGCCTGGGAGGAGGTGTGGGGGGCTTGGGGACTGCTTTGCATCCCACTGCATCCCAAAACCAGCCCAGCCTGTCTCCACTTCCCTAACCTGTTCTTCCTCTCACCCATCCCTTCCTCCCACCGCAAGCCGCACCTCCATTTCCTACCTACCACCTCATCCCGCCTCCTCGACCTGTCCGTCTTCCCTGGACTGACCTATCCCCTCCCTACCTCCTTACCTATACTGTCCTGTCCACCTATCTTCTTTTCTCTCCATCTTCGGTCCGCCTCCCCCTCTCTCCCTATTTATTCCAGAACCCTCTCCCCATCCCCCTCTCTGATGAAGGGTCTATGCCCAAAACGTCAGCTTTTGTGCTCCTGAGCTGCTGCTTGACCTGCTGTGTTCATCCAGTAATTCGAGTCTCATTACTGTGAGCACACATTTACAACGATAAGTTGTACCTAACTGTGTTAGATTAGCAAAAATAGCCGCAGCTGAAAGCACCAATTAAATCATTAATTTGGGTCTGAATGGCTGACTAAAGTATGCTGACTCAGGCCTAAAAGCCCAGTACCTGCCATCTTGGGTATGGTTGCTAACAAAATCCAGACCACTGTCTCGGTATTTGTCCCTCGGATCTGTCTCTCACGGCCATATGCTTGTCCAATGACGACTTAAATGTACCTAAAGTTGGCGAATCTACTACCGTTGCAGGCAAAGTGTTCCATTCCCTTACTACTCTGTGAGTAAAGAAAGATATAGGACATCTGTCCTATATCTTTCACCTCATAATTTAAAGCTATGCCCCCTCGTGCTCGCCGTCACCATCCTAGGAAAAAGGCTCTCCCTATCCACCCTATCTTGTTATCTAGGCGGGATGGAATGCCTGGATAACATGGGCTAGGGAGTGTCATCTGGGAGACTTTTCTTTAATTCATTCATGAAATGAGGACATCACTGGCTAGGCAGCATTTATTGCCCATCCCTAACTGGCCAGAGGGCAGTTCAGAGCCAACTGGATTGCTGTGGGTCTGAAGTCACATGTAGGCCAGACCAGCTAAGGAAGATAGTATCCTTCCCTGAAGGATATGAGTGAACCAGATGGGCTTTTCCTGATAATTGACAATGGACAATGGACAATGGATTCATGGCCATCATTAGATTTTTAATTCTACCGTCTGCCAAGGCTGGATTCAAACGCAGGTCCCCAGATGTTATCTGGGTCTCTGGATTTACAGCCTAGTGATAGTACCACCAGGCCATTGCTTCCCCCTTACATTAACTGGATCCTTCTTGATGTTGGGAGCAACTCTTAACCTGTTTAAACAAAGTTTTTTGTGCTGAGAGGAGATTCTCACCAGGCAGCAGCCAGATGCTTCTTTTCCCGTTTTTGGCCCTCATTAACTGCACATCTCACCGCATTAATATACAGCTTTCAGGTGCTAACACCCACCATGAGGAAGCTTGGCTCCAGCTCACCATTTGCTCTTCTGAGCTGCCACTTTGGACACTCCATGGGCAGCAGCATCTGGCACCTGTCAGTCCTTAGGACCTTCTCTGATCTGCTTATAGGCTGCTTCTGCACATCAAAACTGCCCACCTTTCAGAATGGACTGGCAACGAATACTGCAATGCTGCTACAAGGGCTCTTTGTGCAGGAACATGCACCCAGCTCCTGGATTGGATTGGGCTGTTAGCACCCACTCACCATGAACCTACGTGCAAGAATACAGCCTAACATAGAACATAGAACATAGAACATTACAGCATAGTACAGGCCCTTCGGCCCTTGATGTTGTGCCGACCTGTCATGCCGATCTCAAGCCCATCCAACCTACACTATTCCATGTACGTCCATATGCTTGTCCAATGACGACTTAAATGTACCTAAAGTTGGCGAATCTACTACCGTTGCAGGCAAAGTGTTCCATTCCCTTACTACTCTGTGAGTAAAGAAAGATATAGGACATCTGTCCTATATCTTTCACCTCACAATTTAAAGCTATGCCCCCTCGTGCTCGCCGTCACCATCCTAGGAAAAAGGCTCTCCCTATCCACCCTATCTAACCCTCTGATTATTTTGTACGTTTCAATTTAAGTCACCTCTCAACCTTCTTCACTCTAATGAAAACAGCCTCAAGTCCCTCAGCCTTTCCTCGCAAGTCCTTCCCTCCATACCAGGCAACATCCTAGTAAATCTCCTCTGCACCCTTTCCAAAGCTTCCACATCCTTCTTATAATACGGTGACCAGAACTATACACAATACTCCAAGTTCGGCCGCACCAGACTTTTGTACAGCTTCACCATAACCTCTTGGGTCCAGAACTCGATCCCTCTGTTAATAAAAGCTAAAACACTGTATGCCTTCTTAACAGCCCTGCCAACCGGGGTGGCAACTTTCAAAGATCTGTGTACATGGACACCGAGATCTCTCTGCTCATCTACACTACTAAGAATCTTACCATTAGCCCAGTACCTTGCCTTCTGGTTACTCCTACCGAAGTGCATCACCTCACACTTGTCTGCATTAAACTCCATTTGCCACCTCTCAGCCCAGCTCTTCAGCTTATCTATGTCTCTCTGCAACCTACAGCATCCTTCGTCACTATCCACAACTCCACCGACCTCAGTGTCGTCTGCAAATTTACTAACCCATCCTTCTACACCCTCATCCAGGTCATTTATAAAAATGACAAACAGCAGTGGACCCAACACCGACCCTTGTGGTACACCACTAGTAACTGGTCTCCAGGATAAATATTTCCCATCAACTACCACCCTCGCTTCTTTCAGCAAGCCAATTTCCGATCCAAACTGCTATATCTCCCACAATTCCATTCCTCCGCATTTTGTACCTTGCCTTCCAGTGCTTTGCTCCCTCAACCAGGCTCACTGTTGCTTTCTGCCTTGCCTCGCCTCTCATAAAGGGAAACAGACGTCAGTTGGGTGTTCCTCTGTTCCTAAAAATGCTGGGCTTTCCTTCCAAAAGTTGGAATTGCACTGACCTGGGAGGCAACCCCAGCCGAGGTTAGCATGGTCTGGTGTTGAGGTCACCCCTGGGGATCAAGATGGTCCTCCTTTGTATTACTCTGTCCACCAGAATCATCAGTCTCCAAGGTGAGACACCGATTTCCTTTTCTCTGCCCTGTCCAGGGAAAAGATCAGTCGTAGTATGGGGCACCGTCAGACTGACATTGCTTTACTGGGTGCACAAAAGTTGACATCAATGCCAGGGATAATGGTCTGTTCTGTGGTGCCCTGGTAGGTGCAAGAAATGGACTAGCATGGGAAGTGAGTATTGTCATATGGATAGGGTAAGTCATTCATGACATTAATATAGGATGATGTGGTGAGAAATCTCACCGGACCTCATAGAGGGAGGCCCTATGTGAAACCTGTCAAAGTGAACAATACATGAAGGAATCAGTCCATAGGACTGGCATTTATAAAGCATCTATCACAATCCTACTTTGTCCCATAGCACTCGACATTCACTGAAGTAATGTTGAAACATGGATGCTGCTCTAACGCTTAAAATAGTACTGTGAAGATTTTAAATGCAGCTAGGTCATGTTGGCCAGATAATAGGGTTATTTTCCTTAGAGCAGGAGGCTGAGAGGGGACATGATGCAGGTGTATAAAATTATGAGGGGCATAGACAAGGTAGGCAGGAAGAAGCTTTTACCCTTGGTGAGAGATATCCATGTATAAGGGGCATAGATTTGTTAGGGGTCGGAGGTTTAGAGGGGATTGGGGGAAAAGCTTTTTCACCCGGGAGTAGTGAGAATCTAGAGCTCGCTGGTGTCTAGATGTGCGTTTGCAATGCCAAGGCACACAAAGATATTGTGTATATTCCATGATAGTGCTGGAAAATGGGATTGCAATAGTTAAGTAGTTGTTTTGTTACTAGCACAGGCTTGATGGCCCCAAGGGTTTTTTATTTGTGCTGTATACCTCTAGGACTGTACAATGCATTTAAGTGATGTTGGACTAGGGATAAAAATTGACTAAGACACTGAGGAGAACCTAACTGCTGTTCCTCAAAATCATGCCATTAACAGTTAACAATTCAACTGACTTTCTGCAGTGCGAGATCAGTTATTCAGTGCTCTCTGTTACTTAAGTATGAATGAAATAGAAACTTCTGGGAATCACATGTGCAGTTAAATATAGAATTTCAGAAACTGTTGCACAAATTGCCCTGGTCCTCCGGAGTCCTTTCTCAGTGTGTATCTCAGTAACAGATTCGGCATTGAAATAATATGGAACCAATTGATTAGGTGAAATAGTTGCATTTATATGACATATACTGACTAAAGCAGCAGGAAAAAAAGTTAGTACTTATTGGTTCCCATCTGAATAATATTCTAAATAATTATTTTTATTATTGAATGAATCTTAATTACTCACAAAAAAATCCCTCTGGCACTGAACATTAACTTTTGCAAATTCATTCAGATTTTAATTATTGTTAGAGATTTAGTTATGTCTGTCTCTTTTAGCTTTCCTCAACTATTAGTCTTTTAAACCCTTTTTTTGTTCTCTTTATATTTCACAAAACCCTATTTTACTTTCCTTCCTTCATAAAGTCAGAACTGGCGAACTTCATTGATGATTGTACAGAGGCCAACATTATTTGCAATTCCTCAGATACTGAAGCAGTTCATTGCCTGTTTCAGCAAAACCTAAACAACATTAAGTTATGGTCAGAAATTTTGTGGATGAGCTTAAATAACAAGCAGAAAAACACACCAGCTCTTCATTGGAGGCTACAGTGAGGATGTTACCCAGCAGGGCAATGAAACGTCTGCAGAACAGCGAACCAGCTTAGCGGGCCAACCAACAACAACATCCATAACTCTAAGTATAAATCTACTCTAAAACCTTAGAAACATTGGCATCCCTTCGCTGTCACTGGGGAAAAAATCCTCAAGCCCTCCCCACAAGCATTGTGTGCCGATCTGCATCAAATGGACTAAGTATTTTAAGAAGGTAGTTTACTACCTTCTCAAAAGATCCTATGGATGGGTAATAAATTCTAACTCAGCCAAAGATGCCCAAATCTTATTAATTATTTAAAAAAAGCTAAGGTTGTATCAAGTGCTCTGTTTCTTTTTTCTCTCAGTTCAGATTCTGCACTGCTCATTCCTCAATCTGATATTTTTAAGGAGATACATGATTGCTTAATCCTGTTAACACAGGTCCCAAGAGTTCTTGCAATGTCCCTGCCTCTAAGCCAGATGTCCTGCGTTCAAACCTCACTCCAAGACTTATTGTGTTTGTGATGTGGACAAACAGATTGCTTATCAACATGCAAATCTTTTGATGTCTCTCTGGTAGGTGATAAAATAGGATATGCTACTATCAGCTACAGCAGCAATGTGACAGCCTCCTCGTGTTGAAATACTATGTGGTATGATCTTGCCGTGAACCATACTTATGTCATATTCTTATTTTGAGGGACTGCCAAATGAAGATGAAGAGGAAGAGAGATCCAGATCTCACAAGGGAAGAGCTGAAAAAGTCAACAATGACCAGTATCAGTGAAATAATGTGAGTAAGTACAAGTAGGTATATATTGAGGTCTATAAAGTTTTGAGGTGTATAGATATGGGAGACTTTCCCCTCTCCAGAGATGTCAATAACTAGTGGGCCAATTTTAAGGCAAGGAGCAGGAGATTTGGATGGTATTTGAGGAATTTATTTTATACCCAGTGGGTGGTGGGTTTCTGGAACTTACTGCCCGAAAAGGTAGTAGTGGTGAGAGCGCTGAAGGCACTTAAGAATTAATTAGATGTTCTCTAAGATGCCAAGGTATACAATTGCTGGAAAATGGGGTCAGAATAGATAGAATAGGCCGAAGGGCACCTTTCCTTGCTATAAAAAACTCCATGACTCTAAAGCAGTGACTCTTAAGTAAAATGAGCTGCTGGTGCCATTTGTTCATTGCCCACAGCATGTTTGAAAGATCTATATAATCATCTCAAAAGTGCTACATTACTGATTTCCCTATCAGTAAAGTCAGCTTTTAATGTTTAAGACTCTCGATCCAAATATATTGTTAGTGTCGTTCTTTAAATGAGCCTATTGTTATTCTAATCAGTGCCTGGAAACATAATTATACTGTGTGGTTACTGTTGATGTGGGTCAAGAAGAAGAATAGAGAGAAGAACTCTTGTAGTTATATGATAATTTATACGCCAAGAATTCAAAGGTATGGGAAATTGACACCAGTACTGGGGTAGGAGGGAGCAGCTCTGATGTGACGATCTCCATCAGAATCATGCTGGGTCCAGAGGCCTGATGAATCACATAACTAGGGCTGTGGATAGAGCTTTAAACTAACTAATGGTGGAGGAGGTTTCAGCTGTATGGAAAATTAGGAGAAAAGTTAAAGGCAGGTGGGCTCAGCAGAGGTTATCAAAGTTTCCAGGACAAGAAATAGGAAAGAGAGGATGGAAAGGTATATATTGATTTAGCTTCAGTTACAAGAGATAAGGCGACAGCTATGAGAAGGGGGTCAGTCAATGCAGAACTGAGGGTGTTGTACTTAAATGTACACAAAGTAACTGAGTTTCCAGCACAGCGTGAAATTGGTGGGTTCAATGTATATTAAGAGTGTAAGTATATTAAGAGTGAGAGGATTATCATGGAAAGACTTTTCAGTGACTCGGATGGTGGATAGTCAAATGTAGGGTATGCAAGATAGTTTGATCTTGGTGTGATAATAGGTCAGCACAATATCTTTGGCCAAAGGGCCTGTACTGTGCTGTATTGTTCTATGTTCTATGTACGCTAACTTCATGCCTGCCAGAATTTTTGGCTATTTTTATGGAAAAACATGTTTTAATTAATATCCTGAAGAAGCATTAGAAAACTTATGATGAAAGTTTGTTTACATTTTCTGCCACTTTATGTTTCAATCACATTTAGCATCTGCTATCTCAGACAACAATTTCATTTCTGTGTTACATCAGAATACAGAATCTTTTGCAAACTGTCTGTTTGTGCTTTCAGTTTCACGCAGTGCAAATTTAATTGAAAATTACAAAACAATGCCTTGATTCTTAACAACAAAGATTTTTAATAAATTTTAAATAACTGGAATAGAAACATAGAAAATAGGAGCAAGAGTGGACTATTCACTCTTTGAAGCCGGCTTTAACAACTCAATATGATCATGGCTGATCATCCAACTCAGTACCATATTCGTGGCTTCCTCCCATGTTCTTTTAATCCCTTTGGCCCTAAGACATCAGCCTCTTTCTTGAAAGCATTCAGTACTTTAGCCTCAGTCATTTTCTGAAGCAGAGAATTTCACAGGCTCATCCCTCTCTGAATGAAGAAATTTCCAGTGCTATTCTCAAGGACAGATAGTGATGGGCAATAAATAAATGCAGGCCCAGGCAGGGATGTGCACATCAAACAAGTGAATGAAGAGAAAAAAATTTAAACAAATAGGAAAAAGATCAACAGTAGGCTGTCGGGCAGAAGCTGGGTGGTTTGCATTGGTTCTACATTTTGTGTACAGGACATACCTGGCCAATTTTCCACATTGTCAGGTAGATGCTGATGTAACTGTACTGGAAGAGTTTGGCTAGGGGAGCAGCAAATTCTGGACTACGAGTCTTCAGTACTATTTAAAGTTTTAGCAAAGATTTGTAGCTCGGGTGTGGCCCAAGCCAAACATAGACTCACATGGAAATTCCTAGGGGCATGGTTCTCAATTCATAATGCAATCAGCAAACATATAGAACTGGACCCCCTATACAAACCCATATAGATCAGAAACCAGAAATGACACTACTCACCATAACGGACCGGACAGTATAAATTCTTAGCGGAGTAGAGTAACTTCATTTCACCAGAGGCTCCACTGATGCTGTTACCTAGCATGGAAAACAAGCTTGCTCAGCGAGCAGGTCAACAACCTCTTCAGTACTATTACCAAAATGTTGCCTGGAACCTTTACAGTATCCAGTGCCTTCAACCATTTCTAGATATCACTTGGAGTGAATCGAATTGGCTGAAGTCTAGCATCTGTGATGATGGGGACCATTGGAGGAGTCTGAGATGGATCATCCACTCGGCACTTCTGGCTGAAAAGTGTTGCAAATGCTTCAACCTTATCTTCTGCACTAACGTGCTGGGCTCTTCCATTACAGCGGAAGCAGATGTTTGTAGTGCCTCTTCCTCCAGGGAGTTGCTTGGTTATCACCATACATGACTGGATGTGGCCTGGACTACAGAGCTTACATCAGATTCATTAATTGCGAAATTGCTTAGTCCTGTCTCAGGTAAGCTGCCTTCTTGAGCTGCTATAGTCCATGTGCTATAGGTAGACCCATAACGCTGTTAAAGAGGGAATTCCAGGATTGTGACCTAGACACATTGAATGGCCAGTGATGTATTTCCAAATCAGGACGGTGAGTGGTTTGGAAGGCAACTTGCAGGTGGTGATGTTCCCATTATCTGCTGCCCTTAGCCTTTTAAATGGAAGTGATTGTGGATTTGGAATGTCTGTCTAAGGAGCTTTGGTTAATTTCTGCGATTCTTCTTGTAGATAGTACATTTTGTTGCTGCTAAGCGTCAGTGGTGGAGGAAATAGATGTTTGTGGATGTGTTGCCAATCAAGCAAGTTGATCTGTTCTGGTTAGTGTTGAGTTTCTTGAGCATTGTCGGAAATGCACTCACCCAGGCAAGTGGAGAGTATTTCATCACAATCCTGACTTGTATCTTATTTTTGAAGTCAGGAGGTGAGTTATTCGCTTTCAGTAGGATTCCTAGTGCTGACTTCTGCTTGTCGCTAGAGGATTTGCATGGCTAGCCCACGTGAATTTCTGGTCAATACCATCTTTCCGGATGATGAGAATGAAGGACTAAAGTCATCAAAAGTCAACAGGCATGATGGTTGCATTTTCTTTTATAGGAGATAGTCATTCCCTGGCACGTATGTTATTCGCCATTTTCCAACCCTTGCTTGGTTATTGTTAAGGTCTTGCTGGATTTCAACATGGATTACTTTGATATCTGAGGAATTACAATCGGTGCTGAAAGTTGTGCAATCATCAGAGAACATTCCCACTTCTGACCTTGAAATGGTGGAAAGGTCATTGACGAAGCAGCTGAATATGGTTGGAGAGAGATAATGGGAACTGCAGATGCAGGAGAATCCAAGATAATAAAGTGTGAAGCTGGATGAACACAGCAGGCCAAGCAGCATCCTGAGATGCTGCTTGGCCTGCTGTGTTCATCCAGCTTCACACTTTATAACCTTGAATATGGTTGGGACTAGGGCACTACCTGGAAGAACACCTGCAGAAATGCACTTGAGCTGAGATCAACGCTTCTGGCTAAAGAATGTTGCCAACATGTCAATCTTATCTTTTGCAATGATGTGCTGGACTTCCCCACCATTGAAGAAGGGGATATTTGTGTAGCCTCCTTCTCCAGTGAGTTGTATATCACCATTCACGACTGGATATGGCAGGACTGCAGAGCTTAGATCTGACCCGTTTGTTGTGGGATTGCTTTGCTCTGCCTATCACTTGCTGCTTATGCTGTTTGGTGTGCATGTAGCCCTGTGATAAAGCTTCACCAGGCTGATACCTCATTTTTTAGCAATCCCTCGTGCTGCTCCTGGCATGTCCTCCTGCTCTCTCTGTTAAACCATTGATGGGCAATGGTTGAGTGGGAGGCATGCTGGGTTGCAGATTGCACTGGATTACAAATCTGCTGCTATTGGCGGTCCACAGCGCCTCTTGAATTTCAAGAGTTTACTCTAAAATGGGGTCAAGTGGGCCATTACCTTACACCCAAAGTCCATTTTCTCTCTCCTTCTGCATATTTTGTGGTGGCCCCTTGATTTTTAAAACCTTTTTCCAATTTTGGTTTCCCATTAATCTTTGCTATGTTGTATGCTTCTTCTTTCTATTGAATACTATTCACTCTCTTGTGCTTCATTCTCCTGTGCACTCATTCTCCTGTGTACACTCTCTCCAGCATTCTGCTCTTCTACACACTCCCTCTTCATTCGCTCCCCACTGCTCTCTGTATCCTCTTGTCATATGGATATTTCCTCTTGTTGTCCCTTGATCCCTTGCACCTCTTTTGCTGAATTAATTATTTCAACATTGCACTATCTCACAGCTGGCCCAGTATCATTCCAGGGAGAGTTTGAGCATAGGAGTTGGGAAGACATATTGAGGTTGTATGGGACATTGTTGAGGCTTCTTCTGAATCTGCGTTCAGTTCTAGTTGCCCAGTTATATTAAGCCAGAGAGGGTTCAGAAGAGATTTACAGTGATGTTGCCAAGCATGGAAGGTTTAAGTCATAAGGAAAGACTGAATAGGCTGGGACTATTTTCACTGAAGCATAGGAGATTGAGAGGCAATCTGATAGAAGTTTATAAAATAATGAGGCATATAGACGGAGTTAATGATAGTCGTCTTTTCCCAAGGATGGGAGATTTCAAGACAAGGGGGCACATTTTTAAGGTGAGAGGAGAGAGGCTTAAAAAAGAAATAAGGGGCAATTTGTCTACACAGAGGTTGGTTCACATGTGGAATGAACTTCCTGAGGAAGTGGTGGATGTGGGTAAAATTACAATGTTTAAAAGCCATTTGGATAAGTACATGAATGGGAAAGGTTTGGATGGATATGGGCCAGGAGTGGGCAGGTGGGACTAGTGCAGTTTGGGATTATGTTTGGCATGGGCTTGTTGGATCGAAGGGTCTGTTTCCGTGCTGTATGACTATGACAGGAACCCTGTTACTTCCTAAACAATGCCAGGGCATGTTCTTCCATCACAATCAACATTTAGTTAACACATTTATCTTTATTTTTAAGACTCCTTCCTGCAAATTTGCTTTTATTCCGGGTTTCATCGGCACTGGTACCTGAAATGTGAAAAGAAATTGTGGACAATCTCTAAGGAAACATACGTCTTTGAGTTTTAACGTACATAAGCAATAAAAAGTTTTACACAAGGTCTCCTGGATCTGTGCAGAGATCACAGAAACTGCTGCTAACTCTTGTTCAAATACAAATCATTGTGAATCTGCACTTATTCAGTTCGAACAGCTAAGTACATGTTATCAATACAGCAATGATTTTTTGCGCTTATGCTCTTTTTTCTAATACTGCAATTAAATTCAGATCAACAATGATTTGAAATCAATTCAAGAAAGAGAAGCTCATCAGGACTGGAGTGAATATCTGTGATGAAATATTGTCTGTGAATAGCTGTAATTATTCTTCCTTTTTGCTGGATTTGCAGAGAGAAGTTAGGAAAAAAATAGCATTAAATCACTCGAGACATAATGGTACAATAAAAAGACAATAAAACTGTAAGATATCGGAGCAGAATTCTGCAAATTGGCCCATTGAGCTTTCTCTGCTATTCAATCATGCCTTTTGTTTCGCAATCCTATTCTCCTGCCTTTTCCCCATTAACCCTTGATCCCCTTACTAACCAAGAACCTATCTATTTATGATTCCTGAATGACTATCATTAATGCCTCTACAATCTCCCCAGCTATCTCCTTCAGAACCCTGGAATGTAGTCCATCTGATCTGGGCAATTTATCTACCTTCAGACCTTTCAGCTTCCCCAATACCTCCTCCATTATGATGGCTTAAATACACTCCATGATTTGGCCTCCATAGCCCTCTGCAGCAATGAGTTCCACAGATTCACCAGTCTATGACTGAAGAAATTCTTCTTCATCTCAGTTCTGAAGGGTCATCCCTTTACTCTGAGGCTATGTCCTCTGGTCCTAGTCTGTCCTACTTGTAGAAACATCTTCTCCATGTCCACTCTATCCAGGCCTCTCAATATTCGGTAAGTTTCAATCAGATCCCTTCTCAACCTTCTGAACTCCATCAAGTATGGACCCTGAGTTCTCAACTGCTCTTCATATGACAAGCCTATCATCCTTGGGACCATTCTCGTAAACCTCCTCTGGACTCCCTCTAAAGCCAGCACATCCTTCCTTAGATATAGGCTCAAAACCGCTCACAATATTCTAAAGAGAGACTGGCCTGAGCCTTACAAGGCCTCAACAGTACATTCCTGCTCTTGTATTCTAGCTCTCCTGAAAGGAATACTAACATTGCATTTACCTTCTTAACTGCTAACTGAACCTGCAAGTTAACTTTAAGAAACTTCCTCACAAGTCCCTTTGCATTTTAGATTTTTGAAGCCTTTCCCTGTTTAGAAAATAATCTATGTCTCTATTCTTCCTACCATTGGGCATAACCTCACACTTTCCCACAATTTGTTCCATCTGCCTTTTCTTTTTCCACTCTCCTAGCCATCTGCAGTCTCCTCATTGCCTCAACACTAACTGTCCCTCTACCTGTCTTTGCATCATTTGTAAACTTAGCAAAGTCCTGAGTTCCTTCATCCGGATCATTAACATAGAACCTGAATAGTTGTAATCCCATTACTGATTCCTATAGGACTACATTAATCACTAGTACAATGGCTTTGAGACTGAAATGGCTGAATGGTTATGACCATCAGCTCAAAGTATTCTGACAGAAATGTGGGAATAATAAAAAGTTTACAAAGATCTGAATAAAGTTTCAAATTTTAATGTATGTGGACGATAGGAATTTAACTGTTAATATTCAAACCCACTCTCTCCTGTTACAAAGCAAACGTTGACACCCTCACCCCCCCCTGCCAAGAACTAAAACTGAAACATCCAAAGAGGAGCACCTTGCCCTATAATCTGTAAAAGGAGTGTGAAAAGTAGCGTAACCTGCCTTTCAGCAACTTCTGGTGACGAAACTAAATAAATCCCTGACACACTTTAAAATCAACGGGTAACAGTTTATTCATCTAACCCAAACAGTGAACAAATTAATGAATCTAGTAACAAACCTAAGAATCCCCTCTAATTAAAAACTATTCTTGAATAAAACAAGATTCTAATGATCTGCTGTTCTAATAAATACAAGCCCAACTTATATATAAGGAAAGAATATAGTCTCAAAATTACAGCCTGATCACATGTCTCCCAGAATGTCCTGTGCCTTCGCCATTAATTCTTCTGTCAGGAATACCTTCTCTGTTGATTCATCTGTCAGGAAAGTTAATTAGTTGAGGCCATTGTTACTGTTAGTATTCAGAGGATGCATTCTCTACAACATAGAGGAAGCTGTGAGAACCAGTCATTCTCTCTTGACAGCTGAGAGAGGTTTGCTCTGGCAGATGACAGCAAACTCTGGGGTATTTTTCCAACTTCCCCCTTCTTTTTAAACCCTGGATGACATCTTATTATTTCTTACAATAGGATAGGTTCCGTGTCATCCAAACCATCAGACTTAAATTTAATAGGCTTTTCGTATCTAAGTAAGTTCAAGTTGATTGGCTAAATTCAGAAGCCTGTTTTGGTAAAAACTGCTGCTTGGTTTGCTAACTGTACGGCCTTCTGGTATAAATGTTTCCTTTCGGGTGCTCTCTGTGTACTTGCAAACTTTCAAGCTGCTGCTCGCAGACATCCATTTTAAATCTCTAAGCCCAGAAAAAGCATATCATCTTTTAAAGGGACCATGCAACACTTTTCCCCCACCCCTACCATTTTACAAACACCAGATTCTAACTTCCTGTCTCCCAATCCATAAGAACTCCACCCAGCTTTGCAACACTCCAAATTATGGTGAAGTTTTATTTTCCCTTGTTTGCTATGCTTCTTTTACATTGTACAAATTCTGATTGGATTGCAGATGTGTAAATTGTCAAAGAAAATATTAGGCCCACCTCCACAAACATGGGGGCTTCATTACAATTCCTACCATGACCCTCTCACCAATGACCATTGAATCGATTGTATTAACAATCAATTCAGAAAAGGCCTCACATTGAAATCTATGCCCTTTAGTCCTTGATAATAAAATGTGAGGCTGGATGAACACAGCAGGCCAAGCAGCATCTCAGGAGCACAAAAGCTGACGTTTCGGGCCTAGACCCTTCATCAGAGAGGGGGATGGGGTGAGGGTTCTGGAATAAATAGGGAGAGAGGGGGAGGCGGACCGAAGATGGAGAGAAAAGAAGATAGGTGGAGAGGAGAGTATAGGTGGGGAAGTAGGGAGAGGATAGGTCAGTCCAGGGAAGACGGACAGGTCAAGGAGTTGGGATGAGGTTAGTAGGTAGGAGATGGAGGTGTGGCTTGGGGTGGGAGGAAGGTTTGGGTGAGAGGAAGAACAGGTTAGGGAGGCAGAGACAGGTTGGACTGGTTTTGGGATGCAGTGGGTGGAGGGGAAGAACTGGGCTGGTTGTGTGGTGCAGTAGGGGGAAGGGACGAACTGGGCTGGTTTTGGGATGCAGTGGGGGAAGGGGAGATTTTGAAGCTGGTGAACTCCACATTGATACCATTGGGCTGCAGGGTTCCCAAGCGGAATATGAATTGCTGTTCCTGCAGCCTTCGGGTGGCATCATTGTGGCACTGCAGGAGGCCCATGATGGACATGTCATCTAAAGAATGGGAGGGGGAGTGGAAATGGTTTGCGACTGGGAGGTGCAGTTTATTGCGAACCGAGCGGAGGTGTTCTGCAAAGCGGTCCCCAAGCCTCCGCTTGGTTTAGTCCTTGCTGCTTTTGCAAGGAGGAACTGTTTCTCCCAATTTATTTCCTCATGTGTAGATGTGGGACATTCCACTCATTTTATGTCACAAAAGTACCCAAAACATTCTAAAATCTTTCAAGGTGGCAGCAGAGGAGGGGGCAGGACCTCTCCCAACAGCCTTCTTTCTCTTTTGTTTCATCTTTTTACTTTTGCGCTTTTTCTTTGTTTTCTGTTTTGTTTAAAGCCTGGAGAGTGCCTGATGAAGGAGGAGGTCTCCAGCAGCAATGCCAGGATGAGTCAGACACATCTCCACCCCAGCCTGGGGTCTCACAGTGACTGAGGAGTAGGCCCCAGGCTGACTGCCCTAGGCCCGGACTCGCAGGCTGAGCTAAGGCTCTGGATTCGCGCCGCAGGTGCCTGAAGGAGGAGGGGATTTGGGCCCAGAATGGTCCTCCTGCCCTGGAAAACATTTCTCATCCTTTTGTTGAGATCTTCTTCATCTTCAGGTCCAGGTACTCCAGTGGTCCAGTAGGCAGTCTCTTCCAGGAGTGGCAGTCTTCTTCAGCAAAGGCTTCCATCACAGTATTCCACAGGCCTGGCATTGTGGTCTCATCCCGGCTGTGACTTCAGGTCATTCCATCATTCCTAAATCGGCTTTCTCTGAGCCTCGGAGAAGTTAACTGAACTGTGATAAACTTCAGAGAAGAGTCCAGGCCCGAAACGTCAGCTTTCCTGCTCCTCTGACGCTGCTTGGCCTGCTGTGTTCATCAAGCTTGTTATCTGTGATAAACTTTGATTTAGTTTTACTTTTTAAAAAATTATTAAATAACACTTCTGACATTGATATAGGCGCAACGGTGGGGTAACTTATAAAACTTTTATCTGTATTTTTCATACAAAAGGACATGTGACAATAAATTTCTATCCTATTTTATTCTAAGGACAGTGTTTCACCCTTATCTCTGCCTAACTTGTATGTACTAAACAGGTCTAATTCTTATCATATTTTTATTGTTTTTTTTTCTCACACTTACATCTCCAAAAAGTTTTGTCCGATTGTTTTCTCTACCTTCAGCAGTAACACTGGTTTTAAAGGGTTTTCCAGTGGGAATGTCCTGTTTGATGTAGCAGGACAGAGATGAGGACATTCCCCCAAAGGGAAACCCTGTGATACACAACAATTTGCTTTATTTACTCATTAGCACACCTGCATGTTCATGGACAGAGATGCACACTCTTTCATCTGCCAGCATATCAGAAAGGAGCGAAAAGACCCTGGGTTGTAGGTGCATAGTTCCTTCAATGTGGAGTCACATTTCACTTTGTGCATTGCCATCCACTTTGTTTTTTTGTCTAAGGAATTGAGAACACATGACACAAAGAGTTGGCATTGATAATATTTATGTTATGACAGGCATAGGATTTCAAATCTATGCTACCAGTCACTGAAGGTATCATTACCATGACTGAAAATGGAAATTTGCTTTAGACTAGATTCCCTACAGTGTGGAAACAGGCCCTTTGGTCCAACAAGTCCACACCACCTCCTAGAGCATCCTACCCAGACCCTTCACCCTGAACACTACAGGCAATTTAGCATGGCCAATCCACCTAGCCTGCATATCTTTGGACTATGGGAGGAAACCGGAGCACCCAGAGGAAACCCATGCAGACATGGGAAGAATGTGCAAACTCCACGCAGACAGTCGCCCAAGGCTGGAATTGAACCCAGGTCCCTGGCGCTGTGAGGCTGCAGTGCTAACCACTGAGCCACCGTGCCACCCTGTTAGGTCCTCTGATTAATCATACTCTGTCTCAAAATTAAAACTTAATTAACAACAGCAGTATGCTTGTAAAATTCAGCTGATGTTCTTCTCCATACAATGTACCTAACATATGTTTATCTCAGAAGGCCGGGCATCATCTGTGCAGAGAAAACAGAGCTAACATTTTGGGTCCAGTGACCCTTTTTCAACACTCGACCTGAAATGTTAACTCTGATTTATCTCCACAGATGCTGCCAGACCTGTTGAGGTTTTGCAGTAATTTCAGTTTTTGTTTCTGATTTCCAGCATCCGCTGTCATTTCAGTTTTATGCCCTCAACAAAAATAGATTGTTTGCAGGAAGAAATAGGAATAAAAATGATTTTAAGTTGCTATAAATGGTGCTATATCTAATCATTTTGTTTGTTATTTGCCCATGGGTTTTTTTTTAAGTGATAAAAACCTAGGAACAGTGAACGTCCAAAAAAAAAACATGGGATCCATGTGCATAGATCCAAGTGTAGTTAAGTACCTTCAAAAAATAAAGCCAAATGAAGTGTTTCCGCAACATAATAAGGAAGAGGATTTGTTACTTGCAAGGCAAGCCTTGATTGGAATACACCTAAAGTATAGTTCTGGTCACTGAATATGAGGTCATCTTAGCCTTAGAAGAATCCAACCAATAGCCACCAACAAGCTGACCAGGATTCTAAGGATTAGTTTCTGAACAGAGATTTGAAGGAACTGGTAAGATAAAGGGACATTTCTTTGGCTGAAAAGAAAGCTTGGGGATTGAAATTCAACTTGTGGTGTGGCCCGACTAAACAGGCCATGCTGCATCAGCTGTCCATATAAGCAGCTCCTACCAATGCCTCCTGCCTCCAATAATGCCAAAGAATCAGAAATAACAGGCTTTATCAAGAACAGGTGGCTGGCCCAGTATTACCCACTTGGTGGCTTCACCTTAAACTATTTCTGTGCCATCAATTAAAATTACAGCCAGGAGAGAAATGTTTATACTAGTGCTGGTATACATTGAGCACTTTTTCCACAAAAAGAAACATTGATTTTATATCAAAAATAGGAATGTAGGAGCAGGAGTAGGCCATTTATCCCTATAAACCTACTCCACTATTCAATATAATCTTGGCTGATCATCCACCTTGCTCCCCTGCTCCTACTTTCTCCTCAAACCCTTTGATCCCTTTAGCCCTCAGAACCATATCGAATCCCTTCTTGAAAATATTCAATGTCTGCGCCTCAAAGGCTTTCTATGGCAGCAAATTCCGCTAGGGTTACCACACCCTGGGTGAAGACATTTCCCCTCATTTCAGTGCGAAATAGCTTACCCCGTATCCAGGGCAGGTAGGTGTGGGATTTGGGTAGCACCGGTCAGGCCTGC
Organism: Stegostoma tigrinum; assembly: GCF_030684315.1. Classification (NCBI taxonomy): domain Eukaryota; kingdom Metazoa; phylum Chordata; class Chondrichthyes; order Orectolobiformes; family Stegostomatidae; genus Stegostoma; species Stegostoma tigrinum. The sequence continues at coordinate 178,936,397 of NC_081354.1, read as the reverse complement.
ATTTATTGCCCATCTGGAGTTTCTCTGGAGAAGGTGTTGGTGAGCTGCCTTCTCGAACTGCTGCGCTCCACCTGCCATGGGTTTACCCACAATGATGTGGAGGTGCTGGTGTTGGACTGGGGTGGACAAATTCAAAAGTCAGATGCCACCAGGTCATAGTCCAAACACTGTCCCTTCATCACCTAACAAAAAGGCAGCACCCCAAAAGCTTGTGATTGCAAATAAACCTGTTGGACTATAACCTGGTGTCATCCGACTTTTGACCTTGACTCACAATACCATTGCAGAGGGAATTCCAGGATTTTGATCCAGCAACAGCGAAGGAATGCCAACATATTTCCAAGTCAGGATGGTCAGTGGCTTGGAGGAAAACTTTCAGGTGGTGCTGTTCCATTGTATCTGCTGCCCGTGTCCTTCTGGATGGAAGTGGTCGTGGGTTTAGAAGATACTGTCTGGGGAACTTCGGTGAATTTCGACGTTGCAACTTGTAGATGGCATAGACCGTTGCTACTGAGTGTCGGTGGTGGAGGGAGTGGATGATTGTGGATGTCGTGCTAATCAAGCGGGCTGCTTTGTCCTGGATGGTGTCAAGCCTCTTGAGTGTTGTTGAAGTTGGTCTCTCCAAGCAAGTGGTGAATATTCCACTACAGTCCTGGCTTGCTTCTTGTAGGCTAAATCATTATCATGTTTCTCACCAAAAGCTGCCTTTCCTTCAAACCATTGGGTAGGATCTACCCAGGCCCTGAACAATTTAGGATGAGGGGAAAAATTTGGGAGGATAACTTAAGAAGTCAAGCAAGGCCTTCCTAAAGCAAAAGTCACATTTTTCACATATGCTTCTGTCATCGAGATGAGATTTTCCTAAGCAGCCTCTGATTTTACATTCTCAGCCATTCTGTGCCTTATATCCTTTTATTTCCAACAAGAGTACCTGTTGTACTTAAAAGTTTGACACAGCCATAAATGATTTGATGCAACAACCTATTGTCATAGTAGCAAAGAAAATGTCTTTTTTAACCTAACAGGCAGGAAATTGAAGATGATCCATTGAAACAAATTCAAAATATTGAGGATTTGCAAATAGAGCTCACGGATTAGAGTGCAACCAGAAACTACACAGATGATATTGACTCATGTCACAAAAGTACCAACATTGTGAATGCCACAAAGTTTTCTATAGATATTGTAAGAGGTACCCTAAGCCTTGCTTAATTCATTGTTTCTCCTTTCACATTCACGGCTTCCTTAGCACTCATAAGGAGCAGTGATGGGTGTGGCTGGTGGTGTCAGTAACATTACAGCCACTGAGAGGGATTCTGCTATACAAACGAGAAATCAGGAAAATGTAACGAAATTCCTAAAGATCTACAAAGACTAGAATGAAATCATGTCAAAGAAATTATAACAAGTTCACTGTGTTATGGTGCCATGGAATGAAAGCAGTAAGAATGATATCCCGACAAGTATATTTGTTTCCAGAGGGACCACTCTCTCCGTGACTCCCTTGCCCGCTCCACACTCACCTCCAGCCCCACCACACCGGCACTTTTCCCAGCAACTGCAGGAAGTGCTATAGCTGCCCCTACACCTCCTCCCCTCCCCCACATCCCAGGCCCCAAGAAGACTTTCCACATCAAGCAGATGTTCACCTGCACATCTGCCAATGTGGTATCCTGCATCCGCTGTTCCAGTTGTGGCCTCCTCTACATCGGGGAAACCAAGCAGAGGCTTGGGGACCGCTTTGCAGAACACCTCCGCTCGGTTCGCAACAAACAACTGTACCTCCCAGTCGCAAACCATTTCAACTCCCTTTCCCATTCCTCAGAAGACCTGTCCATTCTGGGCCTCTTGCAGAGCCACAACGATGCCACCCGAAGGTTGCAGGAACAGCAACTCATATTCCGCTTGGGAATCCTGCAGCCCAATAGTATCAATGTGGACTTCACAAGCTTCAAAATCTCCCCACCCCCTACCACAACCCAAAACCAGCCCAGCTCATCCCTGCCTCCCTGACCTGTTCTTCCTCCCACCTATCCCATCCTCCTACCTCAAGCACCACCCACATCTCCTACCTACTAACCTCATCCCACCCCCTTGACCTGTCCATCCTCCCTGGACTGACCTATCTCCTCCCTTTGTTTTACTGCGAGAAGTGTAGTAGACAAGGCAGATGAGCTTAGGGCTTGGATTGGTACCTGGAGGTATGATGTTATTGCTATTACTGAGACTTAGTTGAGGGAAGGGCATGACTGGCAACTAGTTGTCCCAGGATATCGATGCTTCAGACGGGATAGAGAGGGAGGTAAAAGGGGTGGAGGAGTTGCAGTAATGGTCAAAGGCAATATCACAGCCGCACTGAAGGGGGGCCCCATGGAGGACTCAAGCAGTGAGGCAATATGGGTAGAACTCAGAAATAGGAAGGATGCAGTAACAATGCTGGGGCTGTACTACAGGCCTCCCAACAGCGAGCGTGAGATAGAGGCACAAATATGTAAACAGATAATGGAAAGGTGTGGGAGAAACAGGGTGGTGGTGATGGGAGATTTTAATTTTCCCAACATTGACTGGGATTCACTCAGTGTTAGGGGTCAAGACGGAGCAGAATTTGTAAGGTGTGTCCAGGATGGTTTTCTAGAGCAGTATGTATGTAGTCCAACTTGGGAAAGGGCCATACCGGACCTGGTGCTGGGGAATGAACCCAGCCAGGTGGTTGATATTACAGTAGGGGACTACTTTGGAAATAGCGACCACAATTCCGTAAGTTTTACAATACTTATGGGCAAGGATAGGAGAGGTCCTAAAGGAAGAGTACTAAACTGGGGGAAGGCCGAATATACCAAGATTCGGCAGGATCTGAGGAATGTAGATTGGGAGAGACTGTTTGAAGGTAAATCCACATTTGATATGTGGGAGGTTTTTAAGGAGAGGTTGATTAGTGTGCAGGAGAGACATGCTCCTGTGAAAATGCAGAATAGAAAAGGCAAGATTAGGGAGCCATGGATGACAGGTGAAATTGTGAGACTAGCCAAGAGAAAAAAGGAAGCATGCATGAGGTCTAAGCGACTGAAGACAGATGAAGCTTTGCAAGAATATCAGGAATGTAGAGCGAATCTGAAAAAAGGGATTAAGAGGGCTAAGAGAGGACATGAGATATTGCTGGCAAACATGGTTAAGGAAAATCCCAAAGTCTTTTATTCATATATAAAGAGCAAGAGGGTAACTAGAGAAAGGATTGGCCCACTTAAGGACAAAGAAGGAAAGTTATGCGCTGAGTCAGAGAAAATGGGTGATATTCTTAACGAGTACTTTGCATTGGTATTCACCAAGGAGAGGGACATGACGGATGTTGAGGTTAGGGATAGATGTTTGCTTAGCCTAGGTCAAGTTGACATAAGGAAGGAGGAAGTGTTAGGTATCCTAAAAGACATTAAGGTGGACAAGTCCCCAGGTCCAGATGGGATCTATCCCAGGTTACCGAGGGAAGCGAGAGAGGAAATAGCCAGGGCCCTAACAGATATTTTTGCAGTGTCCAGAGGACTGGAGACTTGCTAATGTTGTCCCCTTGTTTAAGAAGGGTAGCAAGGATAATCCAGGTAATTATCGACCGGTGAGCCTGATGCCAGTGGCAGGGAAGCTACTGGAGAAGATAGTGAGGGATAGGATCTATTCCCATTTGGAAGAAAGTGGGCTTATCAGTGATAGGCAACATGGTTTTGTACAGGGAAGGTCATGTCTTACCAACTTAATAGAATTCTTTGAGGATGCGACAAAGTTGATTGATGAGGGAAAGGCTGTAGATGTCATATACATGGGCTTTAGTAAGGCGTTTGATAAGGTTCCCCATGGCAGGCTGATGGAGAAAGTGAAGTCACATGGGGCCCAGGTTGTGCTAGCTAGATGGATAAAAAACTGGCTGGGCAACAGGAGACACAGAGGGTAGTAGTAGAAGGGAGTTTCTCAAATTGGAGACCTGTAACCAGTGGTGTTCCACAGGGATCTGTGCTGGGACCACTGTTGTTTGTGATATATGTAAATGATCTGGAGGAAGGTGTAGGTGGTCTGATCAGCAAGTTTGCTGATGACACTAAGATTGGTAGAATAGCTGATAGTGAAGGGGACTGTCAGAGATTACAGCTGAATATAGATAGACTGGAGAGTTGGGCAGATAAATGGCAGATGGAGTTCAATCCAGGCAAATGCGAGGTGATGCATTTTGGAAGATCAAATTCAAGGGCGAACTATACAGTAAATGGAAAAGCCCTAGGGAAAATTGATGAACAGAGAGATCTGGGTGTTCAGGTCCATTGTTCCTTGAAGGTGACAACGCAGGTCAATAGAGTGGTCAAGAAGGCATATGGCATGCTTTCCTTCATTGGGCGGGGTATTGAGTATAAGAGTTGGCAGGTCATGTTGCAGTTGTATAGGACTTTGGTTCGGCCACATTTGGAGTACTGTGTACAGTTCTGGTCACCATATTACCAAAAGGATGTGGATGCTTTGGAGAGGGTGCAGAGGAGGTTCACCAGGATGTTGCCTGGTATGGAGGGTGCTAGCTATGAAGAGAGGTTGAATAGATTAAGATTATTTTCATTAGAAAGACGGAGATTGAGGGGGGACCTGATTGAGGTCTACAAAATTTTGAGGGGTGCAGACAGGGTGAATAGCAAAAAGCATTTTCCCAGAGTGGGGGACTCAATTACTGGGGGTCATGAGTTCAAAGTGAGAGGAGGAAAGTTTAAGGGAGATATGCGTGGAAAGTTCTTTACACAGAGGGTGGTGGGCGCCTCGAACGTGTTGCCAGCGGAGGTGGTAGATGCAGACACGTTTAGCGTCTTTTAAGGTATATTTGGACAGGTACGTGGATGGGCAGGAAACAAAAGGACACAGATTGTTAGAAATTAGATGACAGGTTAGACAGAGGATCTTGATCGGTGCAGGCTTGGAGGGCCGAAGGGCCTGTTCCTGTGCTGTAGGTTTCTTTGCTTCTTTGTTTACCTCCCCACCTACACCACCTTTACTGACTCCAAGCCCACCTCTTTAACTTGCCTGTCACCTCTTCATCTATCTTCTCCTCCATTCATCTTCTATCCGCCTCCCCCCTCTCCCTGTTTATTTCAGAACCTCATTCCCCTCCCCCACTTCTGAAGAAGGGGCTAGGCCCAAAATTTCAGCTTTTCCTGCTCCTCTGATGCTGCTTGGCCTGCTGTATCCATCCAGCTCTACACCTTGTTGTCTAGGTATATTTGTTAGCAGTGTTGGTAGCAGCATAAAAAGTTTGAACACTATTAATCTTTTGTTCTTGTTCCTACAGTTTGTTCCCAAATTACATCCTCCATCTCATACGTCGAACATTCCACTCATTTTCTGTCCCAAAAATAGAGGAAGTTCTATAGTTTTTTTTCACTATGATCTCTGTCTACTCTGTATGTACTGTACACATCTAAGTCTTACCATTTTTTTTGGCACTTCAGTTTCCAAGAACTTTTGTACACTTGTTCTCCTTGCCCTCAGCAGCATCACTGGCTTCAGTGGGTTTACCAGTGTGGATTTCCTATTTGATTACACTCAGGTCTGAGGGAAGCAATATAATGTCACACCTGAAGGGTATCATGGGAACATCAGTGCATGAGTTCTGGGGCAGAGATTCTATAATTCTGTTGAGTAGCAGGGCAAGATCAAAGGGCTGAGTGGCCTACTCTTGCACCTGTTTCTCATATTCTAATGTTCTCGGTATAGTTATAAAGCAGACCTAACCCCCTCAAATATATCAAGGAAATAGTATAGATCATAACTGATATCATACTTAAAGGCAAATATAAGGTTCTCTGTTCTGGATATAATTCAGTTGGTTACACTGCTCGGCTAAGCAAAATACACTTTTCTTTTTACTCTATCATTAAAACACAAACAAAAGAAAGAAGAATTAGAGTAAAAACGCTATGGGAAAACTTAACAAAATAATAGATTATCTAACGACTAAATAATAACTTTTTCAGTATAGTGATGTCCCATAAGCATAACTTTAGCCAAGGCAAAATCAGTAAAACAGACTGTTCCACATAGAATTCTAGCTGTAGGAAGAGAACTCCAGCTTTTCGCTAAAGCAGAGTAATGAATAACAGCTTCCACAATCAGCTTCAAAACCCCAACAACTACCGAAAACTAAACTAAAACCCTTGTGCTTTGAGGGTCCAAAACCACCTATCCATACTGCTTCTGTTGTTCCAACTTTAAAAAAAAACTCCAAGGTCTCACAAGCTGTTTACTTTGTGGGCTTGGAACAAACTGCTCCTTACCACTGTCTCAACATCTCTCCATAAAAATTACCAGGACAAAACACATCTCTTAAAGCCATTGTATTGACTCAGTATGGTGACCGTGAAAACTATCATTTGTTGTAAAAATCCCTGTCTGGTTCACTAATGTCCTTTAAGGAAGGAAATCTGACATCCTTATCTGGTCTGACTTACAGGTGAATCCAGACCCACCGTGATTGGGTTGACTCTTAAAAAAGCTCTAGCAAGCTTTTCAAATCAAGGGGTAATTAGGGAGAACTAATAAATGCTGGTTATTGCCAACAACACCCACATCTTACGAAGGAAGAAATTAAAAATATTCAGATTCCAACTCGGATACATGATTAGGGAAGGTTTAGAGGGCTATTGGACAAATGCTGGCAGATGGGACTAGATTAATTTGGGATATCTGGTCAGCATGGACAAGTTGCTCCAAAAGGTTTGTTTCCAAGCTGCACTACTCTATGACATTATCTGTACTAGAGGAATCATCCACCTAGCCCTCAAATGTCACAGGGATTTCTGATGATGATGAGTATCACCCTGCAGGCTAACCCTCAACAGCAGGAACAACAACAGGGGGCAGTGCAAGGATAGGATGACAGACAGAAAGGGAAAAGGAGGTCCAGACCATGGGCAGATCACAGAACTTGCAGGACCAAGCTGACACATTTGTGGATGTCAGAGAGGCAGTTCTTGAAGAGCATGTGTCCCTTGTGGGAGACGGTCACTGATCTCTGTACATTCATGTGTGGAATGATTTGGATGTAATCTGGGTTCTTCAAGTCTGAACAGAACCCCAGCTAAACTTCTCAGTAACAGTTAAACAATTTTTATTGCCTCACTGTTTAGGTTGTGGAGCTGATTGTTCTGAGTTGGACAGTTTCTAATGTCTTAACAGGATATTAACACATAACTACTGAGGCCCCAGTGGCATCACAGCTTACATTGAAGTTTACGTAGTCATCAAACCCAGTCACTGTGCTGTGATCCATTGGGAACCATCAGGAACCCACTACAGAATCCTGTTGACTTCTAATCTCATGTTAAGATCCACCTTGGGAACATAATATCCTGTGCGCAGCATTTTGACAAAAATTACAGAGGAAGAAAAGCAATGCCTGATTAGAATAGAACAACCTCGAAATAATCAACCACCTTTACCACACAAAGAGCTTCAATGATTGACAATCTAAGGGCTGAAACTTATAGAGCCTTTGGGGATAGGTTCTGAGATGGGAAGGCTGGCAATATCATGTGAGATGGAATGAGGCAGCACGCCTGGTATTTTCAGAATGCTATACTAATTTGCCAACAGCGGAAAAGGAGCAGACAACCTGATGCCAGGAGCCCAATGATGCCAATTAAGTTTTCTCTTCCCAACTTTTCTGCCTGTTAACAGGAGCAGGTTCACTTTTCACCCCACACAGATAGCACCAGGAAAATCGTGTTGGCATTTCATAGAATCCCTACAATGCAGATGTAGGCCCAATGGCCCATCAAGTCTACACCAGCCCCTTGAAGAACATTCCAACCAGACCCACTTCCCTACCCTATCCCTGTAACTCAGCATTTACCATGGCTAATCCACCCAACCTGCAAATCTTTGGACTGCAGGATCCCAAACATTGTAATAAACCATCAACTGACTATGTGTGATAACTGTGATTACAACTGCCCAAAAATCACCAATTGGTTTCAGAAGTGGGACCATTCACTGAGATCAGGCTATAATTGGCTTCGGAGTCATCGAGTTATACAGTGCAGAAAAGACCATTCGGCCCATTAAGTAAACGCTCGATGTTTGATGATGTTTTACAATATAGATAAACATGTGCTGAGTACTTCTTAAGGAAACCAATGACTTTTGGGAATGCTAACCAGCACTCACGAGAAAATTGGACTCTGAAGGTGGAGGCAGCCAGAGCAAAAGACTTATTGGCATTTATTGTTGATCACTATGATGGAGATTAAGGGGTCATCTGTGATGGGTTTTTGAGGAAGATTTAGAAGGGTCTGATTAGGATTAAGAATGTTCAGAATAATGTGGCCTAAAGGACCCATATGTGAACAAGTGTAGAAAACATGCTTCATGGGGCATTGTGGGGCATTCAAGAATGAAAAGTCATGGTTTCAGGAGTAGGGATAGCAGATTTAAAACAGAGAAGAGGAGAAATCACTTCTCTCAAGGGGTTGCAAATCTGTGGAAATTCCTCCCCCAGAGTGTGGGAGATGCTTGGACACTGAATAAATATGAGGAAGAGAGAGACGGATTTGAATGAGTGACAGATTAAAGGGTAATGGAGTGTGGGCTGGAAAATGGAGTTGAGGCTGAGATGAGATCAGATGTGATCATATCGGTTTGTGGAGTAGGCTCGCATAGGCTCCTACTCCTGCCCCACGTTCTTATGTTCCCTTCAAGTTTTTGTGTCCCTCCGGGACACCCTGGGCCACATTTCCTTCATCCTCAACACCTCCCCACTGCCCTACGGCATCTTCCCCTGTAACCAGCGAAGGTGCAACACCTGCGCATTTACCTCCTCCCCCACTAGTATCCGACGGCCCAAACATACCTTCCAGGTGAAGCAACACTTCACCTGCACTTCCAAGAATCTACTCTACTGCATTCGCTGCTCACAATGTGGTCTCCTCTACATTGGGGGAACAAAGCACAGACTTAGAACATTACAGCACAGTACAGGCCCTTCAGCCCTCGATGTTGTGCCGACCTGTCATGCCGATCTCAAGCCCATCTAACCTACACTATTCCATGTACGTCCATATGCTTGTCCAATGATGACTTAAATGTACCTAAAGTTGGTGAGTGCGAGCAGCAGCGGAGGTAAATCGGACCCGGAAGACTGCAGCTAAGGTAAAGCAGTTTATTTTTAAAATTACTTACCAGTAGCGGGCAGCGGTGTTTTTCCTCTTTCAGAGAAGGAGCGGGAGCAGCGGAGGAAGTGACGAGGACCAGAGGGGCAGCCGGGAAGGAAAGCAGTGACCATATATATCAGCAAGGCGGCTCAGGACAAGGATAGATGGGTTACAGTTAGGGGGAGGAAAGGGGCCAGACAGACAGTGCAGAGATCCCCTGTGGGCATTCCCATCAGCAATAAGTATACCGTTTTGGATACTGCTGGGGGGGATGACCTACCAGAGGAAAGCCATAGTAGTCAGTTCTCTGGCACTGAGCCTGACACTGTGGCAAAGAAGGGAAGGGGGCAGAATAGAAAAGTACTCGTGGTAGGGGACTCGATAGTTAGGGGAATCGACAGGAGATTTTGTGGTCAGGATCGGGATTTCCGGAAGGTATGTTGCCTCCCTGGTGCCAGGGTCCGGGATGTCTCCGATCGGGTGTATAAGGTTCTAAAAGGGGAGGGCGAACAGCCAGAAATCGTGTTACATATTGGCACAAATGATATAGCCAGAAATAGGTTTGAGGATATAAAAAGTGATTTCAGGGAGTTAGGATGGAAGCTGCAGAGCAGGACGAACAGAGTAGTGTTCTCTGGTTTACTACCGGTGCCACAAGATAGCGAGGTGAGGAACAGGGAGCGGGCGCAGCTTAACACGTGGCTACGCAGCTGGTGTAGGAGGGAGGGCTTCAGATATGTAGATAATTGGGATGCCTTCTGGGGAAGGTGGGACCTGTACAAGACGGACGGGTTGCATCTGAACTGGAAGGGGACCAATGTCCTGGGTGGAAGGTTTGCTCGAGTAGTTCGAGAGGGTTTAAACTAGTATGGCAGGGGGGTGGGAACCTGAGCTGTATACCAGAGGTGAGAGTTGATGCAGGTGAGGCAGTAGCAAGAGGTAGACCAGCTAGTGGGAAGGATTTTCCTGGGAAGGAACCAAGGGATCGGTTAAAGTGTGTTTGCTTTAATGCAAGGAGTATCAGGAATAAAAGTGATGAACTTACAGCATGGATCAGTACCCGGTGCTATGATGTTGTGGCCATAACAGAGACATGGGTTTCTCATGGGCAGGAATGGTTGCTGGATGTTCCAGGGTTTAGAACATTTAAAAAGAATAGCGAGGGGGGAAAAGAGGAGGGTGTGTAGCACTACTAATCAGAGAGGGTATCACAGCTACAGAAGCTTCCTTTGTCGAGGAAGATCTGCCTACTGAGTCAGTATGGGTGGAAATTAGGAACAGCAAGGGAGTAGTCACCTCGTTAGGGGTTTACTACAGGCCCCCCAATAGCAGCAGGGAGATTGAAGAAAGCATAGGTCGACAGATTTTGGAAAAGTGTGGACGCAGTAGGGTTGTTGTAATGGGTGACTTTAACTTTCCTAATATTGATTGGAACCTGCTTCGAGCAGAAGATTTGAATGGAGCTGTTTTTGTAAGGTGTGTTCAGGAGGGTTTCCTAACGCAGTACATTGATAGGCCGAAGAGGGGAGAGTCCATTCTAGACTTGGTACTCGGAAACGAGCCGGGGCAGGTATCAGATCTTGTGGTGGGACAGCATTTTGGTGATAGTGACCATAACTGCCTCACATTCTACATAGCTATGGAGAAGGAGAGGATTAGGCAAAATGGGAGGATATTTAATTGGGGAAGAGGAAACTATGATGCGATTAGACACGAGTTAGGAAGCATGGACTGGGAGCAGTTGTTCCATGGTAAGGGAACTGTAGACATGTGGAGACTGTTTAAGGAACAGTTGTTGGGAGTGATGAGTAAATATGTCCCTCTGAGACAGGCAAGAAGGGGTAAGATAAAGGAACCTTGGATGGCGAGAGCGGTGGAGCTTCTTGTGAAAAGGAAGAAGGTAGCTTACATAAGGTGGAGGAAGCTAGGGTCAAGTTCACCTAGAGAGGATGACATGCAGGCAAGGAAGGAGCTCAAAAATGGTCTGAGGAGAGCCAGGAGGGGGCACGAGAAAGGCTTGGCAGAAGGAATCTGGGAGAACACAAAGGCATTTTACACTTACGTGAGGAATAAGAGAATGATCAAAGGAAGAGTAGGGCCGATCAGGGATAGCATAGGGAACTTGTGTGCGGAGCCTGAGGAGGTAGGGGAAGCCCTAAATGAGTTTTTTGCTTCTGTCTTTACGAAAGAAACGAACTTTGTCGTGAATGAAACCTTTGAAGAGCAGGTGTGCATGCTGGAATGGATAGAGATAGACGAAGCTGATGTGCTGAAAATTTTGTCAAACATTAAGATTGACAAGTCGCCAGGCCCGGACCAGATTTGTTCTCGGCTGCTTTGGGAAGCGAGAAATGCAATTGCTTCGCCACTTGCGAAGATCTTTGCATCCTCGCTCTCCACTGGAGTCGTACCTGAGGACTGGAGAGAGGCAAATGTAATTCCTCTCTTCAAGAAAGGAAATAGGGAAATCCCCGGCAATTATAGACCGGTATGTCTCACGTCTGTCGTCTGCAAGGTGTTAGAAAGGATTCTGAGGGATAAGATTTATGACCATGTGGAAGAGCATGGCTTGATCAAATACAGTCAACACGGCTTTGTGAGGGGTAGGTCATGCCTTACAAACCTTATTGAGTTTTTTGAGGATGTGACTAGAAAGGTTGATGAGGGTCGAGCTGTGGATGTGGTGTATATGGACTTCAGTAAGGCATTTGATAAGGTTCCCCATGGTAGGCTCATTCAGAAGGTCAGGAGGAATGGGATACAGGGGAACTTAGCTGTCTGGATACAGAATTGGCTGGCCAACAGAAGACAGCGAGTGGTAGTAGAAGGAAAATATTCTGCCTGGAAGTCAGTGGTGAGTGGGGTTCCACAGGGCTCTGTCCTTGGGCCTCTACTGTTTGTAATTTTTATTAATGACTTGGATGAGGGGATTGAAGGATGAGTCAGCAAGTTTGCAGATGACACAAAGGTCGGAGGTGTCGTTGACAGTATAGAGGGCTGTTGTAGGCTGCAGCGGGACATTGACAGGATGCAGAGATGGGCTGAGAGGTGGCAGATGGAGTTCAACCTGGATAAATGCGAGGTGATGCATTTTGGAAGGTCGAATTTGAAAGCTGAGTACAGGATTAAGGATAGGATTCTTGGCAGCGTGGAGGAACAGAGGGATCTTGGTGTGCAGATACATAGATCCCTTAAAATGGCCACCCAAGTGGACAGGGTTGTTAAGAAAGCATATGGTGTTTTGGCTTTCATTAACAGGGGGATTGAGTTTAAGAGTCATGAGATCTTGTTGCAGCTCTATAAAACTTTGGTTAGACCGCACTTGGAATACTGCGTCCAGTTCTGGGTGCCCTATTATAGGAAAGATGTGGATGCTTTGGAGAGGGTTCAGAGGAGGTTTACCAGGATGCTGCATGAACTGGAGGGCTTATCTTATGAAGAGAGGTTGACTGAGCTCGGTCTCTTTTCATTGGAGAAAAGGAGGAGGAGAGGGGACCTAATTGAGGTATACAAGATAATGAGAGGCATAGATAGAGTTGATAGCCAGAGACTATTTCCCAGGGCAGAAATGGCTAGCACGAGGGGTCATAGTTTTAAGCTGGTTGGTGGAAAGTATCGAGGGGATGTCAGAGGCAGGTTCTTTACGCAGAGAGTTGTGAGAGCATGGAATGCGTTGCCAGCAGCAGTTGTGGAAGCAAGGTCATTGGGGTCATTTAAGAGACTGCTGGACATGTATATGGTCACAGAAATTTGAGGGTGCATACATGAGGATCAATGGTCGGCACAACATTGTGGGCTGACGGGCCTGTTCTGTGCTGTACTGTTCTATGTTCTATGTTCTAAAGCGTTCCATTCCCTTACTACTCTCTGAGTAAAGAAACTACCTCTGACATCTGTCCTATATCTTTCACCCCTCAATTTAAAGCTATGCCCCCTCGTGCTCGCCGTCACCATCCTAGGAAAAAGACTCTCCCTATCCACCCTATCTAACCTTCTGATTATTTTATATGTCTCAATTACGTCACCTCTCAACCTTCTTCTCTCCAATGAAAACAGCCTCAAGCCCCTCAGCCTTTCCTCGTAAGACCTTCCCTCCACACCAGGCAACATCCTAGTAAATCTCCTCTGCACCCCTTCCAAAGCTTCAACATACTTCTTATAATGCGGTAACCAGAACTGTACACAATCCTCCAAGTGCAGCCGCACCAGAGTTTTGTACAGCTTCACCATAACCTCTTGGTTCCGGAACTCGATCCCTCTATTAATAAAAGCTAAAACACTGTATGCATTCTTAGCAGCCCTGTCAACCTGGGTGGCAACTTTCAAGGATCTGTGTACATGGACGCCGAGATCTCTCTGCTCATCTACACTACTAAGAATCTTATCAATAGCCTAGTACTTTGCCTTCTGGTTACTCCTACCAAAGCGCATCACCTCACACTTGTCTGCATTAAACTCCATTTGCCACCTCTCAGCCCAGCTCTGCAGCTTATCTATGTCTCTCTGCAACCTGCAGCATCCTTCGTCACCATCCACAACTCCACTGAGCTTAGTGTCGTCTGCAAATTTACTAACCCTTGGTGACCGCTTCGCAGAACATCTCTGTTCTACTCACAAAAACGACCCTGGGCAACCTGTTGCCTGCCATTTCAATGCACCCTGTTCACTGGCCAATATCTCTTTCTGCGGCTTGCTACAGTGTTCCAGTGACGCCCAGCGCAAGCTGAAGGAACAACACCTCATTTTCTGCTTGGGAACCCTACAGCCCTCCGGACTCAATACTGAGGTCAATAATTTTAGGGCCTAAACTCTCCATGTCCCAGCCCCCCACCCCACACACCAGGCCTTGTTACCACAGTCTGCCACTACACACGCCCTTTTGTTAGTCACTGACAGTCCTCACAGAGAACTATTCACCCTCCCAGTCTGATCATTAGCAACTGCTTTGTCTGTCCAACAGTCTTTTTCTCTCTTTGGCTCTATCCTATCATTTACTCCCTACCCCATCCACCTCCCTATTTTCCGCATTTAAACGCCCCTTCAACTCCACCACACCCGGCACCTTCCCCTGCAACCGCAGGAAGTGCTACACTTGCCCCCACAACTCCTCCCTCACCCCCACCCCAGGCCCCAAGATGATCTTCCATATCAAGCAGATGGTCACTGCACATCTGTCAATGTGGTATATTGTATCCATTGCATCCGGTGTGGCTTCCTCTACATTGGGGAAACCAAGCGGAGGCTTGGGGACTGCTTTGCAGAACACCTCCGCTCGGTTCGCAACAAACAACTGCACCTCCCAGTCGCGAAGCATTTCAACTCCCCCTCACATTCCTCAGACGACATGTCCATCATGGGCCTCCTGCAGTGCCACAATGATGCCACCCGAAGGTTGCAGGAACAGCAACTCATATTCCGCTTGGGAACCCTGAAGCCCAATGGTATCAATATAGACTTCACAAGCTTCAAAATCTCCCCTTCCCCCACTGCATCCCAAAACCAGCCCAGCTCATCCCCTCCACCCATTGCATCCCAAAACCAGCCCAGCCTGTCTCTGCTTCCCTAACCTGTTCTTCCTCTCACCCATCCCTTCCTCCCACCCCAAGCCACACCTCCTTTTCCTACCTACCACCTCATCTCGCCTCCTTGATCTGTCCATCTTCCCTGGACTGACCTATCCCCTCCCTACCTCCTCACGTATACTCTCCTCTCCACCTATCTTCTTTTCTCTCCATCTTTGGTCCGCCTCCCCCTCTCTCCCTATTTATTCCAGTTCCCGCTCCCCATCCCCCTCTCTGATGAAGGGTCTAGGCGCGAAACGTCAGCTTTTGTGCTCCTGAGATGCTGCTTGACCTGCTGTGTTCATCCAGCTCCACACTT
The DNA here is from genome assembly GCF_030684315.1 of Stegostoma tigrinum. Lineage (NCBI taxonomy): Eukaryota > Metazoa > Chordata > Chondrichthyes > Orectolobiformes > Stegostomatidae > Stegostoma > Stegostoma tigrinum. The sequence continues at coordinate 178,921,347 of NC_081354.1, read as the reverse complement.
TGCTATCTTTTCCCAGCCACCATCGGCTCTGAGGAACATAGAACATAGAACATAGAACAGTACAGCACAGAACAGGCCCTTCAACCCACAATGTTGTGCCGACCATTGATCCTCATGTATGCACCCTCAAATTTCTGTGACCATATACATGTCCAGCAGTCTCTTAAATGACCCCAATGACCTTGCTTCCACAACTGCTGCTGGCAACGCATTCCATGCTCTCACAACTCTCTGCGTAAAGAACCTGCCTCTGACATCCCCTCGATACTTTCCACCAACCAGCTTAAAACTATGACCCCTCGTGCTAGCCATTTCTGCCCTGGGAAATAGTCTCTGGCTATCAACTCTATCTATGCCTCTCATTATCTTGTATACCTCAATTAGGTCCCCTCTCCTCCTCCTTTTCTCCAATGAAAAGAGACCGAGCTCAGTCAACCTCTCTTCATAAGATAAGCCCTCCAGTCCAGGCAGCATCCTGGTAAACCTCCTCTGAACCCTCTCCAAAGCATCCACATCTTTCCTATAATAGGGCGTCCAGAACTGGACGCAGTATTCCAAGTGCGGTCTAACCAAAGTTTTATAGAGCTGCAACAAGATCTCACGACTCTTAAACTCAATCCCCCTGTTAATGAAAGCCAAAACACCATATGCTTTCTTAACAACCCTGTCCACTTGGGTGGCCATTTTAAGGGATCTATGTATCTGCACACCAAGATCCCTCTGTTCCTCCACGCTGCCAAGAATCCTATCCTTAATCCTGTACTCAGCTTTCAAATTCGACCTTCCAAAATGCATCACCTCGCATTTATCCAGGTTGAACTCCATCTGCCACCTCTCGGCCCATCTCTGCATCCTGTCAATGTCCCGCTGCAGCCTACAACAGCCCTCTACACTGTCAACGACACCTCTGACCTTTGTGTCGTCTGCAAACTTGCTGACTCATCCTTCAATCCCCTCATCCAAGTCATTAATAAAAATTACAAACAGTAGAGGCCCAAGGACAGAGCCCTGTGGAACTTCACTCACCACTGATTTCCAGGCAGAATATTTTCCTTCTACTACCACTCGCTGTCTTCTGTTGGCCAGCCAATTCTGTATCCAAGCAGCTAAGTTCCCCTGTATCCCATTCCTCCTGACCTTCTGAATGAGCCTACCATGGGGAACCTTATCAAATGCCTTACTGAAGTCCATATACACCACATCCACAGCTCGACCCTCATCAACCTTTCTAGTCACATCCTCAAAAAACTCAATAAGGTTTGTAAGGCATGACCTACCCCTCACAAAGCCGTGTTGACTGTATTTGATCAAGCCATGCTCTTCCACATGGTCATAAATCTTATCCCTCAGAATCCTTTCTAACACCTTGCAGACGACAGACGTGAGACTTACCGGTCTATAATTGCCGGGGATTTCCCTATTTCCTTTCTTGAAGAGAGGAATTACATTTGCCTCTCTCCAGTCCTCAGGTACGACTCCAGTGGAGAGCGAGGATGCAAAGATCTTCGCAAGTGGCGAAGCAATTGCATTTCTCGCTTCCCAAAGCAGCCGAGGACAAATCTGATCCGGGCCTGGCGACTTGTCAATCTTAATGTTTGACAAAATTTTCAGCACATCAGCTTCGTCTATCTCTATCCATTCCAGCATGCACACCTGCTCTTCAAAGGTTTCATTCACGACAAAGTTCGTTTCTTTCGTAAAGACAGAAGCAAAAAAAGCAAAAAAACTCATTTAGGAAGGGCCGCCAACTCTGTTTTCTCCTCCACGGATGCTGCCAGACCTGCTCAGATTTTCCAGCAACTTTGTTTTTGTTCCTGATTTACAGCATCCATAGCTCTTTTGGTTATGTTCTTATGTGTTAGAAATATGTAATGAAGCATGGTCCAAAAATAGAGAAGATGTTGTCATGAAATTACAAACAGAGAATGCAAGACTGACCCATAGAGTCTTAGAGATATACAGGACAGAAATAGGCCCTTCATCCATCTGATCAAATATGTGGCATTTTGTATAGCACATTTGTCCTCCTCATTGTGGGTATGGGGCCTTTCATCTTTGCGAGTAGCTGGCAAAGTGTGGCTCTCGGTTTGTGAGCTATCCTTATTCCAAGAGATGAGACATACAAAATACCATGTAGCAGCTGCAAGAAACACAACATAGGCCAGATGGACCGGAAACTCACCACCAGGATATATGAACACCAACTCGCAGCAAAACGGCACGACCAAATCTCTCCCTTGTTTCTATTCGATCCGACAAAGAAGGAGATGTACAAGGTAATGAGAGGCATGGATAGAGTCGATAGCCAGAGACTTTTCCCCGGGGCAGGATTGACTGCCACGAGGGGTCATAGCTTTAAGGTGTTAGGAGGAAGGTATAGAAGAGACGTCAGAGGAAGGTTCTTCACCCAGAGAGTTGTGAGCGCATGGAATAGTTTGCCAGTGGTAGTCGTGGAAGCGGAGTCATTAGTGACATTTAAGCGACTGCTGGACATGCACAAGGACAGCAGTGAATTGAGGGGAATGTAGGTTAGGTTATGTTATTTTTGGATTAGGATTATTCCACGGCACAACATCGTGGGCCGAAGGGCCTGTACTGTGCTGTACTTTTCTATGTTCTATGTTCCAGATTCTATGAGATCAGTTTAACTGGGAAAGCATAACAGTACTTTCGGACAAGCAAAGACAGCCATGAGAATTTCTGGAAGCCTGGTATTTTAACCACAGGTGTCATAAACAAACATGTTGAAACAGACCCCATCTATGAACCACTGTGGAACAAAACCAGAAACAGAGCTACCCATCACGACAGACCAGACCTTATAAATTCAGAGTGAAACAGGGCAATAGTGCTTCAACAGAGGCTACACAGCTCCGAAGACGTCATCTAGAACAGATGCAAAACATTTGCACAAAAAACAGTCAGCTCGGCGAACCAACCAACAACTTCAACCACAACCTGAGTGATAGATCTTTACTACAACATTAAACAAGCCCAAATCTGTTATGACAGGAGTAAAGATTCCCTTCTAATAATTACCCCCAAAACACCCGGGGAAGCTTGCCTTTCCACTCCAATCTGCTAAAACAGTGGTTATAAGAAAGAAAATCCCTTATTCCCTTTCGAATGTTCACACAGACTATCTTCCAGAGCACTCTGCCTTCTCCAGCCTTTCTTCCTGTCTGTCTCATGGCAAAAATGTCTTACTTCCGCTGATTCTGCTTGTCGGGAATGTTTGTCGCTGTGATTGCTTCTTTGAGGGCTTTTAGCTAGACATTCAGTAGTGCCCTTTAATTAGATGGTGCTTTCTCCGAAAGTTTAAAGGCGTTGCCTCTTGGCAGTTGGCTCTCTCCGATTTTCCAAATGCCCTCATCTTTATCCCCATGATGGGACATAACAATATTTTTTTCCATAGGATCGGGTCGATGTTTTCAACACCATAAGATTTAGATTGAATAGGTTTCTATTATCTAGGGGATTGGTTTAAATTGTTACCGAGGCAACGGGGGAGATTGTAGAGGAGGCAGTTTCAGCAGCAGCGACAGTATCTGCAGCAGTGGCATCAAGAACAGTCAGCAGAATCAGATAAATGAAGGACTCATCAAAGCCTGTTGTGGTTTTATTCCTTTATTTTCCCACTTTCAACTACAAAGGAACTATAACTATTGCCTTAGAACGTAGAACATAGAACATTACAGCACAGTCCAGGCCCTTCGGCCCTCGATGTTGTGCCAATCTGTCATACCGATCTCAAGCCCATCTAACCTACACTATTTCATTATTTTTCCACCATCCCGTGGAGTAACACTTGTCTCTTTTACTCTCATGTCTCTAACTGCTTTGTCCCTCAGTCTTTTTGTGCCTAGGTAGCTTGGTACCTAAAGTGGTGCCATTTGTGGCAAAATTGCACACTTCTCATTGCCCTCTACTTCTGTACTTAAATACACGTGACAACAAAATAAAATTTAAATCTAAAAAATAAATTCTAATTCTACAAACTGCTGCTACTGAGGGTTGGTGGTGGAGGGAGCGAATGTTTGTCGATGCCATGCCAGTGGCATTAGGGTAGGCTGTAACCTAGTGGCATTATCGCTTGACTATTAATCCAGGAACCCACCTTATATTCAGGGGACCTGGGTTCAAATCCCACTACGGCAGATAGCAGAATTTGAATTCAATAATAATCTGGAATTAAGAGTCGAATGATGACCATGAATAGGTATTTAAGGAATAAAAGAATGACGAAAGTAAGATTAGGCCCAATCAAGGATAGTAGTGGTAAATTGTGTGTGGAGTCACATGAGATAGGGGAAGCGCTAAATGAATATTTTTCAACGGTATTCACTCTAGAAAAACAACAATGTTGCCGAGGAGAATACTGAGATACAGGCTACTAGACTAGGTGGGATTGAGGTTCACAAGGAAGAGGTATTAGAAATCCTACAGTGTGAAGATAGATAAGTCCCCTGGGCTGGATGGGATTTATCCTAGGATCCTCTGGGAAGCCAGGGAGGAGATTGCCGAGCCTTTGGCATTGATCTTTAACTCATCATTGTCTACGGGAATAGTGCCAGATGACTGGAGGATAGCAAATGTGGTTCCCCTGTTCAAGAAGGGGAGTAGAGACAACCCTGGTGATTATAGACCAGTGAGCCTTACCTCAGTTGTTGGTAAAGTGTTGGAAAAGGTTATAAGGGATAGGATTTATAATCATCTAGAAAAGAATAAATTGATTAGGGATTGTCAGCATGGTTTTGTGAAGGGAAGGTTGTGCCTCACAAACCTTATTGAGTTCTTTCAGAAGGTGACCACACAGGTAGATGAGAGTAAACCGGTTGATGTGGTGTATATGGATTTCAGCAAGGCGTTCGATAAGGTTCCCCACAGTAGGCTATTGTATAAAATGTGGAGGAATGGAATTGTGGGAGATATAGCAGTTTGGATCGGAAATTGGCTTGCTGAAAGAAGACAGAGGGTGGTAGTTGATGGGAAATGTTCATCCTGGAGACCAGTTACTAGTGGTGTACCGCAAGGGTCGGTGTTGGGTCCACTGCTGTTTGTCATTTTTATAAACGACCTGGATGAGGGCATAGAAGGATGGGTTAGTAAATTTGCAGATGACACTAAGGTCGGTGGAGTTGTGGATAGTGACGAAGGATGCTGTAGGTTGCAGAGAGACATAGATAAGCTGCAGAGCTGGGCTGAGAGGTGGCAAATGGAGTTTAATGCTGACAAATGTGAGGTGATGCACTTTGGTAGGAGTAACTAGAAGGCAAATTACTGGGCTAATGGTAAGATTCTTAGTAGTGTAGATGAGCAGAGAGATCTCGGTGTCCATGTACACAGATCCTTGAAAGTTGCCACCCAGGTTGACAGGGCTGTTAAGAAGGCATACAGTGTTTTAGCATTTATTAATAGAGGGATCGAGTTCTGGTCCCAAGAGGTTATGGTGAAGCTGTACAAAACTCTGGTGCGGCCACACTTGGAGTATTGTGTATAGTTCTGGTCACTGCATTATAAGAAGGATGTGGAAGCTTTGTAAAGGGTGCAGAGGAGATTTACTGGGATGTTGCCTGGTATGGAGGGAAGGTCTTATGGGGAAAGGCTGAGGGACTTGAGGCTGTTTTCATTAGAGACAAGAAGGTTGAGAGGTGACTTAATTGAAACATAAAAAATAATCAGAGGGTTAGATAGGGTGGATAGGGAGAGCCTTTTTCCTAGGATGGTAACAGCGAGCACGAGGGGGCATAGCTTTAAATTGAGGGGTGAAAGATATAGGACAGATGTCAGAGGTAGTTTCTTTACTCAGAGAGTAGTAAGGGAATGGAACACTTTGCCTGCAACAGTAGTAGATTCGCCAACTTTAGGTACATTTAAGTCGTCATTGGATAAGCATATGGACGTACATGGAATAGTGTAGGTTAGATGGGCTTGAGATCGGTATGACAGGTCGGCACAACATCCAGGGCCGAAGGGCCTGTACTCTGCTGTCATGTTCTATGTTCTATGAATCCATTGACAATTAGTCAGGAAAAACCCATCTGCTTCACTAATGTACTTTAGGGCAGGAAATCTGCAATCCTTAACTGGTCTGGACTACATGTGACTGCAGACCTACAGCAATGTGGTTGGCTTTTAACTGCCCTCTGGGCAATGAGGGATGGGTGATAAATCCTGGTCCAGCCAGTGATGCCCACGTCCCATCAATGAATAAAAAAAGTTGTTGGTTTGTCCCGAATGGTGTCAAACGTCTTGATTTTTTTTGGAGCTACATTCATTCAAAAAAGTGGGGAGTATTCCAACATGCTACTGACTTGTGCTTCGTAGATGGTAGATGGTAGATGGTCTTTGTCGGGCGTCAGGTGGTGAGTTATTTGTTTCAGGATTCCTGGCCTCTGAGCAGCTCCTACAGTCACAGTATGTAAAAGGCAAATCCAGTTGAGTTTCTGGCCATTGGTGACCCCCAGGATTCACCAATGATAGTGGGGAATTCAGTGACAGTAACTCCATTGAATTTTATGGTTTGGTGGTTAGATTCTCCCTTTCCATGGACAGACATTGGCTAGCACTTATGTGGAGTGAATGTTACCTACCACTTTTCCACCCAAACCTAGGTGCTATCTTTCAGGAAATATAAGGAATCTATGGGGAAATTTACCAAGTTACACAGAAAGAGTGACAGATTACATTTTCAATTAAAGTGGGAGATGGAAACATATAATGTGGCACGTCATAAAATGAAACATATTTAAAACAGCATGGGAACAAGACAATGAGTTCTGAGCAGAGAATGCAAAGTCAAAGGGAGAACTAAAGGATGCAATGAGCACTTTGAGAGAATTGGCCTGGCAAAAAAAGCCTGTTCTAAATCAGACCTTGTGTGAGCAAAATAAAAGAATTCCAGACGGACGTTAACCAACAATGAGCAGTGATTGCTACATCCTGTGCTAGCTGGATAAACAACAGTGATACATTTTGGGAAAGCAGGTACTAGATCGCAGTCTCTGGTGATTTCAAAAGTTGTTGCTACAGTGTTGTTGAAAGCAGTCCCACCCCTCCCAGATAAGTCAGTCTGCAGGTTCACAGGTGCCAAAAACTGAGTGAGAGGGAGGTGAGGAAGGAACGCCCACTGTGATTAAAAAGGTGTTCACATCCACGCACAGATCACCGACATCAGCAGGGGGTACAGCATTGAGGAACAGATATGAAAGTAAATTTGTTCGCTAATTTCCTTCTCCTCATGGCAAAATGGGAAATCTTTGGAATCGCACTCCCGGAGTTAGAGAGTGATGATTCTGAGTTGACCCTCCAAGATGCCTGCTCCGAGATTAGAAACAAAATTGGACTGGGATGTTAAGACAAACGACCTAGTTAGGGATTTAGGGGAGGACATACAGAGGGCAGTGGGAAAAACAGATATTGATTTCCAGCAACCATTAGTCAAGATCAAACAGCACGCCCTTTTAAATTCCCCACAATATCACTGACTCTCACACACTCCACTTCCCTCTCAAATCCCCCACCTCACTGACTTTCACCCACTCCACTTCCCTCTCAAAGCCCCCGCCTCACTGACCCTCACACACTCCACTTCCCTCTCAAACCCTCCGCCTCACTGAACCTCACACACTCCACTTCCCTCTCAAACCCCCTGCCTCACTGACCCTCACACACTCCACTTGCCTCTCAAACCGCCCACCTCACTGACCCTCACACTCCACTTGCCTCTCAAATCCCCCGCCTCACTGACCCTCACACACTCCACTTCCCTCTCAAACCCACCCTGTGGTGTCCTCATTCCTGCCATTCCATCTATTCCTTGTCTCTTCTACTTATCTCCCAGTTCAAAACAATTTGATCACGCATAGTCTTATCGAATAGTGGTTGGTTAAAGGGCCGAATGGTCTCCATTTTGTGCACTTCACTTTAACATTAAAATCTGATGTTAATAATCAAGGCACTTGTAGATTATAGACTTTGAATGAAATTTACACATTCTCAAATGAAACTGAATGCACAATATTTCCTGGAATTGAAGTCTTCTCAAATAATTCTACCTATTCTGAGCCAGCACAGGCCGAAAACAGTAGTCTACGTTAATAGATATCAAATGTGACAGAAACTGAAAGATGAAGGGCCGTGGAATGTATTTATCAATCAGGGTCAATGAAAATCCCAAGGCTTTTTATGCATACGTTAGGAGAATGAGAAGTTATGAATTATGGATGACCAAATTTAATAATGTAGTAAATAGACTTATTCAACCATCTTAAGTCTATTTTACCATTTCTTTTAAGATAAATGCAGCTTAGTTCAATGGACGGCTGGTTTGTGATGCAGAGTGATGCCAACTGCATAGAGGCAATTCCTAAACCATCTGTGGTTACCATGAAGAACTCTCATAGAACCCCTACAGTAAGCCATTCAGCCCATCAAGCCCACACCAACCCTTTGAAGGGCATCCCACCCTATCCTGGAAACCCTGCATGGCCCATTCCTGGACAGTATGGGCAATTTAGCATGGCCAGTTCACCCTAACCTGTACATCTGTGGCAGGAAACCAGAGCACCTGAACGGGACGCCATTCAGAACACGGGCACACCACACAGACGGTCACCCAAGAGTGGAACTGAACCCAGGTCCCCAGCAATGTGACGGAACAGTGCTAACCACTGAGCCACCTCCTTCCTCTATTTCTGAACCTTTCCCCTCACCTGTGGTGACCCTCAAGTTAAATATCCAGCAGTGGTTTATCTCTAATGGGAGAACAGCCCTGTGATCTAGTAAGAGTATGATGACCTTTAAAATGCCTTTTTCAATAACACTTCAGTGGGAATTTTCTATTTCATGCAACATAAAGAAAATGAATTGGTTTAGCAAAGAGACACCAGAATGGAATGGGCTTACGATGTGCTTTTCTCACTGTTGGCTAATCTTCGACTATTCGTCAATCTGATAGAATATTCAAGTGGGTAAACTCTCCAGCTCTGGAGATAAAGTCTGAAAGCAAGGCCAGAGACACAGACTGCATCCACCCTTCTGCGGGTTGTCACATCTCATTTCCCTTGGTGTCCACACCACCTTTAAGGCTGAATGATGGGAATTCATAATGTAAGGGGTTAGCTGCGTAATGGGATAACAAGGTGTAGAACTGGATGAACAAAACAGGCCAAGCAGCATAAGAGGAGCAGGAAGGCTGACATTTCTGGCTGAGATCCTTCTTCAGAAAAATGTGTTCTAGTGGGTCAGAAGGAATTAGGGATGTTATCCTGGAAGCCATTGATCCATAAAGGGGTGTTAACTAATGCAGCTTTCTGACTTATCAATAATTTACTCTCAAAATTAGAATTGAGTAGTGTCAAAATTATGCTTGTCTGATTTAGCTGCATAATTTTTCTTGACATACCATTTCTGAATATGCTTAAATAAAACTAACATTATCTTCACAAAAAGATGGATAACCTTTTGCATGAAAAATGTTAATCATACTGTTTTGACATTGTCTCTTTAACTGTGTCATAAAATCAGATATTTGTTATGGTGCTGGCTCTCCCAACAAGCTTGGAACCAAGTGCCAACCTCCTACTTTTTCCCTAAACCTTTGAACATTATTTTCATCCAAGTAATCATCCAATACTCTCTTGAATGCTTCTATTGAACCTGCCTCTGCCACATTTCCTGACAGTGTATACCATACCCTAGCTACTCACCGTTTAGAAATGTTCTTCCACACATCATCCTTGTTTCTTTTGCACATCATTTAAATCTATGCCTACCTGTTCTTGTTCATTTTACAAAGGGTCATAGAATCACACAGCACAGAAACAGCCTAGACTAGATATAGGACAGATGTCCGAGGTAGTTTCTTTACTCAGAGAGTAGTAAGGGAATGGAACGCTTTGCCTGCAACGGTAGTAGATTCACCAACTTTAGGTACATTTAAGTCGTCATTTGATAAGCGTATCGACGTACATGGAATAGTGTAGGTTAGATGGGCTTGAGATTGGTATGACAGGTCGGCACAACATCGAGGGCCGAAGGGCCTGTACTGTGCTGTAATGTTCTATGTTCTACTCGGCCAGCACATCCCTATCTTCCTGCTCCTGTGATGCTGCTTGGCTTGCTGTGTTCATCTAGATCTATACCTTGTTATCTCAGATTCTCCAGCATCTGCAGTTCCTGCTATCTCTGGGCTATTACATACAGTTTTGGTCTCCTTACTTGAAGAGGAATGTAGTTTGAATTAGAGACAGTTCAGAGAAATTTCTTGAGATTGATTCTAGAGATGAGGGATTTTTCTTATGAAGATTCATTGAGCAGTCTAGACCTGTGGAAATCTCATTGAGATGCTAAAGGGGATTAACAAGGTAAGTGTAGAAAGGACGTTTCATCTTGTGCGACATTCCAGAATGAAAGCTCATGGTTTCAGGATAAGTGGTAGTAGATTTAAAACAGAGAATAGGAGAAATCACTTCTCTCAAGGCGTGGCGAATCTGTGGAATTTCCTCCTCCAGGGTGGGGTAGTAGATGCTGGGACACTGAATGAATATAAGGAGGAGAGAGACAGACTTGAATTAGTACAAGTTAAAGGGTGATGGAGAATGTGCAGGAACATGGAGTTGAGGGCGAGATGAGATCAGCCACGATCAGCTACTCTGGAAGTAACTTTTACACCTTGGGGTATCCAGCTCAGACAATATAGTGCCTGCGCAGATTCCAAACATTCAACTTCAGTCAAAATCCATTCACATTAGCTGTTGGAAAACCAATTGAGTTCAAACGCAACACCAGAAACACTATGGAAAGGCACAGATGTGGCGCGAAGATAAGGAGCCCACAATCAGCATAATTGTAGGCTCTGCAATCTATTCTCTCTCTCTGCTGCCACACAGGCCGCCCCCGGAACCACTGGTGGCTCGGCGGCTATGGCTGCCCTATCATCCGGCCCCACCCTCATCCCCTTGCTTTCCCCTGCCTGCCAGGGCCGATCCTGGGCTTACCAGGTGAAAACCAAGTCTCTGGCCTCGCATCCCCTTCTCCCGAGTGAAGAAAGCCCTCGTTCAGCCACATTTGGAGCATTGTGTCCAGTTCTGGTCGTCTCATCACAGGAAGGATGTGGAAGCTTTGGAAAAGATGCAGAGGAGATTTACCAGGCTATTGTGTGGAATGGAGGGAAGGTTTTACGAGGAAAGGTTGAGAGAACCAAGGCTTTTCTCTTTAGAACAACGAAGGATGGGAGGTGACTTGATAGAGGTAGACAAAATGATGAAGGGTATAGGTAGAGTAGACAGCCGGAGAGTTTTTCCGAGGGTGGAGGTAGCTATTACGAGGGGGCATAGTTTTAAAGTGAGTGGAGGTATGTACAGGGGAGACATCAGAGGTAGGTTCTTTACTCAGAGTGGTCGGGGCGTGGAATGCATTGCCGGAGAGGGTAGTGGTGTCGGCCTCATTAGGGGCATTTAAGGGGCAATTAGATAGGCATATGGATGATAGTATAAGGTAGGGGTGAAGGTTAGATAGACCTTAGGTTTAGAGTAGAGGTTTGCTACAACATTGTGGGCTGAAGGGCCTGTACTGTGCTGTACTGTTCCGTGTTCTATGTTCTAAGAACGCCATGCACAGTCACAGTTGAAACCCGTGGCCTGTTTCCAGAGGTGCCTGTGGAGGGCCTCTCGACCAGGACAACCCCTTGGGAAGGGAGGGATGGGGGTTTTGTATCAAGGACAGCTAGGCCTACTGGTTCCGCATTCTGGTGGCCAACAGTCTCCCGAGGTTGCTGACCAAGGCTGAACATTGGTTCAACCCCAAAGGCCCCCAAAACACCAAGAAGACAGTGGTGTGGCAGCTGTCGCATTTAGGAACAGCTGGGGAGATGAGGGCGGGCCACCCAAGGGTACGAGTTCAGCTGAGGCCCACCTAGAGTAGGAAAGAACAGTACCGAGGAAGAGAGATAGTAGGAACTTCAGATGCTGAAGAATCTGAGATAACAAGGAGTAGAGCTGGATGAACACAGCAGGCCAAGAAGCATCACAGGAGCAGGAAAGCTGACGTTTCGGGCCTAGACCCTTTTCAGAAATCTCTAGAATTTCTGAAGAAGGGTCTAGGCCCGAAACGTCAGTTCTCTCGCTCCTCTGATGCTGCTTGATCTGCTGTGTTCATTGAGCTCGACACCTTGTTATCTCAGCTACCCAGGGAGAAGTAGCCCTCCTGATTAGAAGCGCGACCACTTTGGGCATGGAAGGAGCAGGCCCTGGAGAAAGGGTTGCCACAATCCATGGGAGAAGGGTAAGAGGAGGGTGGGGGTGGGTGGGTAGTCCTCCCCTGTCTGTCAGGGAAGTGGGCCCAGTAGTGCAGGGCTCCTCCCATCCATTTGAGGGGTTTTTGGAGCCGCTCAGGGCTGCAGTCCAGCATCAGGGATCGTAGACACGGCAACCAGCATGGGCCCCCACTCCCCAACGCCATAACCCCCGAGATGTGGCCAGTTCAAGGTGAATCCAAAGAAGGCATAGATCGGCCATCAGGAAGGGAAACGCCCAGAGCTGACTGTGCGGGCAGGGGAAAGACTGGCCCCTGCATTGGGGACAATAACCAGACTGACTCACTGGCCAAGGAAGGTGCCCAATTAGGTACCCGCTGAGACCCCAGGGATAAGGGGTGGTGGGGGGTGGGTGGGGAAAATGCGAAGGGGGGATTGCAAGATTAAACCTGAAAATGGTCCAGGCACAGGACCCTGCCCATAACCGTCTCCTGGGGGACACTAGCTGGGGGAGAAAATGTCGAGGGCCCTCACTAACTAAGAGGCACCACAACGCAGAGAAGGAAGCCAGGGGCTGTGGGCTGCAATAAGGGGGCAGGGAATGAAGCAGCATCTCCAGATTGTGGGGACCCCCTGCCGGGGCAAGTCACAGTCCCACAGGGCCGGGACCGATTGTTTCTGTGTTTAAAACTGTTGTCTTCAGATTCTGATAGTGTTTAATCTAGCTAACAGTGATTTTAACAGTATTACCATCCACTGTATAATTGATTATGTTAATTTCACCATTTAGAGTCATAGAATCATAGAGTAATACAGCTTGGAAACAGGACCTTCAGTTCAAACTGGCCCATGCTGACCATGGTGCCCACTCAGCTAGTTCCAAGGGAGCATGCTAGCGGACTGCAAAGTGACCCTCCACACAAGCTGCAAACAGGATGACCACTGAGTAAGGGGAAGTAGGCTACCTGTCTGGGGCCTACCCAAGAAGTTGGGGGATGGGGGGGTGCGCCACAAATGCCCAAATGGCTGGAAGTGGCAATGTGAGCCTTGGACCTCCAAAGGTGCCAACCCCCAGTGAGAAACGGAAGTCAGGGGCACCCAGAGAGGAGGAAAAGGCAGCTAGAGACACAACAACGCCCAGCTGAACAAACAGAGTCAATGGAGGAGGAGAAAATGAAGGAGGTGGGAGGAGTGGATCCCAGTGAGAAACAACCAGAAAAGGATCAGAATGCTGTACACCAACATCACGAGCACAGTCTCAATCAGTGGGTGGCAATCTAAAAGCTTCCCGATCAGATCTGGAGTCAGGAGGGGCTGCCCACTCTCTCCTGCCTTGCTTGTGTCTAGTGTAGAGCTCTTTGCTGAGTCCATCAGGGAGGATGTGAGCCTGAGAGGGTTGGCAATTCCTGGCAGTGGAGGCCTGCAGGGCTAAACCTCCCTGTAAATGGATGACTTTGCCATTTTCTGCCTGGATCCACTGTCAGTGTATAGACGCATAAGCGTTTACGACAAGTTCGAACTGGCCTCAGGAACCAAGGTAAATTGAAGCAAGAGAGAGGCCATGTTCTTTGGGAACTGGGCTGACCAATCTTTTATCCCCTTTACAGTCAGGACAGACTACCTGAAGGTACAGGGTATATGGTCTGGAGGGGCTGGGGCATGCGCTTAAGCCTTAGGAGGTGCAGGTCACCAAGGCGAGGCAGAAACTGGGCTTTTGGGAGCGCTGTTCCCTCTCCACGACAGGTAGAAACCTGGCCATCAGGTCTAAGGCATTTTCTCTGCTGTTTTACTTGAGACAGGTCTGGCCCATTCCCAGAACCTGCACTGTTGCAGTCACCCGAGCCATCTTCCACTTTTACAGAGGCCTAAGGTGAACCGTGCCCATATGGACACCATATACAAAGTTCTGGACAAGGGGGAGAAAAAAGTACCTGATGCTGCCGTCATCCTGAAGAGGTGTTGTAATGCCTTCTTGACTGTCTCGTCTACATGGTAAGCCCAGGATGGGTTGTCTGTTATCAGGGTTATTTTGTTGAAGTTTTCCAGAGCAGCTCAGCCTGTTCCCCAAGACAAACACCGAGACAAGCATCGACTGCACTTGGAGAAGCATCAACTCAGTGAAAGATGCTGTTTGGTCTACCCAAAACTTTGTTCATCTTCCAGAACAAGGAGTTGACCCTGACTGGGTGTTGCAGTCTGGCACATTCCAAGGACCAGGACTACATGCTGAAGGACACGTGCCAAGACACAGTGGAGAAAGACCACCGTCTGAGGTTTCTGTGCCAAAGTTAAATGGAAGTCCGTTCAGTTGTCATACCCTCTCAATGCCTCAAAGACATTTAAAATAGTGTATTGCACAGGTAAGAAATGCGTTTGGGTTTGTTGCAACTATAGAGAGAGTTAAACCCCAAAGTTTGCTTGTTATCAATGTGCAAAGACTGTACAGAGCCAAACTGCTTTAATAACTATGGGTGCATACATAAAGATTTTTTAATAAGTAAAGTATATTTTGGCAATAAAATATGTCTCCACTCACACTGACAGTGCAGTCTAAAAAAAGGTCCTTTTCTCCTATGGAGCTATTCTGAGTCACTTCTTAGCTACAGTAGCCAGCACCTCATTTCAATTAAGAGTTCAGATGCTTGAATGATTACTGAAAAGATGTTTCCCCTGCTGAGAGAGATAAGAACAAGGGGATTCAGTTTAAAAATAAAGGATCTTCTATTTAAAATGGAGATTAAGTGAACCTTTTCTCTCAAACACTCTTGAGTCTTGCCTCATGATTTATTACCTCTGGCCCAGTTCCAAAGCTGGTAAAAGTCTTCAAAAGCAAAGTAATGTGCGTGCTAGAGATCTGAAATGAAAACAAAGTGCCAGAGAAAGTCAACTGTTGTGGCCACAACTTTTGTCAGATAAACAGAGTTCGTGTTTTGAGCACAACATGACCCTAAATCAGCCGGGGAATCAGGGATGATGGGAAAAGGGCAGGAAAGTGGACGTTCATCATGTTAAATGGCAGAGCATGCTCGAGGGGCTAAATAACCTATGCCTGTTTCCATTTCCTATGGTCTTATGGTCATAATGTCCAAGTGAGTTGACAAATTAGGCCATAACATATGAGGTATTGGAGCAGAATTAGGCCTTTTGACACATTGAATTTGCTGTATTATTTGATCATGGCTGGTATGTTTCTCCAACCCCATTCTCCTCCTTTCTCCCCACAACCCTTCATCCCCTTTCTAATCAAGAACTTATCTATCTCTGTCTTAAATGCACTCAATGACTTGGCCTCTGCAGCCCTCTGCAGCAATGAGTTCCACAGATTCACCACCCTCTGGCTGAAGAAATTCCTTCTCATTTTCGTTCTAAAGGGCTGTCCCTTCAACTCTGAGACTTTGCCCTCAGGTTCTGGTCTCTCCCATGCATGGAAACATCTTCTTCATGTCTACTTTATCCAGGCCTCTCAGAATTGTGTAAGTTGCAATCAGATGCCCCCATCATCCTTCTAAATTCCATTGAGTACAGACCCACAGTCCTCAACCCGTCCTCATATAACAAGCCCTTCATTCCCGGGATCGTTCTTGTAAACCTCCCCTGAACCCCCTTTAATGCCAGTACATCCTTCCTTAAATACGGGGCCCAAAACTCCTCATAACTTTCCAAATGCTGTCTGACCAGAGCCTTATACAGCCTCAGCAGTATATCACTGTTCTGGTATTCTAGCCCTCTTGAAATGAATGCTAACTTTTTTGCCTTCCTAATTACCAACTGAACCTGCATGTTAACCTTAAGAGAACCCTGAACTAGGACTCCCAAGTCCGTTTGTGATTCAGATTTCCCAAACCTATTCCCATTTCGAAAACAGTCTATGCCTCTGTTCTTTACCTCACATCATATTCCATCTGTCACTTCTTTGCCTGCTCTTCTCACATGTCCAAGTCCTTCTGCAGCCTCTCCATTTCCACAACACTACCTCTCCTTTCACCTATCTTTGTGTCATCTGCAAATTAGTAATAGTGCCCCCAGTCCACATCATTAATGTATAATGTGAATAGTTGTGATCCCTGTCACCTGCAGAACTCCGCTAGTCGCCAGCTGCCATCCTGCCATCCTTTATCCTCATTGTCTAGCTTCTGCCAGTTAGCCAATCCTCTATCCATGCCAGTACCTTGCCCTTATCACCCTGAGCTCTTATTTAGCAGCATTATGTGTGGTACCTTGTCAAGGGCCTTGTGGAAATCCAAATTGATCATGTCCACTGCTTGTCCTTTGTCTAAATTGTTCATGCGTCTTCAAAGAATTGTAATGGATTTGTCAGGCATGACCTCTCCTTGACGAAGCTGTGCTAACTCAGTGCTATTTTAGCATATGCTTCCAAGTATTCTGCAATCTCATCCTTAATAAGCGGCTCCAAAATCTTATCAATAGTCTTCATCCACTGAACAGATTAGGTGGACTTTTCTCTGAACTTCTTTATTCAGATGATGAGGTTTACATAAAAAGTTCACCACTGGGTTTGGAACTGCAACAAATTTTTAACACCGTCTTGTTGGTTCTATGCCTGGTAATTATTTATTCAACTGTTTGATGTGCTGTCAAGATCTCATAGAATCCCTACGGTGCGGAAGCAAGCCATTCAGCCCTTACCTACCCTTCAGAGGCAGTCTCATCCAACCACCTAACCATGTAACACTACATTTCCCATAGCTAACCCATCTACCTCGCATGGTCCTAGACACTATGGGCAATTTGGCATGGTCGATCCAACTAGCCTGGACATCTTTAGACTATGGGAGGAAACCAGAGCATTGGGAAAAAACCCACACAGACAGGGGGAGAAGGTACATACTCCACACACAGTCAACTGAGGGTGTAATCGAACCTTGGTCCCTGGCTCTGTGATGCAGCAGTGCTAACCGCTGAGCTGCCATGCCATCCTATTTATTGTGAATTATTCCAGCAATGCATGTGGCACCCTCCTGAGGCTGCATAAACTTGTTATCCCCACATAATGTGATATCATATTCTTATTTGAACTTTCCAAGGCTTTGAAAGGGTTCTGGAAACCGTAAAAAACCAAAAGAACTGCAGATGCTGCAAATCAGGAACAAAAATAAAGTTGCTGGAAAAGCTCAGAGAGCCAAAATAAAGTTTCAGGGATGCAAGATGGCACCGGCAAGCAAGAAGTTGGTTTGAAGTGTGCCTACTTCAATGCCAGGAGCGTCCTGAATAAGGTGGGTGAACTTGCAGCATGGGTTGGTACCTGGGACTTCGATGTTGTGGCCATTTCGGAGACATGGATAGAGCAGGGATAGGAATGGTTGTTGCAGGTTCCGGGATTTAGATGTTTCAGTAAGAACAGAGAAGATGGTAAAAGGGACGGAGGTGTGGCATTGTTGGTCAAGAACAGTATTATAGTTGCAGAAAGGATGTTTGGGGACTCGTCAACTGAGGTAGTATGGGCTGAGGTTAGAAACAGGAAAGGAGAGGTCACCCTGTTGGGAGCTTTCTATAGGCTTCCGAATAGTCCCAGATATGTAGTGGAAAGGATAGCAAAGATGATTCTCAATAGGTGTGAGAGATACAGGGTAGTTGTCTTGGGGGACTTCAACTTTCCAAATATTGACTGGGAGCACGATAGTTCGAGTACTATAGATGGGTCAGTTTTTGTCCAGTGTGTGCAGGAGGGCGTCCTGACACAGTATGTAGATAGGCCAACAAGGGGCGAAGCCGCATTAGATTTGGTACTGGGTAATGAGCCCGGCCAGGTGTTAGATTTGGAGGTAGGTGTGCACTTTGGTGATAGCAATCACAATTCTGTTATGTTTACTTCAATGATGGAAAGGGATAGGTGTATACCACTGGGCAAGAGTTATAGCTGGGGGAAAGGCAATTACGATGAGATTAAGCATGATTTAGGGAGCATAGGATGGGGAAGGAAACTGCAGGGGATGGGCACATTAGAAATGTGGAGCTTATTCAAGGAAAAGCTCCTGTGTGTCCGAGATAAGTATATATCTGTCAGGCAGGGAGGAAGCTGTAGAGTGCGGGAGCAATGGTTTACAAAGGAAGTGGAATCTCTGGTCAAGAGGAAGAAGAAGGCTTATGTTAGGATGAGATGTGAAGGCTGAGTTAGGGCACTTGAGGGTTACAAGGTAGCCAGGAAAGACCTAAAGTGAGAGCTCAGAAGAGGCAGGAGGAGGCCTGAGAAGTTGTTGGCAGGTAGGATCAGGGTAAACCCTAAGGCTTTCTATATGTATATAAGGAAGAAAAGAATGACGAGAGTAAGATTAGGCCCAATCAAGGATAGTAGTGGGAAGTTGTGTGTGGAGTCAGAGGAGATAGGGGAAGCACGAAATGAATATTTTTCAACAGTATTCACTCTGGAAAACAACAGTATTGTTGAGGAGAATACTGAGATACAGGCTACTAGACTAGGTGGGATTGAGGTTCACAAGGAAGAGGTATTAGAAATCCTACAGTGTGAAGATAGATAAGTCCCCTGGGCCAGATGGGATTTATCCTAAGATCCTCTGGGAAGCCAGGGAGGAGATTGCCAAGCCTTCGGCATTGATCTTTAACTTGTCATTGTCTACAGGAATAGTGCCAGACGACTGGATGATAGCAAATGTGGCTCCCCTGTTTAAGAAAGGGATTAGAGACAACCCTGGTAATTACAGACCAGTGAGCCTTACTTCAGTTGTTGGTAAAGTGTTGGAAAAGGTGATAAGAGATAGGATTTATAATCATCTAGAAAAGAATAAATTGATTAGGGATAGTCAGCACGGTTTTGTGAAGGGTAGGTCATGCCTCACAAACCTTATTGAGTTCTTTGAGAAGGTGACCAAACAGGTAGATGAGAGTAAACTGGTTGATGTGGTGTATATGGATTTCAGCAAGGCGTTCGATAAGGTTCCTCACAGCAGGCTATTGTACAAAATGCGGAGGAATGGGATTGTGGGAGGTATAGCAGTTTGGATCGGAAATTGGCTTGCTGAAAGAAGACAGAGGGTGGTAGTTGATGGGAAATGTTCATCCTGGAGACCAGTTACTAGTGGTGTACCGCAAGGGTCGGTGTTGGGACCACTGCTGTTTGTCATTTTTATAAATGACCTGGAACAGGGCGTAGAAAGATGGGTTAGTAAATTTGCAGATGACACTAAGGTCGGTGGAGTTGTGGATAATGACGAAGGATGTTGTAGGTTACCGAGAGACATAGGTAAGCTGCAGAGCTGGGCTGAGAGAAGGCAAAAGGAGTTTAATGCAGACAAATGTGAGGTGATGCACTTTGGTAACCAGAAGGCAAAGTACTGGGCTAATGGTAAGATTCTTGGTAGTGTAGATGAGCAGAGAGATCTCGGTGTCCATGTACACAGATCCTTGAAAGTTGCAACCCAGGTTGACAGGGCTGTTAAGAAGGCATACAGTGTTTTAGCTTTTATTAATAGAGGGATCAAGTTCCCGAACCAAGAGGTTATGGTGAAGCTGTACAAAACTCTGGTGCGGCCGCACTTGGGGTATTGTATACAGTTCTGGTCACCGCATTTTAAGAAGGATGTGGAAGCTTTGGAAAGGGTACAGAGGAGATTTACTAGGATGTTGCCTGGTATGGAGGGAAGGTGTTACGAGGAAAGGCTGAGGGATTTGAGGCTGTTTTCGTTAGAGAGAAGAAGGTTGAGAGGTGACTTAACTGAGACATATAAAATAATCAGAGGGTTAGATAGGGTGGATAGGGAGAGCCTTTTTCCTAGGATGGTGACAGCGAGCACGAGGGGGCATAGCTTTAAATTGAGGGGCGAAAGATATAGAACAGATGTCAGAGGTAGTTTCTTTACTCAGAGTAGTAAGGGAATGGAACGCTTTGCCTGCAACGGTAGTAGATTCACCAACTTTAGGTACATTTAAGTCATCATTGGACAAGCATATGGACGTACATGGAATAGTGTAGGTTAAATGGGCTTGAGATCGGTATGACAGGTCGGCACAACATCGAGGGCCGAAGGGCCTGTACCGTTGTGTAATGTTCTGTGTTCTATGTTCTATGTTCTATGTTCTGTGTCTGGCAGCATTTGTGGAGGAGAAAACAGAGTTAACATTTCGGAGGAAGTTCTGAGGAAGGGTCACCAGACCCGAAACATTGACTCTGTTTTCTTCTCCACAGATGCTGCCAGACCCACTGAGCCTTTCTAGCAACTTTGTTTTTGTTGTGGAAACTCTTGGCGGACTTCTGTCCCATTGCCTGTCAGTAATACTGCATTTGTGCTTTGTAGGAGGGTTAATTCAATGCATGCACACCTCAGTAAAAGGGATGTAGCTTGGCTCTTTATACTGTAGATGATCTCTTGCATTTGTGGCTCAGTGTGGCAGTACCTGTCTTGTTAGTTGAAGGTCTGCTCATTTGTACCTTATAGTCTCATGCTTGCTGTCTCGGTATCTACTGATTTAATCCATGGCAGTTTACCAGCAGTAATTTAAACTGTTGTTTTGGCATCTAATTTAAACACTGTCTTGAAGCCTTTCACTTCGGTGCAGCTATTCTAAGTCTCCTTTTATCCCTTCCTTGATTTCCCTTCAGAAAGTAGCTTCTGCTGATTGTTATTCAATTGCAATTTCTTGAATTTTCTATCATTGAAGGATTTTGTCAATCTCAGGCATTGTCACCACCACGGGAATGCTTTGCTGTTTACATAGAACATAGAACATGGAAGAGTACAGCACAGTACAGGCCCTTTGGCCCACGGTGTTGTGCCGTGGAATAATCCTAATCCAAAAATAACATAACCTAACCTACATTCCCCTCAATTCACTGCTGTCCATGTGCATGTCCAGCAGTCGCTTAAATGTCACTAATGACTCCGCTTCCACGACTACCACTGGTAAACTATTCCATGCGCTCACAACTCTCTGGGTGAAGAACCTCCCTTTGACGTCTCCTCTATACCTTCCTCCCAACACCTTAAAGTTATGGGCCCTCGTGGCAGTCAATCCTATCCTGGGGAAAAGTCTCTGGCTATCGAATGTTTGTTTGCTGGTGATAACTTTGCAATAAGTCTGCAAAGATGTTTGAATCACTTTTAGAATGTTATGTACAATTCCGGTGGCGCTCCTATTGGAAAGATGTTGCTAAACTTGAGAGTTTGCAGACAAGGCTGATGGCAGAGTTGGAAGATTTGAGGAATAGGGGAGAAACTGGGGCAATTTTCCCTGGAGTGTCGTAGGCTGAGGGGTGACATTTATAGAGGTTTTTAAAATCATCATTGGAATGGATAGTGTAAATAAACAAGATCTTTTTCCTGGAGGAGGTTGTCCAAAACTAATGGTTTAGGGTAAGTAGTGAGAGGCTTAAAACGAACCTGAGGGGTACCTTTTCCATGCTGAGGATGGTGTGTGTACGGAATGAGCTGCTAGAGGATTTGGTGGAAATAAGCTCATTTAAAAGGTGTCAGGACGGGTAAGTGAATAGGAAGACTTTAGAGGGATGCGGGCCAAAAGCTGGCAAATTAGATCAGGTCAGATTGAGATGTCTGGTCGGTGCAGACGAGTTAGTCGACCAAAGGGTCTGTTTCCATGCTGCATGACTCTTTGACTCTGTGACACCAACCTTGTCACTTTGGAAAAACGTAACTCCCCCTGTTGGCCATTCATGGCATTTGTAACATTGCTGTTCCCAGGAAGGTGTCCGTCTTAATGTGGCTGTTGGACCTGTCTCCTGCACTATCCCCTGAACTTATGCTGTCTTTTGAGATGGTGATGCTAACCAATTGAATGAGGCCCATGACAGCCTCAGTTATTTCCACAAATGTTAGATTAGGTTGTAGAGTCTTCACAGTGTGGAAATGTCCCATTTCGCCCAACAAGTCCACGCTATCTCTCCGAAGAGCGGTCGAACCAGACCCATTCCCCTAATTTCCTTTGTCTAACCCACCTAATCTAAACATCCCTGGGCACTGAGGGCAATTTAGCATGGCCAATCCACCTTCCTTGCACATCTTTGGACTGTGGGAGGAACCTGAAGCACCTGGAAGAAACCCTCGTGGAGAATGTGCAAACTCCACACAGTCGCCCCAGGCTGGAATCGAGCCCAGGTCCCTGGTGCTGTGGGATAGCCATGCTGACCACTGAGTCACCGTGCAGCCCTGCCGGCCTGACTCTGAACTTTGAGCTCAACCTGTGCTGTGCATTTAATCACTTGACCCAATTCTCCTTCGATTGTAAAGTTATCAGAAGTCTATTATGACCCAAGCAGAAATGAGTTACTTGGCTATTGCTCAATCTACACAACAACAAACTAGTCAATAAAGGTCAATAAAAGCCGAATGTGACCAATTCCCCTTGCTTCACAGATCTTTGATTGAACCAAGCTGACTCAATTACGAGGTTTCTTTGCAGCATCTAATATGTATTGCGCATATTAAGGCTGTGCTTGAAATTTGTTGTCATCCCCTCTACCTCATGACTAACAGGAAGTAGTTGTCTATAAACCTGACTGAATTTTAGAATGTAAACACTTGGTGCTGCTATTGTTTGGTTATCAAACCTAATGCTATTGAATGTTCATCATGATCCTAGAGTGTGGAAGCATGCCATTCAGCCCGTCGAGTGCACTCCAATGTTCAGCTGAATATCCCACCCAGACCCACCCCATCTCTGGGACCTTGCATTACCCATGGCTAACCCACCTATTCTGCACTTCCTGGACACTATGGGGCAAATTAACATGGCCAATTCATCTAACCTGCAC
Organism: Stegostoma tigrinum; assembly: GCF_030684315.1. Taxonomy (NCBI): domain Eukaryota; kingdom Metazoa; phylum Chordata; class Chondrichthyes; order Orectolobiformes; family Stegostomatidae; genus Stegostoma; species Stegostoma tigrinum. Next base: position 178,898,350 of record NC_081354.1, on the reverse strand, counting down.
ATCCGTGGGAGGAAACCAGGTACCAGGAGGAAACCCACACAGACACGGGGAGAATGTGTAAACTCCACATATTCAGTCACTCGTGGTTGGGAATTAAGCCCAGGTCCATAGTGCTGTGAGGCAGGAGTGCTAACCAATGAGCCATTGCACCTCTCTGCTTGGGACTGCTTTTTCCACAGCATGCAACACTGACTTCTCTGAGACCCATTGAAATTCTCAAACTGCTATGGCAAGGGCGAAGGATCAGTTACTTGAACAACTGATTTACAACGCAGGTTTACAGTAACTGCACTGGTTTAATTCCTGCTCCAACTGAGATCATCCTGAATTGTATTAAATGATCCTTTTGTCAAGCATATTTTACAGTGTGAAATACAATAAAATACAGTGAAAAGCTTCCATTTCCCACCACAATATGGTGCCATTTTGATGCTTTTAAGAATAAGAGGAAAATGAAAAGATATAGCTTAAAGAGAAGTCCATCTACATTCATACTCTGACCTGGCTCAGAACGACCACCACCTTGTGGGCATTTACACTGGACCCATGGACCTAATCCCACCCCTTGCCTAAGGTGTGTGGGCCCTCAATTAATCTGATATTAACCTCTTTAATGAGCGAGCAAACCTTTGAGACTATGGTGACTTTGCCCTTATTGAATCTCAACAGTGTGAGGAGAAAGCGGGAGAATGGTGTTGAGAAACATATCAGCCATGATTAAATGGCAGGGCAGATTGAATGGGCTGAATGGCCTAATTTATACTCCTTTGTCTTTTGGACTAAGGCCATTTGTCCACACTGAGACCCTCTGAGAGCATTCCATCCAGACCAACAACCCTATCCTTTCCCTGTAACCCTGCAATCACTACAGATGACCCATCTCGCCTGCACATCTTTGGACACCACGGCAGTTTCCCATGGCCAGTCTGTACATCTTTGGGCTGTGGGAGGAAACCAGAGCACATCCACGCAGGCATGAGGAGAATGTGCAAACTCCTCAAAGACCGTCACTCAGTGGTGGAATTGAACCTGGGTCCCTGGCACTGTGAGGCAGCAGTGCTAACCATCAGGGCAGCAAACAAGGAGAAATGAACGAGACGACCTGTTTTATGTTTGAATTGAGTTGAAGAAATTGACTGATCCAGTATTTATTGCTGAACCTTAATATAAACGTCTATTGATATGATGGTCTTTTGTAGCAGAGCCCTGGAGGCCAGGGTTAGAGATCTGTGCTTGGCTCAAACATTGCAAATTGCATAGAGTGAAACAAATAAAAGAGAATCACTTCTTAAACTGTTCCGAACGAAATAAGGTTTGAAAGTCTTGAATTAATGATGCTTTCTGATTACTTCTTATTGTAGTACAACCTTCAATCAAATCAATGGGATGCTCTCATTGTAACTGTTATGGAACTCATTGTAATTACTGTTCAGTTTTCACAGGACGCTTCTTTAACTTCGCTGGGGAACATGGATTTGTGCAGCATTATAATTTCTCTACTTGTGCCATAAGTTCTCTCAGCCACCTTCTTGGTCTCAATCCTAGCTCTGCCTCAATTGCATTGTAACCCAGTTTTTTGCCTCATTATTTTGGAGAGCAAAGGGAGGGAGCGAGAGAGGGGGAGAGAGAGAGAGAGAGAGAGAGAGAGAGAAAGAGGAGTGAGCATTTTCAACAATGCTCCCTTAACAGCTGGGATCAGGTTTCTGCCAGGCACTGCTTCAGCTCTTGTCAATTCCATCTGTATTCAACTTGGCAGCAAGGAACCCCTGCATAGGCTTCACTCAGAATTTGTTGTGAACTACAGCAGAGGTTCCCTCCTCACCTCAGTCTTGCTCAGTTTTCCCCTTTAACTTGTTACTCATTCAAGTCTGTCTCTCTCCTCCATATATTCATTCAGTGTCCCAGCATCTACCACACTCTGGGGCAGGAAATTCCACAGATTCATGATTTCTCCTCTTCTCTGTTTTAAATCTACTACCCCTCATCCTGAAACCATGACCTTTCATTCTGGAATGTCCCACAAGATGAAGCATCCTTTCTACACTTCCTTTGTTAATCCCCTTTAGCATCTCAATAAGATTTCCACAGGCCTAGACTGCTCAATGCATCTTCACAAGACAAACCCCTCATCTCTAGAATCAATCTCAAGAGATTTCTCTGAACTGTCTCTAATTCAAACTACATTCCTCTTCAAGTAAGGAGACCAAAACTGTATGTAATGGTCCAGGTGTGGTTTCATTAATGCCTTGCATAATTGCACAACACTTCCCCACTTTTATGCACTATTCCATTCATAATAAATGCCAAAATTCCATTACGCTTCCTTGTCACCTGCTGTACATGCAGACTGGTTTTCTGTGATTCATCTCCCTTTTTAATTTAAGTGTATAAGTTGTAAGTTTCCTTTTGTTGGTTTGTAACTTGCCCTCTAGAATACTTCCTGTTCAGTTGCAAGATACATACAAATGGGCCCTATAGGCCAGGTTATTCTGAACATTTTTAATCTTAATCAGACCCTTCTAAACCTTCTCAGAAAACCCATCAAAGACGACCCTGTAATCACCATCACAGTGATCAACAGTAAATTCCAATAAATCTTTTGCGCTGACTGCATCCAATTTCACAATGCAACTTTCTAGTAGCTGCTGCTTAGAATTTGCAATAGTCACTGGTTTGCCTAAGAAGTACTCAACACATGTTTGATAAATTACAAAAGTGTTACTTTCAATGTTCCCAAACACAGTGCAAACCCAATGGGCCGAAGGGCCACTTCAACACTCGTGAATCAATGACTCTGAAGCCAATTAAAGCCCAACTTCTGTGAATGATTCCATTCCTGAAACTGTTGGTTGATTTTTGGACAGTTGTTATCAAAGTTACCACATGTAGTCAATTAATGGCTTATTGCAATGTTCCGGCTGTTTATTGAAATGCAGCAGTTTAGATATGATACATTAATTAATTAGGCACAGGAATGAAATATATGAACCGTGACAAATGAGAAGGCTTTACTGGTTCTGCAGCCATTCCATAGAATGGAAGAGTAAAAGCAGTGTGATCCCATATCGCAATGGTCCTGTACACTTTGCAGTTGCTTCTGGCCATCTTTGTTGGTCTCCGCTGCCAATATTCAGTACTTCCCTCAGGCAGATGTAGGGGGACTCTTGGTCTTCCCCAGAGGAGTGGCGTGGGTTGTTTCCTTGTAGCTTCATGGTCTTTCCTGCCCTCCAACGCCCTCAGTGCTACGTCAATCGTCTAACTAATCCCTCTTCGCAAATAGCCATGGTACAGCCACTCATGATGCCGGATGACCATTGTACTTGTGCTCGTCTTCATCTGACTGTTAGTCTGTGTTCCTTCTCAGAACAACACCTTCTTACTTTTGAAAACAACCCCTCGATAATGAGGTGGATTTGGTGCCAGGTAAATTCTTGCTGCTAATTCAATGGGCATCCTTATTTCTGTATTTCTTGTAATTCTTTGTGTGGATGTTTTCCCATGCAGTTAGGAATGTTCATTGCTGCTGTGACAGCTGCTGAATGAAATCTAATGCCACACAGAAATTACTTGGAAAATTCAGTTATCAATTCAACCAAATATCCAACAGTTGCACAAATGGGAATATAGGAGATTAAATGAGTGGATTTGTAGCTCAGATCATGGAAGCTGTGGTTGGTTCACTTGCTGAGCTGGTTCATTATTTTGCAGACATTTCATTACCCTGCTGGGTAACACCATCAGTGCAGCTTCCAATGAAGCATTATTGTGTTTTCCCATTTGTTATTTAAACTCTGGGTTATGTTGGATTTGATTATCTTATTTCCAGTTTTTCTTTGCAGTGGTGTTTACATGGGGTCTACTGCTACGTGCTTATTGATGGTGGAAAATCAGGAATTCCTGTGCTTGTCTCTGTTTGGCTTGTCCTAGGATCCTGACATTGTCCCAATCGAATCGGTGATCCTCCATGTCTGCATGCATGCAACACAGTGAGTATTGGTCGTCTTTTTGTTGCGAATTGGTGTTTGTGTATTCTTGTAGCCAGTTTTCTTCCTGTCTGTCCAATGTAACATTTGTCGCAGTCTTTTCATGGTATCTCATTTATTACATTGGTTCTGTCCATAATGGATAAGGGGTCTTTGGTTCTTGTTAGCAGATGGTGCAGGTTTGATGTAGGTTTGTGTACTACTCTACTGCCCAGTGGCTGTAGGAGACTTGTGGTAAGATCAGATCCTAGATCTTTCACAAATCCCAATAAACAATTTTATGCAGAGATAGTCAGAACATATTCCACCTTGGGAGCCTACAACCCAATGGTCTCAATGCGGACTCTACTAGTTACAAAATTTCCCCATCCCTGGTCTCATCCCATGACCAACCCTCCCTCTCATTCCCTCCTCCTTGGCCTGTCCATTTTCTTTCCACCTATCCACTCTTCCCACCTCACCGACCAATCCGCCACCACTCCCCACCTGCAATCACCTACCACTATCCCACCTACCTTCCGCAGCCCCACCCCTCCTCTCTCTATTTATTTCAGAGCTCCCTTCGCCTTCCCCATTTCTGAGAAGGGTCCCAACCCAAAACGTCAGATTTCCTGCTCCTCTGATCCTGCTTGTCTCGCTGTTAAACATTCTTATTACTTGTAATGACTCCATGTGACAACAAACACAATGCCACATTATTACCAGTTAACTATGCCATCAGGGGAGAATTTAATTGATTTATCCCCGATGATATTTTAAAATTTTAATCAGTGAATTTTCGATCACACAGTGTAACTTTGTTATCTTAGACGTTGGCGTCTCATTGATCATTTCATACCTAAAGCTGCTGTTTCGGTTTCACTGAGCGATCCTTCATCCATGGACTGCCTTTAACCCAGTGCCATTTTTTACAAGACAGCTGCGTTTTTCTCCATTTGCCAACTACTTCTCCTCCACATTATTTACAGGCAAAGAATCTCTGTAACTAATAAAGACAAAGATTGGGACAGGCTTTGACACTTAAAATTGTTCTGGAAATTCTGATTTCTCTAATATACGTTAATTATCTGGATATTAATGTGCAGGGGATCATTTCAAAGGTTGCAGATTACAAGGGAGAAGTAATGAATAAGATTCATTCCAAGAACGAGAAACATCAATTGTAAGGATAGACTGAATAAACTGGGACTGTTCTCCTCGGAGAGAAGAAGGCTGAGAGAAGATTCGATAGATGTTTTCAAAATCATTAGTGGGCTGGATCGGGATAAATTATGGACCAAGCTGCCAGGGGAAGTGGCACAGGCAGACACGCTTACAACATTTAAAAGAAACTTGGGCAGGTACATGGATAGGAAGGATTTAGAGGAACATGAGACAAACACAGGCAAGTGGGACTAGTTCAGTTCAGGAAACCTGGTCGACATGGATGAGTTGGGCCGAAGGGTCTGTTTCTGTGCCGTTTGACTCTATATGACCCATTGTAAAATGAACAGGTAGGCATAGATTTAAAATGATGTGCAAAAGAAACAAGGGTGATGTGAGGAAGAACACTTTCACATGGTGAGTAGCTAGGGTATGGTATACACTGTCAGGAAATGTGGCGGAGGCAGGTTCAATAGAAGCATTCAAGAGAGTATTGGATGATTACTTGGATGAAAATAATGTTCAAAGGTTTAAGGAAAGAGTAGGAGGTTGGCACTTCGTTCCAGGGCTTGTTGGGAGAGCCAGCACCATAACAAGTATCTGATTTTATGACACAGTTAAAGAGACAATGTCAAAACAGTATGATTAACATTTTTCATGCAAAAGGTTATCCATCTTTTTGTGAAGATAATGTTAGTTTTATTTAAGCATATTCAGAAACGGTATGTCAAGCAAAATTATGCAGCTAAATCAGACAAGCATAATTTTGACACTACTCAATTCTAATTTTGAGAGTAAATTATTGATAAGTCAGAAAGCTGCATTAGTTAACACCCCTTTATGGATCAGTGGCTTCCAGGATAACATCCCTAATTCCTTCTGACCCGCTAGAACACATTTTTCTGAAGTAGGATCTCAGCCAGTAATGTCGGCCTTCCTGCTCCTCTTATGCTGCTTGGCCTGTTTTGTTCATCCAGCTCTACACCTTATTATTCCATTACGCTGCTAACCTCTTACATTATGAATTCCCATCATTCAGCCTTAAAGGTGGTGTGGACACCAAGGGAAATGAGATGTGATAACCCGCAGAAGAGTGGAAGCAGTCTGTGTCTCTGGCCTTGCTTTCAGACTTTATCTCCAGAGCTGGAGAGTTTACCCACTTGAATATTCTATCAGATTGACGAATAGTCGAAGATTAGCCAACAGTGAGAAAAGCACATCGTAAGCCCATTCCATTCTGGTGTCTCTTTGCTAAACCAATTCATTTTCTTTATGTTGCATGAAATAGAAAATTCCCACCAAAGTGTTACTAAAAAAGACATTTTAAAGATCATCATACTCTTACTAAATCACAGGGCTGTTCTCCCATTAGAGATAAACCACTGCTGGATATTTAACTTGAGGGTCACCACAGGTGAGGGGAAAGGTTCAGAAATAGAGGAAGGAGGTGGCTCAGTGGTTAGCACTGTTCCGTCACATTGCTGGGGACCTGGGTTCAGTCCCAGCCTTGGGTGACCGTCGGTGTGGTGTGCGCATGTTCTGAATGGGGTCCCCTTCAGGTGCGCTGGTTTCCTCCCACAGATGTACAGGTTAGGGTGAACTGGCCATGTTAAATTGCCCATAGTGTCTGGGAATGGGCCAACTATGTGGGTTAGCCAATGGAAATGCAGTGTTTCCAGGATAGGGTGGGTCTGGGTGGGATGCCCTTCAAAGGGATGGTGTGGGCTTGATGGGCTGAATGGCTTACTGGAGGGGTCCTATGAGAGTTCTTCATGGTAACCACAGATGGTACAGGAATTAAACCTATGTTGTGGGCATCACTCTGCATCACAAACCAGCCGTCCATTGAACTAAGCTACGTTTATCTTAAAAGAAATTGTGAAATAGACTTAAGATGGTTGAATAAATCTATTTACTAGATAATTAAACTTGGCCATCTAAGCTTCATAACTTCTACATGCGTATTTATTATTAGCAGTGCGTACACCCTCCCTGGAAAGTGTGCAGAAAATATGAATAAACATAGGGTCAGTACAGTTTATATGCAAAGTGTTCAAATATCTCCTCATGGCCTCTAATATTGCATGACATGCTCTGGTACAGTATAGATCAATTCATCACATTGTGGTAAATTATAACATTTATTATTTATCTACATAGTCATACAAATAAGACAGAGATTGAATATGAAATTGCCCTAAATTGTCTCCATTTTGAACAGAAGAATGGTTGCTTTTATGCCCCAGATGTAAGTTCTAACCCAGATATAAGTTTCTACTAAGGTTCACTAAAATGTAATTGGATGGGACTGTTCTACCCACATTAGATCCCTTGCATTTGTTAATTAAGTATCTAAGTCCTGTTCCAGAACTTTGTTCCAAAGATAATCAAAAATGTTCTGCACTTAGTGTGATTTGGACCACTTGAGTGAGCGGGCAAACGCGTGGCAGATGAACATCATGCAGATAAACATGAGGTTATCCACTTTGGAGCAGAAACAGGAAGGCAGATTGTTAACTGAATGGTAACAGACTGTGAAATGGGGACGTGCAATGAAATCTGTATACTCTCTTACACCAGTGACTGAAGGTAAGCATGTAGATGCAGCAGGCGGTGAAGAAGGTAAATGGTATGTTGGCCTTCATAGCGAAAATATTAGAGTACAGGAGCAGGGAGAGCTTACTGCAATAATACAGAGCCTTGGTGAGAAAAGTGTTTGTGAAGTTTTGGTCTCCTTATCTGAGGGAGGATGTTCTGAATATGGTGGGAGTGAAATGAAGGCTTACCATACTAATTCACAAGAATCAAAGAGAAGTAAGGCTCAGGAAGAGGCTCATCACCCCCCTCCAATCCTGTCACGTTCATCATTCCCTGACTAAACTAAAAACATATCTTCTGCCCTTATTCTGTCTGTATCCCTCTATTCCCTCCCTATTCATGTAACCATCCAGATGCCTCTTAAATGTTGCCAATGTGCCTGATTCCACCACCTCCTCTAGCAGTGCGTTCCAGGCATGTACCGTGCTCCGCTTGCAAAACTTTCTTCGCACATCTCCTTGTCCTGTCACCTTGAACCTGTGTCCCCTTGTAAATGAAACTTCAACCCTGAGAACAAAGCCTCTGACAATCCACCGTAGAGACAGCAAAACTGTATATGAAGAGAGATTAGGTGGTTAGGATGGTATTCACTCGAGTTTAGAAGAATGAGGGGGATCTCATAGAAACAGGTTTTGACAGGATAAGTGTGGGTAGGCTGTTCCCAATGGGCAGGGAGTCCGAAACCAGAAGCTCACAGTCTACGGGTATGGGATAGCCCCCATAGGACTGATATGTGGGTAACTTTTTTTCACCCAGAGAGTGGTGAGCCTGTGGAATTCCCTGCCATGAAAAGTGGATGAGGCCAAAATAGCAAATGTTTGATATAGTTAGATATAGTTTTTTGGGCTAAAGGGATCAAAGATTATGGGGAGAACCGAAGGACAGGGACCTGAGTTGGAGAATCCTTCACTAAACAATACATATGCCATACTGTCAGGACTCCTGGTAGAACTCCTGACACAGCTTTGGCTGCTCCTAAAGCCTTTCCTGTCACACGTGGAGTCACAACAAGGACAGTCTGCAAGCTTTTAGAGGCAGCCTGAGTTCCACCAATCACTGAGCTTCTTGGTGTAGCTTCCACTCCGCTTTCAATCAATAATTCAACTCCAAGCTGTCGGACATGATTAGGCTGTCTTTTTCTTATAGTTCTAAGATTTCCTGTAATCTTTCCTTTTCCTTCTTTTCTGCACAACGAGTAACAATTGTACTACCAGCTGCATCCAGCCCAAGTCCCAGCCCAGTCAGCACTCTAAACACACCAAAAGTGAAACGAGAAGCAATTAATCCAGAAACAGTCAGAATTCCTGCTGGAATACTTGCAGAAGTCCCTGCGATATTGGTAATGCTCGCATCTCCATGACATGTGTCAATACTGTTGGCCAGCTCGTGTAAGTCCTTGCTTAAGTTATCTTTTGTGGCATACGTTCTGTGAAATTCAGTAGAAATTCCTCAGCATTGCCAGTTCCCTTTGCTGAATCATCTTCAATCAGTTCCTTGTAAGATTGGAAACATAAGGTCTTTACAAGAGGTAGTAGAAACTGCAGATGCTGGAGAATCTGAGATAACAAGGTGTAGAGCTGGGTGCACACCGCAGGCCAAGCAGCATCAGAGGAGCAGCAAAGCTGACTTTTCGGGCCTAGGCCCTTCTGACGCTGCTTGGCTTGCTGTGTTCATCCAGCTCTACATTTTGTTATTTAAGGTCTTTGCTAAGTTGTTTTGACAAGTCTCAAAAATCTATTGATATAACACAAATAATCCACATCAAATCTGCAACTGTGATCACATTAAATCATAGAAATCATTGAATCCCTACAGAGCAGATAAAGGCCATTCAGCTCATTGGGTCTCCACTGACCTTCTGAAGAATATCCCACTCCCCTACCCTACCCTTATAACCCTGCATTCCCCATGGCTAATCCACCTAACCTGCATATCCCTGAACACGATAGGCAGTTTACCACATTCAATCCATCTAACCTGCATGTTTTGGGATAAATGGTGAAACAGATTATAGGGACAAAATGTTCTGCTTCTGTTCCAATGCTTTGTGGTTTTATTATGTTCTTATTGAGAAATTAAAGTACCTTCCCGCTTCATTAAGCATTTTGTAGCTTCATCACTGGCATATCAATAGGGACTGATCACTGCAGGAGGTATTGTATATTATGAAGGTAAATCCTCAGTGCTGTTTACCATTGTACATTGGTCACAGTAACAGTGGTCAGCTCCTCTGAGAACCAGACGTTTATACCCTGATTACTGGAGCTTAGTTTGTCACTGTCAACCACTTCTGAAACATCGGGTGGGTTCGGGTGCCAGGATGTGAAGGGCTTGGCTGAGAATTTCCTATTTAAATTGATATGTTCTCAGGGTTCACCCAGTGGAACCTTCGATTTCTTGGGTAATTCCTTTGGAGTCTGTTACATTGGGAATTCTGCAAGGTCCACTTTCACAACTGGGCATTTCTGTTTCTGAGCCTTTATTTGTTCAGGGAATTTAAACAAATGTTATTAGTGCCAGAGAAAAACGTTCTGTCAGACAAAGAACATCCTCGCAAGAGAGCTAAAATGTCTGTCTAATGCCAATTACACATACAAAACCTCACTTTACAGCATAAGAACTGGCCAACTTCTCCACAATGGAATCAATTTTCTCCAAATATCCTCCTTATCATTGACAATTGCCTGGGCAATTTCTACGGTAATACATTGGCCAATCCATGTTCTGAACAATGGACACTGGACTCGAAATGTTAACTCTGTTTTCTCTCCACAGATGCTGAGTTTCTCCAGCAATTTCCTTTCCCGTAGTATAACATGTGATTGGTTATAACTGGAGTCACTAAGATACATTCACAAAGTTGATAACTTAAAGAGACAGTCACGCTGCAGTTTAGGAGCGTGCAGGTGGAGAAGGATTAAGAATCTGCCAGTCAGGAACTGCAGGAGAACCCCTGGGGCTATCTCACCAACTCCTGCTCCAATTTGAAAAGGTGTATGAGTGATGTTTCCTCAGATGAATGCAACAAAAGTCGAGCTCAAAGTACCACAAATGGCTCAGCTACATACTTTGGGGAGGGAGGAGAATGGAAGGGTAATAGTGCGTTTCACCAGAACAGATTGGCATTTCTGTGGCCTTAGCCTTTAACCCGGGATGGTTATGTTTCCAAGGCCAAGGATGTCACAAAATGACCACAGGCCATTCATTTGATGGAGGGCGATCAGTTAGAGATCATGGTCAACATGAGGTAGAAAGTGTGATGATGTCCTGAAAGCCGTAAAATTACCAATTCCCAGAAAAGCTCAACAGGTCTGGCAGCATCCGTTGGAGAGAAATCCGAGTTAATGTTTTGGGTGCAGTGACCCTTCCACAGAATTGGTGGTAACTGGGAAAGTGTTTCTGTTATGCAGAAGATAGGGTGGGGGTAGGCGTCAGGATAATTGACAGTTGGAGAAAGAGCCCAAAGAGAAAGAAGAACAGTTGGACAGACAAAGGAGTGGATGACAGTCAGCCTGGGAGAATGAATAACTACTAATGGAGACTATAAGTAGCTAACAATGGGTTGTGTGCAATAGCAGGCTATGTGATAACAAGGCCTGGTGTGTGCAGTTTGGGCTAAGATCATGGGAGAAGGTGCTCTGAAAGCAGTATTTGTGTAGTTAGGAAGGCAGTTGAAAAGCAAGACTTCCCAGGTAGTAGTCTAGGGATTACGATCAATATCACTTGCTAGGGAGAACAGGAGACTGAGCAAATGAGAACATGACTGTAACAATGCCATCTTTAGATTTCTGGGGCATTGAGATTAGTTCTGAGAGCCATGTGACCTGTGCATGGACAATGTGTTGCACCTTGGCATAACCAAAATTTACACCCTGATGGGGGAATTAGATTAGGTTAGATTAGGTTCCCTACAGTGTGGAAACAGGCCCTTCGGCCCAACAAGCCCACACCGCCCCATTGCAGCATCCCACCCAGACCCATCCTCCAATAACCCACACACCCCTGAATACTTCGGGCAATTTAGCACAGCCAATCCACCTAGCCTGCACGTCTTTGGAATGTGTGAGGAAACCAGAGCACCCAGAAGAAACCCACGCGGACACAGGGAGAATGTGCAAACTCCACACAGACAGTCACCTGAGGCTAGAACTGAACACAGGTCCCTGGCGCTGTGAGGCTGCAGTGCTAAGCAGGGAGATGTGTAATTGCTGCTTGAAAAAGTTGAAATGAACATCTCAGGGTCATGGGAACCTATGTGAGAACTCAGAGATTTCTGAAATATTACAACACAATCGAAAACAAATTGGGCTCAAAGGTCTACACAGAGTTTTGCAGCTCCTCTCAAGCCTGTTATAAGGATATTCCCTTTATTCTTGCATGGATTGTGTGCATTGCTAGCTAGGCGTCAGGAGGCAAGGAGGAGGACACGGCCCGTCCTACATCAATGGAGCTGAAGTGGAGAGGGTCAAGGGCGTCAAGTTGGGAATAGCTTGAAATGTTATTTACCTCTTTATTCAGGAAGAGGGAGACACATGCAGACAGAATCCTTTTTTTAAACTCAGAAATGTTATTGAACATAATTGAATGACTTTTCTTCCCCACCATCAAACATCATCCATTTTTTTTGAATCTACGAACTACCACCAATAAAACACTGGTGTTTCCCAATTGATTAATTTGCATGAAAATTCCATTAAGGCAATGCAAACCCACAAAGGTGCAGAGTAGATAGGGAGAGAGGGAGGGGTTGAAATCGAAATTGAGTTGGACGAGGATTTCTCCCTGAGCTGCTGAGCTTTTCCAGCAATTTCTGTTTTGGTTTCTGATTTCCCGCAGCTGCAGTTCTTCTAATTTTTATTTATTACTGGCGAGTAGCTCTTCCTGAGAACTATCATCAGTTTATATTTGATGTAGTGTACATTATTTTTATTATATTAAAGGCAAAAGATATCAGACGAAAAATGTTGCTTGTGACATCAATGCTTTATCGAAATGAGTACAGAAAATCAGCAACTATGAATACAAATTACGTCACCAGCTGTGTTGGCTAAGGTTACTTGAATTGTGTGATTGCAACTGAACTAAATCAATCATAAAATTGAAATGTTAGTTTCCCATCTCATCCTACAATTCGTATTCAATAAAATGTGGAATTTAAAAAAAGCTAATGATGATCATTATTAAAGTAAAGACTGAAATTTGAAACAGACTAGACAACTAATCATCTCAAAGGCAATTAAGGATAGGCAACAAAAGCTGGCCTAGTTTGTTTAATATGTTTGATTTTTGTTGTTATAAGTACCTAAGTACAGTGATAAGATAACCAAGTGTGAGGCTGGATGAATACAGCAGGCCAAGCAGCATCTCAGGAGCACAAAAGCTGACGTTTCGGGCCTGGACCCTTCATCAGAGAGTTCCTGAGATGCTGCTTGGCCTGCTGTGTTCATCCAGCTTCACACTTTATTATCTTGGATTATCCAGCATCTGCAGTTCTCATTATCTCTAAGTACAGTGATAAGTTTTGTTTTGTGTGCAGTACAGGTAGATTGTAACATACAAGGGCATAAGATCAAAGGGTGACTCAATTGACCGAGGCATATAAAGTTATGGCTGCACAGAAGATGTACAAAAGCAAGATCAACATTAGATTTGAAATTTGAGAGGTCCATTCAAAAGTCTAATAACAGCCAAGAAGAAGCTGTTCTTGAACCTGTTGGTACATGTGTTCAAACCTCTGTACCTGCTGCCTTACAGAAGAGGTTGGAAGAGATTATAACCAGAGTGGGAGGAGTCTTTGATGATGTTGGCGGTCTTTCCACAGCAATGAGAAGTGTAGATGAAGTCTTTAGATGGAAGGTTGGATTGTGTGATGGTCTGGACTGTGTTCACAAATCTCTATAGTTTCTTACGGTCCTGGGCAGCGTAATCACTGTACCAAGACATAAGCACCCAGATAGAATGCTTTCTATGGTGCATTGATAAACATTGGTGAGAGTCCAAATTCAGCATGTCCAAGGCCCACTATCCAAATTTGGTAAACCTTCCCCGCACTCCAATGTAGCTGCATAAGAAGTTGTGTGTCCTGCAAGATGACCTGGCAAAAACATGCAAGTTCTAGGTGAAGGGTCTAGGCCCGAAACGTCAGCTTTTGTGCTCCTGAGATGCTGCTTGGCCTGCTGTGTTCATCCAGCCTCACATTTTATTATCTTCAAGTTCTAGGTGTCCCTCCTCTGTAAATTGAGGTGTCAAAGCACTGTGGTGGTGTTTGATTTGGTTTGAGAGCTGGCATTCTGATGTGGTGAGTCTCATGGTTTCCCAATGCCTGAGGGAGGTGTCATGGAGGATGCTGACCATGGAGCAAGCAGAGACTTTGTTCAAAAGAAGCATCTACATGATTGCTGGGACAAGCATTCAGCCAGCTACAGCAGGAGGTGCCTGCTCTGATTTACCTGTCAGGAATTTGTATTATCCAGCTTCTCAGTCAAAGCTAGGAGAATTGTAAATGACATATAAATAGGGCAAACTGTGTTTTTAATGAGTAATTGTTTGCTAAGCATTCTTGATAAGTTCATGCTTATTCTAAGTTAAACATGTAGTGTTCAGAGCTATGGGACGGCAGGTCAGAAGGGCCAATCAGAGCTTATACCCTGCGGTTTGTGTATAGTCATAGACATACCTTATTTTTCATTATTCATTCATGGGATGTGGGGATCACTTCATTTACTGCCCATCCTAATTACTTAGAGAACTGTTTAGAGTCAACCACACTGCTGTAGGCCTGGAGTCACATGTTGGCCAGACTAGGTAAAGATGGCTGTTTCTTTCCTTAATGGAGATTAGTGAACCAGATGGGTTTTTCTGACAATCAGCAAAGGTTTCACGATAATCATTAGACTCCAAATTCTAAATTCAAATTTCACTATCCGTCACAACAGTATTCAAATGTTCATCTCCAAAGCATTACCTGGATCTCTGGATTAAAGTCAAGTGATAATACCACTAGGCTGTCACCTTCTTGTTGCAGCTCTATAAAACTTTGGTTAGACCGCACTTGGAATACTGCGTCCAGTTCTGGGCGCCCTATTATAGGAAAGATGTGGATGCTTTGGAGAGGGTTCAGAGGAGGTTTACCAGGATGCTGCCTGGACTGGAGGGCTTATCTTATGAAGAGAGGTTGACTCAGCTCGGTCTCTTTTCATTGGAGAAAAGGAGGAGGAGAGGGGACCTAATTGAGGTATACAAGATAATGAGAGGCATAGATAGAGTTGATAGCCAGAGACTATTTCCCAGGGCAGAAATGGCTAGCACGAGGGGTCATAGTTTTAAGCTGGTTGGTGGAAAGTATAGAGGGGATGTCAGAGGCAGGTTCTTTACGCAGAGAGTTGTGAGAGCATGGAATGCGTTGCCAGCAGCAGTTGTGGAAGCAAGGTCATTGGGGTCATTTAAGAGACTGCTGGACATGTATATGGTCACAGAAATTTGAGGGTGCATACATGAGGATCAATGGTCGGCACAACATTGTGGGTTGAAGGGCCTGTTCTGTGCTGTACTGTTCTATGTTCTATGTTCTATGTTCCTTGAGTCAACACGACCCGGGAAAACATATCTGCAGGAAGCATAGCCAGTTGCACAAGCTTGAGCTCCAGGATTGGAACATGAGCTTTGAGCAGTGGCTAGAGTCACTGTTGGATACCCATGAGGCAGAAACAATAGACAATAGACAATAGGCGCAGGAGTAGGCCATTCGGCCCTTCGAGCCAGCACCACCATTCATTATGATCATGGCTAACATCCACAATCAGTATCCTGTTCCTGCCTTATCCCCATAACCCTTGATTCTACTATCTTTAAGAGCTCTATCCATCTGTTTCTTGTAAGTATCCAGGGACTTGGCCTCCACTGCCTTCTGGGAAGAGAATTCCATATATCCACCACTCTCTGGGTGAAGAAGTCTCTCCTCAACTCAGTTCTAAATGGCCTATACCTTATTTTTAAACCGTGTCCTCTGGTTCTGGATTCCCCCATCAGTGGAAACATGCTTCCTGCCTCCAGAGTAGATAAGATGTAGTAGCAGGCGGTCATACCACTGATTAGAAGAGGATTGAGTAAGTACCAGGAAGTCGGTGAAAACCAGACAGGAAGTGCAGCAGTCCCTCCGAGTCGGTCTTGCTTGCTAATCAAATTCCACTTTGGAAAATGATAGGTATGATGGCTCCTTGGGAGAATGCAGCCACATCCAAGCCTATGACAACACAGGCAATTTAGCTGTTATGGAGGATGGGAAAGGAGAATGAAGAAACAATAGCTTGGGGACCGCTTTGCAGAACACCTCCGCTCAGTTTGCAATAAACAACTGCACCTCCCAGTCGCAAACCATTTCCACTCCCTCTCCCATTCTTTAGCTGACGTGTCCATCATGGGCCTCCTGCAGTGCCACAATGATGCCACCCGAAGGTTGCAGGAACAGCAACTCATATTCCGCTTGGGAACCCTGCAGCCCAATGGTATCAATGTGGACTTCACCAGCTTCAAAATCTCCCCTTCCCCCAATGCATCCCAAAACCAGCCCAGTTCGTCCCCTCCCCCCACTGCACCACACAACCAGCCCAGCTCTTCCCCTTCACCCACTGCATCCCAAAACCAGTCCAACCTGTCTCTGCCTCCCTAACCTGTTCTTCCTCTCACCCATCCCTTCCTCCCACCCCAAGCCGCACCTCCATCTCCTACCCACTAACCTCATCCCACCTCCTTGACCTGTCCGTCTTTCCTGGACTGACCTATCCCCTCACTACCTCCCCACCTATACTCCCTCTCCAGCTATCTTCTTTTCTCTCCATCTTCGGTCCGCCTCCCCCTCTCTCCCTATTTATTCCAGAACCCCCACCCCATCCCCCTCTCTGATGAAGGGTCTAGGCCCGAAACGTCAGCTTTTGTGCTCCTGAGATGCTGCTGGGCCTGCTGTGTTCATCCAGCCTCACATTTTATTGTCTTGGATTCTCCAGCATCTGCAGTTCCCATTATCACCGAAACAATAGTTATTGTTGATTCCAAAGATAGGTGATCAGGCAGGTATTTCTGTTCCAGTAAATGTGACTCCAGGATGCTAGAGTCAAGGATTTTACAGAACGGCTGGAAGACTCCTTTTTGAGGGAGGGCAATCAGCCGGAAGCTGTGATCCACATGAACACCAAATGGCATAGATATGATCAATAATAAGGGGCCATGTTTATAAAGGCAGGAAGTTTAAAGGGGGGGGTTGTGGGAAAATCTTTTCACCCAGAGAAAGTCAGCAATACATTGCCAGGGAGATTAGCTGCGGCAGGTAACAGTACTTGGATGAGACTTGAAATATCATAACACTCAAGGCTATTGGCCAAGTGCTAGAAAGTGGAATAGATGAGATTTAGTGTCGTTTCAGTGGTACAGCCTTGATGGCCTGAAGGGCCTTGTGTACTATATGATTTTATGATTCTATGAACTCATTCTACACTGGCCTTTTTCACTGATACAGTTCCAATACCAGTTTCCTTTCTTCTCCATACTTTGACTTGAGGGCTGAAACTCCATGAAGTGCTGAGGGAATGCTGCACTGTAGGAAGCGCCATCTTCCGACTGCAGTGTTCAGACTGCCGAATCTCTGAGGTTATCCACTGGTAGGAGGAACACACCATGCAATGTATCTGTTAAATCATGAGAGGTTGGAAAGTGTATTAGTACAAAGGGATCTAGGTTTCCTTGTCGATTTAAATCTGAAGACTGACACAGATGCAGCAAAATGTTAGGAAGGCGCATGGGACGTTAGCCTTTATTGCAGACAAATTGAGTAGAGGAACAACAAAGCCTTGCTTCAATTGTATCAGATTATATCTGGAATACTGTGTGCAGTTTTGGTCTCCTTACCACGAGAAAGATATTATTGCCATAGAGGGATTGCAGCAAAGGTTCACCAGCCTTGTTCCTGGGATGGCAGAATTGTCCTATGAAGAGCGATTGGGCATACCGGGCCTGTATTCCTTGGAGTTTTGATGAGCCATTGAATCATTCGGTAACACAGCACATAAACAGACCTTTCAGTCCAACCGGTCAATGCCGGCCATAATCCCAAGCTAAACTAGTCCCACGAGCCTGTGCTTGACCCACTTCTTTCGAAACATTCTCTATTCATGTACTTATCCAAATGCCTTTCAAGAATTGAAATTGTACCCACAAACATCCCTTCCTCTGGAAGCTCATTCCACACACAAAGTACTCTCTGTGTAAACAAATTGGCCTTCATGTTTTTACTTAAATATTTCTCTACTCGTCCTAAAAATATGCCCCCATTCTAGAAATTCCTCACCCTAGAGAAAGAATACCCAAATTCTTCTTTTCGATATCTCTCACGATTTTATTAAGTCACCCCCCAACCTCCTACAATCCAGGGAAAAAAGTTCCAGCCTATCCAGCCTTTCCTTACAACTCAAACCCTCCATTCCTGGCAACATCTTGGTAAACAATGAAGTTGAATTTTGAGAAGATTTGTAGCTCAGGTTGAGGTTCTGGATGTGAGTTTGCTCGCTCAGCTGGAAGGTTAGTTTTCAGACATTTTGTCACCTTTGTTTTATTTGAAAAAATATACTTTATTCATAAGATGTACAAAAAATAAAACATATTTACACACCTACCCAGTCATGCAAGCCGCTCCGGGTTATCCAGGGGGTACATACACCAACTAAAGGAAAAAAAACAAACAAAGAAGAAAAAATACACAAAACAAAGAAAATACCCTGGCAGTCGTCACCCCGCACAGTCCCCGTTGGCCCCCTGACCAGTTGGGGAAGGCGCCAGCTGGGCCCAGTTACCAGATAGGGTTCTATTTTCTATTCTGGACAAGGGGTTTCATACGGTGGTCTTTCCCCACCGCGCCTTGGCAGCGGCTGCCCCAAGCTTTAGCGCGTCCCTCAGCACGTAGCCCTGGACCTTGTCTGCAGCCTGCAACACTCGGTCAGGGTCAGTTCTTTCAGCTGGCAGACCAGCAAGTTGCAGGCAGACCAAAGAGCGTCTTTCACCGCATTGATGGTCCTCCAGGCACAGTTGATGTTGGTCTCAGTGTGCGTCCCGGGAAACAGCCCGTAGAGCACGGAGTCCCGCGTCACGGAGCTGCTCGGGACGAACCTCGACAAATACCACTGCATCCCCCTCCAGACCTCCTGCGCATAGGCACACTCCAGAAGGAGGTCATCGACAGTCTCGTACCCC
This sequence comes from Stegostoma tigrinum, assembly GCF_030684315.1. NCBI lineage: Eukaryota > Metazoa > Chordata > Chondrichthyes > Orectolobiformes > Stegostomatidae > Stegostoma > Stegostoma tigrinum. Next base: position 178,879,388 of record NC_081354.1, on the reverse strand, counting down.
CTGCAGCTACTTCGAGGGCAGCATGCGGTGGCGCAGAGATTCCGGGCATGCATAAAGGATCTCACTGGCAGAGCCCCTCTCACCGCCAGCCAAGCAATGTCCTTGTGCTTGTTGGAAAGCTCTGGCGATGAGGAATTCTGCCAAACGACTTTGGCAGTCTGCGTGAGGAACCACACAACGGGATCCACCCTCTCCTTTTCCCGAAGGGTCCTGAGGATACTACGTGCTGACCACTGCCTGACGGCCTTGTGGTCAAAGGCGCTTCCTTTCAAAAATTTCTCCATGAAGGACAGGTGGCACGGGACGGTCCAACTAGTCGGAGCGTTCAGCGGCAACCATGCCAGGCCCATCCTTCGCAACACCGGGGACAGGCAGAACCTCAGTAAGTAGTGACACTTGGTGTTTGCGTACTGAGGATCTACGCACAGCTTGATGCAGCCGCACACAAAGGTAGCCGTCAGGGCGAGGGTGGCGTTCGGTACGCCCTTTCCCCCATTTTCCAGGTCTTTGTACATGGTGTCCCTGTAGACCCGGTCCATCCTCGACGCGCAAAAGAAGTGGAAGTTGGCCCGGGTGACCGCAGCAGCGCAGGTCCAGGGAATAGGCCAGGACTGCGCTACATACAACTGTACCGAAAGCCCCTCGCACCTGACAACCAGGTTCTTACCCACGATGGAGAGGGACTGGAGCGTCCACCTGCCCAGCTTCTGCTTCAATTTGGTGATACGCTCCTCCCAAGTCTTAGTGCACGCCCCAGCTCCACCGGACCAAACACCCAGAACCTTCAGGTAGTCTGTCCTGACGGTGAAGGGGATGAAGGAGCGGTCGTCCCAGTTCCCGAAGAACATGACCTTGTTCTTACCCCTATTGACTTTGGCACCCGAGGCCAGTTCAAACTGGCTGCAGATGTCCAATAGTCTACTCACCAACCGACGATCGGTGCAGAAGACGGCGACATCGTCCATGTACAGGGAAGTCTTGACCTGAAGGCCTCCGCTGCCTGGGATAGTCACGCTCTTCAGGCTCACGTCCTTCCTGATGGATGCGGCGAGGCAGGTGTCCACCCGCCTGTCCTGCACACAGGCGAACGTATCCCTGATGAGCGCGAGGCTCCCAGCGAACTTCCTGCCCGGCACAGCACAGGTTTGGTCAGGGTGAATCACCGACTCCAGGACAGACCTGACCCAGTTGGCTATGACCTTGGCCAGGATTTTGTAGTCCACATTCAATAGTGAAATGGGATGCCAATTCTTAATTTCTTCCCTCTCCCCCTTCCTCTTGTAAATGTGGGTGATGATGCCCTTCCTCATGGACTTGCACATTTCCCCTGCCTGAAGCCCACTATCATATACCTCTAGCAGGTCCTGGCCGACCAAGTCCCACAGAGCGGAATACAGCTCGACCAGTAAGCCGTCACTCCCGGGAGTCCTATTCCTCTCAAAGGACTTGAGGGCTCTGGTCAGCTCGTCCAGGGATATCGGCCGGTCCAGCCACTCCCTCGTGCTGTCGTCTAAGACCTCCGCGATAGACGACAGGACCAACTCGGAGGCTGTGCTGTCCGTGGGCTTCGTGTCGTACAGTCCGGCATAGAAGGATCTGCTGATCCTCAAAATGTCGGGCCGAGACGACGTCACCGAGCCGTCGTCCTCATTCAGCCAGCTAAACACAGAGCTCTCTTTGTGCACCTTCTGAAAGAAGAAACGTGAGCATGTCTCGTCCTGCTCCACGGAGCGGACCCTGGACCGGAAGATTATCCTGGAGGCCTCCGCGGCAAAGAGCGAGGCTTGCTGGCCCCTCACCTCGCGGAGGTCCTCCGTGACATCGACCCCCATCAACTGCAGAAGGAGCAAGTTCTGCACCCTTTTCTGGAGTCATGACAGCTTTCCCCGCCTCTCTCTTGCCTTCCAAACACCCTTGAGGACAAAGAACCTCTTGATGTTCTCCTTCACCGTCTCCCACCAGTCGCCCGGAGACTCAAAGAGGGGTTTCACGGTTCTCCAACTAGCGTACTCCCTCTTAAGCTCCTCGACGTTCTCTGGGGTCAACAGAGTCGTGTTGAGCTTCCACGTCCCCTTGCCGGCCGGCTGGTCATCCTGCAAGTGACAGTCAGCCAGCAGGAGGCAGTGGTCAGAGAAGAACACCGGCTCGACGCTGGTGGACCTGACCGAGAATGCCCGTGACACAAACAGGAAGTCTATCCTTGAGCGGATAGACCTGTCTGGCTTCGACCAGGTGTACCTCCGCTGCGCTCCGTCTGCAGGGGTGCTGCAGACGTCAAGCAGCTTGGCATCCTTCACCGTGCCCATCAGGAATCTGGACGTGACGTCCAGTTGACTCCCCCCACCGGCTGTCCCCATGCCGGATCTTCCATCTGCATCAATGATGCAGTTGAAGTCTCCGCCCAGGATGACTGGCCTGGACGTAGCCAGCAGGGGTGGAAGCCGCTGCAGGACGGCCAACCGCTCACTCCGTACCGCTGGGGCGTACACGTTGATCAGCCTCAGGGGAGCGTTCCTGTAGGTGACGTCAGCCACTAGGAGGCACCCCCCCACCACCTCCTGAACTTGAGAGATGGTGAAGTTGCGCCCCCGCAGCAGAATAGCCAGGCCCGAGGAACAACAGTTGTTACCCCCTGACCAGATCGAAGGCCCACAGGTCCAGGTGCCGGACCATTTCCCATACCTGCTGAGGTGCGGTATCCCACACTCCTGCAGAAACAGGAGGTCCGCCTTGATGATGGTCAGGTAGGCCAACGTGGGCACACATCTCGCGGTGGACTTGACGCTGCGCACATTAATGCTCACAACCCATACCCCCATTGTGGGCAGTAACCGCAGTACCATCCCCAAGTCCAAGGTCCAGCCCCTCCATCTGTCCCTTCATGCCCATTGCCCGGGCTAACTGCTGGATGCTCTCCGGGCTGTGGAAACCATCCGTGCTGCCTTCTGGGTGGCATCCCACCGTCGGGGGTACGGAGGCAGGAGAATCCGGCACTGGGTCAGGCTGGGGACGCGCTGTTTCCTCCTTCCCGCCTGGAAGTTCCGGGGGGCCCTCCAGGGCCCCAGCGGCACATGACTGAGTGTCGGAGGGAGCCTCAGGACGCCTCCAATCACCTGGAAGCGTGGTGCTGCTTTCCTTCTCCCTTGAGATCTTTAACTTCTGCTTTGGGAGGACCTCCTCTGAATCTCCCTCGTCAGAGGAGCTCTTATCGCACCCCTGTAGCTGTCTCTTCCCGCCTGATGGTTGCGGTTCCTGGGCCCGCCGACGCACTTTCCTCCTCGCTTTCCGGGCCGTCCACTCCCCTGGGTTGCCTGTTGCCGCCTCCATCAACTCCGGGTTGTCGGCAGGGAGCGGAGCCTGCAGGGGCGCTTTGCTGGCCTCGGGTCCGTCCTGCGGAGCTGGGCCCTCCTGCACGATCCGGCCCTCCTGCACATTAGTGGGGTCCTTGCTGGGCCCTGGTGCCTTCCTCTCCTCCGGGGGGGCTGGCCCCGCATTGCCCCTGCCAGCGACCTGGGCGTAGGTGGTCCCCCGCCGCAGGCATGCCCTATAGAGGTGGCCCGCTTCCTTGCAAAGGTTACAGCTTTTCTCTTGTGGGAAATCCTTTGCAAGGTGTCCCTCCTCCCTGCAGTTCCTGCAGATGGTGGCTTTGCAGTCGGCTGCCACGTGACCTGACCTACCACAGGCATGGCAGACTTTAGGTTGCCCTGCATAGGCCAGGTAGCCCTGCTCCCGCCGATTGCGATGCTGGACGGTGGGTGTACGACATTCCCGTCTGCGCCCATCCTCAGCATCACCTTGACCTGCCTCTTACTGGTCCAGATGCCAAAGGGATCCATGATGTCAGTTAGGTCCCCTTCCACCTTCACGTACCTTCCAAGGAAGGTCAGGACATCAACTGCTGGCACATGCGGGTTGTACATGTGTACAGTCACCATACGGCTCCTCTGTGCTGGCATCACAAACAGCAGGACAGCAGTCAATACAGAGAGGGGTCCCTCACCTACTTTCCCCTTGAAAGCCTCCAGGAAGCGCTCGCAAAGCTTGGCACTCCTGAAGGTCACATCATAAAAATGTCCTCTGGGGAAATCCTGCAGGCAGTAAATGTCCGCAGCAGCGAACCCACAACAGTCCAACAGGACCCTCTTCACAAAGAAGGTGCGGTCCACAGGTGCACCTTCATCCACCTTCTTTACGGAAACACGGATGGTGTTCCGGACCCCCTGACCTGGGGCACGAGCACCTGCCGCAGCCATCGTTGCAGGTTGGCTGCTCCCCTGAACCAGTGTTAGGCCGAAGCCAGCATTAAGATCCACTGGTCGCAAGGGTGCACAGCCAACCCAACGTCTTCCTTTCACCTCCAACCCAGCACTCTCCTCCTCTCGGTCCACAAGAGAGTGGGTCTTTATTTTGTTCCAGATGTAAGCTGGTTCACTGAGCTTGAAGGTTTGTCCCCAGATGTTTTGTCACCATTCTAGGTAACATCACCAGTGAGCCTCCGATGAAGTGCTGGTGTTATGTCCCGCTTTCTATTTATCTGGTTAGGTTTCCTTGGGTTGGTGATGTCATTTCCTGCATTGGTGATGTCATTTCCTGTTCTTTTTCTCAGAGGATGGTAGATTGGCTCCAAATCAATGTGTTTGTTGATGGAGTTCCTGTTGGAATGCCATGCTTCTAGGAATTCTTGTGCATGTCTCTGTTTGGCTTGTCCTAGGATCATCCCAACACCATCCCAACACCCACAAACGAACCTGCATTAGAACATTATTCCAATGAGCCACTACACATTGCAGCACAGAGGAACTACGAAGCGCAGAAGAAAACCACCTATACAGCGTATTCAAAAAGAATGGGTACCCTATGAACACAGTCCGCCGATTTCTCAGCAACAAACCCAAACAAACAGACAAAACGGGCCCAGAAACCATAGCCACACTCCCCTACATCAAAGACATTTCCGAAATGACTGCCAGACTACTCGGACCTCTTGGCATCAGGGTATCCCACAAACCCACCAACACACTAAAACAGCAGCTAATGAACTTAAAAGACCCTATACAGACAACAAGCAAAACGAACGTCATCTACAAAATACCTTGCAAGAACTGTGACAAACACTACATTGGACAAACTGGCAGAAAGCTAGCCACCAGGATACATGAACATCAACTGGCCACAAAACGACATGACCCACTATCACTCGTATCCTTACATACAGATGAGGAAGGACACCACTTTGATTGGGACAACACATCCATCCTAGGACAAGCCAAACAGAGACACGCACGAGAATTCCTAGAAGCACGGCATTCCAACCGGAAGTCCATCAACAAACACATTGATTTGGAGCCAATCTACCATCCTCTGAGAAAAAGAACAGGAAATGACATCACCAACGCAGGAAATGACATCACCAACCCAAGGAAACCTAACCAGATAAATAGAAAGCGGGACATAACACCAGCACTTCATCGGAGGCTCACTGATGATGTTACCTAGAATGGTGACAAAACGTCTGGGAACGAACCTTCCTGCTCAGTGAACCAGCTTACATCCGGAGCGCAATAAAGACCCACTCTTTTGTGGACCGAGAAGAGGAGAGCGCGACTGTGTTGGAGCTGGAAGGAAGACGTCGGGTTGGCTGTGCACCCTTGCAACCGGTGGATCTTAATGCTGGCTTCAGCCTAACGCTGGTTCAGGGGAGCAGCCAACCTGCAACGATGGCTGCGGGAGGTGCACGTGCCCCAGGTCAGGGGGTCTGGAACACCATCCGCGTTTCCGTAAAGAAGGTGGATGAAGGTGCACCTGTGGACCGCACCTTCTTCGTGAAGAGGGTCCTGTTGGACTGTTGTGGGTTTGCTGCTGCGGACATTTACTGCCGTATGGTGACTGTACACATGTACAACCCGCATGTGCCAGCAGTTGATGTCCTCACCTTCCTTGGAAGGTATGTGAAGGTGGAAGGGGACCTAACTGACATAATGGACCCCTTTGGCATCTGGACCAGTAAGAGGCAGGTCAAGGTGATGCTGAAGATGGGCGCGGACGGGAACATTGTACACCCACCGTCCAGCTTCGCGATCGGCGGGAGCAACGGCTACCTGACCTATGCAGGGCAACCTAAAGTCTGCCATGCTTGTGGTAGGTCAGGTCACGTGGCGGCCGACTGCAAAGCCGCCATCTGCAGGAACTGCAGGGAGGAGGGACACCTTGCAAAGAATTGCCCACAAGAAAAAAGCTGCAACCTTTGCGGGGAAGCAGGCCACCTCTATAGGGCATGCCTGCGGCAGGGGACCACCTACGGCCAGGTCGCCGGCATGGGCAATGCAGGGCCAGCCCCCCCGGAGGAGAGGAAGGTACCAGGTCCCTGCAAGGACCCCACTAATGTGCAGGAGGGCCAGGTCGTGCAGGAGGGCCCAGCCTCGCAGGATGGACCCAAGGCCAGCAAAGCGCCCCTGCAGGCTCCGCTCCCCGCCGACAACCCGGAGTCTATGGAGGCGGCAACAGGCGACCCAGGGGAGTGGACGACGGTCCAGAAAGCGAGGAGGAAGGCGTGCCGGCGGGCCCAGGCACAGCACCATCAGGCGGGAAGAGGCAGCTACAGGGGTGCTATAAGAGCTCCTCTGACGAGGGAGATTCGGAGGAGGTCCTCCCAAAGCAGAAGTTAAAGATCTCAAGAGAGAAGGAAAGCAGCACTCCGCTTCCAGGTGACGGGAGGGTCCTGAGGCTCCCTCCGACACCCAGTCACGTGCCGCTGGGGCCCTGGAAGGTCCCCCGGAACTTCCAGGCGGGAAGGAGGAAACAGTGCGTCCCCAGCCTGACCCAGAGCCGGACTCTCCTGCTTCCGTACCCCCGATGGGAGGATGCCACCTGGAAGGCAGCACGGATGGTTTCCACAGCCCGGAGAGCATCCAGCAGTTAGCCCGGGCAATGGGCATGAAGGGACAGATGGAGGGGCTGGATCTTGGACTTGGGGAGAGTACTGCGGTCACTGCC